>NC_137074.1:6863202-7388202 GCF_951640355.1 Cnephaeus nilssonii
GTGTGTGCGTGCGGCCGTGGCTGGAATGTGCAGCTCCCAGGTGTGTGCTGCAGGTGCCGGGGCTCCCCGTGGGCTCCCCACCCTCAGTGCCGGCCTCACAGTCAAGCTCATGTCACAGTCCCCAAACGCAGACCCACATGCTGCTTGTCTCCTGTGCCTTGTAGGTGACTCTTCTGGTAACACAACCCGGGCCCCCGGGTCTTCCCTGGGCCCCGGCCCAGAGCAGCCCCCCACCCCCGCAGAAACCAGGGCTGCCTCCGTGCCAGGGGCCAGCCCAGCGCCCCAGGACCCACCCCCGCGGCTGAACCTGACGGGAGCGGTCAGGGTGCTCTGCGAGATCGAGAAGGTGGCCATCGCCGTGGAGCGGCGCTTCCTGCAGCAGGAGTCCATCCCCGAGTCCTCCCTGTACCTGGGCCACCCGTCCTGCAACGTGAGCGACAGCAACAGCACACACGTGTTCCTGGTGGCTGCGTGGAGCGAGTGCGGCACCCTCGTGCAAAGCGTAAGTCCTGGGGCAGGGGCGTCCAGGCTCTCTGGACCTCGATACGGGGAGGGCCCGCCCTGACCTGGGCCCAGGAGATACCCTGTACCCTGAGATCCTGCCTCTAAGCGAGGGACCCACAAAGGAGTCAGGAGAGGGCCAGGTTCTCACTGCAGACTGGCTGCACCTCCGAACCAGGAGGGACCTGAGAGCCCCACCCGGCCAGGATTCCGGTGCAAAGGGCCTGGGGCACGTTTGAGAGTCAGGGTGCAAAACCGCCTCTCCGTGAGTCTGATGCACAGGCAGAGCCAGTGGAGAGGGAAAGGGGGAGGGAAGCTGGAGCCTATGTGTGCACGTGAGCATCCATGTGTGCACGTGAGCGTCCATGTGTGCACGTGGGCGTCCATGAGTGAGAATATGTATGTGTGTATGTGTGCGTGTGTGAATGTGTGTGTAGCTATGGTTGTATGGGTGAGTGTGTGTGAATGTGTGTGTAGCTATGGTTGTATGAGTGTGCGTGTGTGAATGTGTGTGTAGCTATGGTTGTATGGGTGTGTGAATGTGTGTGTAGCTATGGTTGTATGGGTGTGTGTGTGTGAATGTGTGTGTAGCTATGGTTGTATGGGTGTGTGTGTGTGAATGTGTGTGTAGCTATGGTTGTATGGGTGTGCGTGTGTGAATGTGTGTGTAGCTATGGTTGTGCGTGTGTGAATGTGTGTGTAGCTATGGTTGTGTGAGTGTGTGTGTGTGTAGCTATGGTTGTATGGGTGTGTGTGTATGAATGTGTGTGTAGCTATGGTGTGTGAGTGTGTGAATGTGTGTGTAGCTATGTGAGTGTGCGTGTGTGAATGTGTGTGTAGCTATGGTTGTATGAGTGTGCGTGTGTGAATGTGTGTGTAGCTATGGTGTGTGAGTGCGGGCATGTGTGGGAGGATTTGCCATGGGCAGAGCTGTCCAGCTCCTGCTGGCGATGCCCCCACAGGCTGTTCCCAAGTGGGTCTGCCACTGTGGTGGGGGAGGGGCCCGGAGTCAAGGCCGCCATGTCGGCTCGCTCCCTTGTTTTTCTGAGCTGGGCAAACACCTGCTTAGCAGTTACATTCAGCTGGGTTCAGGGCCTGGTCAGAGCGGAGGGAAATTCGTCTCTCATGAGTCATGCCAGCCCTGGAATCCACACAAGTTCTTGATGTTCTTTGATGTTTGTCAAAAGCTAAGTTTGCCTTGAAGACTTATTTGTACAAACATGATGGATTATACACAGCAGGTTCCACCTTCCTTTTTTTTTAATTTTTATTAAGCGGTTTACATTTTATTGACCCCCAGGTTAAAAGAAAAAAGATCACAGTCCTGGCTGGGTTGGCTCAGTGGATAGAGCGTCTGCCAGCAGACTGAAAGGTCCTGGGTTTGATTCCGGTCAAGGACATGTACCTTGGTTGCAGGCTCCTCCCCGGCCCAGTCCCTGGTCAGGGCGTGTGCAGGAGGCAACCAATCGATGTGTTTCTCTCACATTGATATTTCTCTCTGTCTTTCCCTCTCTCTTCCACTCTCTCTAAAAAAATCAATAGAAAAATATCCTAGGGTGAGGATTAAAAAAGAAAAGAAAAAAAGAAAAAGGTCACATTTCTCTGTTTGATTACTATAAACAGGTCATGCAGATATGACTTATGAAGAGACACACATTCACCCATGCCCCCAAAAGTTTCGCTTGAGTACAGAATCATCTTCGTAAATACATTTAAGATTCTTGCCAAGATAGAAGGGGACTTCCCTGTTTTTCCTGAGACACTTTGCAAAATGCTGCAAGGCACAAAACCCGTCACCATTGTGAAGACACGTCCCAGACCGAGTCCTCCCTGTACCTGGTGTCACACGTCCCAGACCGAGTCCTCCCTGTACCTGGTGTCACACGTCCCAGACCGAGTCCTCCCTGTACCTGGTGGCTCTCCTCCCACCCATCAAAGACTTGGCCTCGGGACTGAGATTAAACTAAGAGAAACAGGAGTTTGTTTGGCTGAAAACCCCACTGGGCCTGTAAGCATCTCGCAGACAATTCCTCCCAAATACGGAGCTACAGACACAGGCCTTTTTTAAAGACGCCAACACAAAAGATTGGCATAACTTCAAAAGGGATGAAAGGCTTCCGTGAGGGACCCATCCGTTAAGAACTGTACGCATTTGTCCCCAGAAGCTAATGCATTGCTAGTCACTCCTAAGGAAAATGAATTCTAAACATGGACCTGGTTTTCAGTCATCCAGACTTGGCTGTTTATATAAAATCCTAAAGCAAATCCAATAGCTTTCAAAGATATGCTAGTGGCTCTGACGTAATCGACGTCACCAAAGTTTGTCCAGGCCTGTTTAATACACAACAAAAATTCATTCGTTCCGTAATTTTGTGTCCAGTAGCAACTAAGGAGCTGCAGGAGGGGAAAGAGACTTCTCTTCAATGGCTCCCTCTTCGGAACCATGGAAAGCCGCCCCTTCCCCTCACACTCCGTGAGCCTTGCCCCCTACAGCGTTCTGTCCTTAGCCCTCTCACGCTGGTGCCTGGCTGGCCACTGCACTCCTTGTCTCTCGGATTCATGTGAGCCTGGGAACTTTTATTTTCAGCAAACACTGCACTGACAGCCCTATCAGGGTCAGACGTTCTGTCTTATAGGGCACAGTCGGCCTCGCTCGTGCCTCCTCCGAGAAGTCCAGCGGCTTCTGCTGTTCTTGGCTTGTGTTTTCAACAACTCTCATTGCACTTCTTCACTGTCCTCCGTGTTCAAAAGACCCTGCCCCTCGTTTTCTCCTCCGTCGACGGTTCTGACATACCGACTTCACACAACATTTCCCTTGTCTAGTTCTAAACCCGTGAGGCCGGCGAGCTACCTGCAGAGCGGTGCCCACTGCGAACTGTTGCGAGCTGCTGGTCACCACGGCAGGTGACCAGCTGTCCCCGGAGGGCCCTGTGCTCTGTTCTGGCGACAACTTAGGGGGTGTCAGTAAGGGGGCACGGGAGATCTACCACCGTGACAGTCAGGCTCCAGGCCACGAACCAGCAAAGTGCTTCAAACAAATAGTTAGAACTTCAGGTATTTTGTCCAACAGCAGACTTCAGCGTAATGATGACACCCACTTCCCCTCCCCTCCCCCTCAGGGCCTCCGTCTGGTTTCCCTGTCTTGCTGCAGTCTCTTACAAAAGCCCATTTCCAGGCCTGCTGGCCGCAATCTCCTCCTCTTTCTGCTCAACCTGCACATGCCAGCAACCAGACCTGAACCCCAGCAGACCTGGGAACGTGCCTCTTTGTGCTTGAAGCCAATTGCTCCACGCCTTTGTTTATGGTAGAACAGGGGTGGGGGGACCTCCGTATAAGGCCCTTGAAATCATTCGGCCTGGCCCTGCCAAGGCAGCGGGAGTGAGGTAATGAAATGTTCGACCCCATAGAGCAGGCTCATCTTTAGGTGGGTCGTTTTCTATGGCCCAGGAATGATGTGACAAATACCCAAATGGCCCTTGGCAGAGGAAAGCTCCCCACCCCGGTCACTTCATGAACACCGACAGGCTTAGCATTGTCCCCGGAGACGCAAGCCCACAGGTTAGCCGCGTTGTCACTTGCGCACCCTCGTCCCCATCAGGATCACGTTCTTCCCTTCCACTTCTCTTCCGGATCTTGGCTCGGTGTTGTTCCCAGACTAGAGAACTTAGGAGTGCTCGCTGCCGCGGCCTCAGGCCTTTACCAGGTTAACTCTTGATTCCTCCGGGGAGGGCCTTGTGCTCTCATTTTCAGAAATGTTCATGGGATAATCGGGGGTGTGTGTGGTGTCAGATGTGTTATTGTGGGTACCCCCTGATCTAGGCCGTCTCTATTCTCCTCCAGTGAGGAAGCTGGCACGGGACATAGGTGTCAGCCAGCCCTGGACTTCACCCTCTCTATGACAGTTTATGTTGGAAAAATTATTTGGTTTTTTTTTTAATATTTTAATGATTTTTTACAGAGAGGAAGGGAGAGGGATAGAGAGTTAGAAACATCGATGAGAGAGAAACATCGATCAGCTGCCTCCTGCACACCCCGTACTGGGGATGTGCCACAACGAAGGTACATGCTTTTGACCGGAATTAAACCTGGGACTCTTCAGCCCACAGGCTGATGCTCTATCCACTGAGCCAAACCAGTTAGGGCTTACTTGGGTTTTTATATTTTTTTGGGGAAAGCTTTTAAGAAGACCCCTCCCCAGCACCCCTACTGAGGTCCTGCTGGGGCCCGGGAGCTTGCTCACGCCCCATTTGGTTTGTGCTCAGAACATGACGAACACGGTGGTGAGGACCACGCTGAGGAACGACCTGTCCCCCGAGGGCATCATCCACCACCTGAAGATCCTGAGCCCCATCCGCTGTGCCTTCCGCAACGATCTCCTGACGTCATCAGGCTACACCCCGGAGTGGGGGTGAGTGGAGAGGCACCCCCCCTCTCCCCAGCACGCATTCCTCTCCAGCACCCTCGCTGGGGGGTTCCTTAGGGTCCCAATCACTTGAGGATCTCTCTGAGAGACTGAATACACAACGGACGGCGCCAGGACTTGGCTAATAATGGCCAGCTTTCTTCAGCCTTGTTCCCGCTTCCAACTCAGGACCGACCCGAGGAAGCCATATATGTTTCTCTATTCAACCACATAGGACGTCCCACTTAGAGCGAGCCTGCTCATGGCTTCTCTGAGCCTCCCTTTCCCCTCCACTCTACCTGTCTTTGATTCTCCATCAGTCAGGCGGTGGGACTGAGCCCCCGCTGCCGCCAGCTCGGAATAAACAGCCTTTCTCGCTTGTTCTCATTTGGGTTTTATTTCCACGCTTCTTTATTTCCACGCTTTTTGAGGTTGCTTTTCGGGGAGGAGTGGGGATGAGAGGGATCTCAGGAGGGAACCTCCAGCAAACTGCTCCCTCCGCAGGGTTTACACCATCATTGAGGACCTCCATGGCGCTGGAAATTTTGTCACAGAAATGCAGTTGTTTATTGGGGACTCCCCTATACCTCGGAATTATAGCGTGTCTGCCAGCGACGACATCAAGATCGAAGTGGGGCTCTATAAACAGAAAAGCAACCTCAAGGTGGTCCTGACCGAGTGCTGGGCAACGCCATCCAGTAATGCCAGGGACCCGGTCACGTTTGGCTTCATCAACAACAGGTAGGGGTTCGGGTGGGCCTTGGGCATCACTGCCCCCTTTGCTGGTGGCCTGCTTTGGGTCCTCTGTATTTCCATATTTGTGCATGCATGGACCTGAGTTTTAGGTAACACCCCACAGGAGACCCTTTCCTCTCAGGAACTGGAGATCTAGCCATCCTTGCCTTCCAGGGAGCCTGGTGGGGATGTTCCCTGTGCAGCCAGATGTATTGTAACTCTCTCACTTTGGAACAAGGATAGCAGGACCAGTTTATAACTAACTAGAGGCCCGGTGCACAAAATTCGTGCATGGGGGGGGTTGTCCCTCAGCCCAGCCTGCACCCTCTCCAATCTGGGACCCCTCGGGGGCAGTCGGACATCCCTCTCACAATCCATGACTGCTGGCTCCCAACTGCTCGCCTGCCTGCCTTCCTGATTGCCCCTAACCACTTCTGCCTGCCAGCCTGATCACACCCTAACCACTCCCCTGCCAGCATGATTGATGCCTAACTGCTCCCCTGCCAGCCTGATTGCCCCTAACTGCCCTCCCCTGCCGGCCTAGTCACCCCTAACTGCCCTCCCCTGCTGGCCTGGTCACCCCTAACTGCCCTCCCCTGCCGGCCTGATCACCCTTAACTGCCCTCTCCTGCCGGCCTGGTCACCCCTAACTGCCCTGTTCTGCAGGCCTGGTCCCCCCCAACTGCCCTCCCCTGCAGGCCTGGTCCCCCCCAACTGCCCTCCCCTGCAGGCCTGGTCCCCCCCAACTGCTCTCCCCTGCAGGCCTGGGTCCTCCCCAACTACCCTTCCCTGCAGGCCCGGTTGCCCCAACTTCCCTCCTCTGCTGGCCTGGTCACCCCTAACTGCCCTCCCCTGTAGGCTTGATTGCCCCCAGCTGCCCTCCCTTGCAGGCCTGGTCCCTCCCAACTGCCCTCCCCTGCTGGCCATCTTGTGGTGGCCATCTTGTGTCCACATGGGGGCATCCATCTTTGACCACATGGGGACAGCCATCTTGTGTGTTGGAGTAATGGTCAATTTGCATATTACTCTTTTATTAGATAGGATGAGTCACCTTTTTTCTCCTCCCAGCTGCCCCATCCCCAACACACATACCAATGTGATTGAGAACGGAGACTCCAACAAGGCCCAGTTTAAGCTGAAAATTTTTTCCTTCATCAACAACTCCATAGTCTACCTGCACTGCAAACTCCGCATCTGCATGGAGACCCCCGGAGCCACGTGCAAAATCGTAGGTGTTGGGTGTTCTAAGTTTTTGTCTGGGTCCTCGCTCCTTCTCGTTATGAAGAGGGTTGCTGTGTTATCCAAAGCCCAGGGTGTGGGTGGCTCTGAGAAGAGGTGCTGGGCCCTGCGGACGTGGCCCCTAAAAGGTGGGAAATGGCATTTCAACAGTGGGCAGCCCTTGAGGCGGGGGGTGGGGGGCGACATAGCTGGGTGTCACCTCAGTCCTTCTTGAGGCTACACCATCTGCTGGCCCTCACATCAGAGCTTCCTTGTCATGAGGCTGTTGTACTTCTCAGGGCGATTTAATGCATATTTAGGTGAGAAAGTGTTATTTTAATTTCACTTTATTTTTAGCTACTTTGATGGAACACTGCTGGTTCGTAGCCACTGTGACATTCAATCAGGTGTTTTTCCTTCCCTATGTGCAGCATTCATGCTGGGATTATGAATAATTTTACATTCTCATTTTCTTTGACCTTTGAATTCAAAATGTGCTTTGCAGTCCTGAGATTTGAAAGCTCTCCTTCATACCAGTGACAAGAATGAGAAGTGGCTGTTGTATGTTGTCTGGGTCCAAGGACAGTGTAGGGGGCCCTGTTGGCCGCTGATCGGACCACTGCATGTCCCTCTGCATGTCTACGCTTGTCCCTCTGCTTTTGCTAAGGTTTTCCTGCATAATCCACCTCTGAGCGTCAGTAGGTCATGGATGAGCGAAATCCAGTGATGGTCGGTTTTGTTGATGTCACTTTTATCCAACAGCAGATCTGCTGGAGCACCAGGAGGAGAGGGACACGGGCTCCCGATGCCGCCAGCTAAGGGCGCGGATGCGTCTGCACTTGGTTGCCCTGGCCCCACAGAGATGCTGAGAGTGTTAATAGCCACAGTAGCACCTGGCCTCTGCAGGGAGCTGCCAGCCCCCAAATTCTTTACAACAGGAGCTCCACACATTTCTTCCCAAGTTCCTTCAGGATGGACATGGTATTGGTTTCCTGTGGCTGCTGTACAAAGTACCCTAGAAGGATTGGCGTAAGCCAGTGGTCGGCAAACTCATTAGTCAACAGAGCCAAATATCAACAGGACAACGATTGAAATTTCTTTTGAGAGCCCAATTTTTTAAACTTAAATTTCTTCTAACGCCACTTCTTCAAAATAGACTCGCCCAGGCCGTGGTATTTTGTGGAAGAGCCACCCTCAAAGGGCCAAAGAGCCGCATGTGGCTTGTGTTAACGAAAAAAACAAAAAACAAACACATTGAAACCTGTAAAGAATTTTGTGAGTTTATTTGAGCCAAACTGTCGACATATGCCGGGAAGCAGAACCTCAATGAATTGAGATAATGCTCCGGAGAATGCAGGGTTACATCTATATTTATACATTGCAATCAAAGGAAAGGGAGGTAGGGGAGTTACATGAAATTCAGCAGAATTGGTGATAGATTAAGGAGGTGGGATAAAGCAAAGCGGGGAAACCTCTGGGATAGGGTGAAAAGTGAAATGATGGACATGTGCTTCTCTTACAGAGATGGATACAGGATACTTTAACGTAATTAACAGTTGACAATTAACTTGATAACAATAACAGGGAATGTCCTGGTGCCATTTGTTGTGCCCTGAGGGGTCCGGGGTAAAAAGGAAGTTACAAGTTAGCCAGACATCTCACAGATGTGTTATCTTAGAGGCAAAAAGGCAAATGGGCTCGGGAAAGATCTAAGTTGATCGTTGTCAGGGAAAATATCGGCCTAGGACATGACTACCCACCATAACCTGTTTGTAGTTAAATATTTAATTTTCAAACCATCCTTTGTGGTTATTTTAGGTCTCTGAGTTTGCAAGACTGCCACACAGGCCTCTCCTGAGCTTGTCAGGTCAGCATGTGGCTCCTTTCGTCCACACTTGCGAGCTGCAGTTTGCTGACCACGGGCTTAAGCAATAGAAATTCGTTGTTTCCCAGTCCTGGAGGCTGGAAGTCCAAGACCAGGGTGTGGACAGGGCCGGTTCCTTCTGAGGCTGAAAAGGGTGATCTGCTCTAGGTCGGTCTCCGAGGCTTGTAGAAGCCCATCTTCTCCCTCTATGTGTGTCTGTGTTCAAATTTCCACTTTGGATAAGGACACAGTCATATTGGACCAGGACCCACCCTAGCGAGCTCATCTTAACCTGAACATCTGCAAAGACCCTGTCTCCAAATAAGGTCACATCACACATCCTGGGAGTTAGGGCTTCAACATCTTTTGGGGACATATGAGCCCACAGTGGGTTTAGGCAAAGGCATTGAAAGGAACACGTGGTTGCAGCAGGCTGTAGGGATGCGAAGGTGGCTCTGAGAGCTTTGTTGAGAAAGAGCCCCGAACCAAGGGGCAAAGGGACCTGCACTGGTAGCTAGAGACAGCTCGAGGGGTGCTGCCTCTCACTGCTCTTGGGCACCTCCTTGCGGCCAACCCTCTCTTCCCTTCACACTAGGCAGAGCCTGTGGTCCAGGTGGTCCTGGTCGTCCCGGTGGTCCTAGTTGTCCTGGTGGTCCTGGTCGTCCCGGTGGTCCTGGTAGTCCTGGTGGTCCAGGTGGTCCAGGTGGTCCAGGTGGTCCTGGTGGTCCCGGTGGTCCTGGTAGTCCTGGTGGTCCAGGTGCTCCAGGTGGTCCAGGTGGTCCTGGTCGTCCCGGTGGTCCTGGTAGTCCTGGTGGTCCAGCTGGTCCTAGTGGTCCAGGCGGTCCTGGTGATCCCGGTGGTCCTGGTAGTCCTGGTGGGCCAGGTGGTCCTTGTGGTCCTGGTGGTCCAGGCGGTCCAGGTGGTCCAGGCAGTCCTGGTGGTCCAGGCTGTCCTGGTGGTCCAGGCCTCTGCAGCCTTCCTTCACCCTGGCTGAGCTCATCCATCGCGATTTCATGTCTCCAGCAGGAAGAAAATCTATGAATCAGGGTACCATTCCAGAGACTGGGTACATTTCTCATAAACTTTGTTCCACTAATTGAAGTTTCTCTCCTTTAAAAAAAAACACACAACAGAATTGCAATGACTTTCGGTCGCTGAGAAGTGGTGAACCATCTGAAACACACCAGATGTCCTGGGGACCCCTCATTCGGTCTGATGGTGAGTTGGGGCCTTGGTTTAGAAAACTAAGGAAAAGACACGACCAATTCCATTTCATCATCATGTAAACCAAAAAGCAATTCCTTGGAACATGGAGCTCGTAAGAGTAGTAACAATGCCGGCTAACGCTCATGGCGAGCCCCGATTTCCCAGCACTGTGCTCCGTTCTGTACCCCCAGAATGTAATTTTCTCTTCTCAGCAGCTCTGCAAGGTCAGATCTATTAGCGTCCCCATGTTGCAGATGGAAAGACCGAGGCTGCAGCAAGTGGGCACATGTTTAAATAATGCATGTTTGGGTAAGGGGCAGGCTGTAAAGTTTCCTGACGCTGGATAATTGCATGCAGTGGGTTGTTATCAGGAAGGGACTCAGTCTATAGGCAGGCCAAATTCTGTATATTTGCATGTGTGTGCGCACGTGTGTGCGCACGTGTGTGTGATGTGTGCGTGTGCAAATGCATGTGAATGGGGAAGCTGTTGTATTTTAGGCTTTGCTAAATCAGAAGATGCAAAACAGAAAAATGGCACTGTTGTTCTCTCTTAGTATAAAACTTCCATCAGCCAATATGAAACTCACCGTTAGTTTTCTAGGAAAACATTTTCCTTTCTTTGTGATCTATCCTATTTTTATTTTTATTTATTTATTTTTTGTTAATCTTCACTTGAGGATTTTCTTCTATTGCTTTTTCAGATAAAAGGAGGGGGAGAAAGAGAGAGAGAGAGACAGAAAGAAACCTAGATGTGAGAGAGTCACATAGACTGGTTGCCTCCCACATGCACCCTGTCCTGGGGCAGGGAGCAAACTGGCAACCCAGGTACTTGCTCTTGACTGGGAGTTGAACCCATAACCCTTCGGTGCATGGACTGACATTGCAACCACGGAGCCACACCAGCCAGGGCTATCCTATTTTTTAAAAAATGGTTTGGGGAAATGGTGTGCTTTGGGTATTAAGACAAAAACTGCTAGCTGTTCCCCAATATCTGTTCTCCTCTCCTTCCATAATAATAAAACCCCAAGTTTTTAGCTGGGAATAAAAACTATATATTTAAAAAAATATATAACCAACCTGGCAGCCAGGTGTGGCCATATGAGTAAGTAAGTGCTGGCCAATGAGACGCAGATGGGAAAGGCTGCCTCCTCAGTACATCCCGTGCCCCTGCTTTACCCCGTCTTCCTCCTTACCTCTCCATCCTGATGCCTAGAAGGCAGGTGAGACGGCTGCCACCAGTCCCCATCTTGGGCCGTGAGGACCACAGGGACAGGAGCTGGACAAGCCGGGCCCCCGAGGACATTGCGGTGCAAAGCTGCTGTGCCAGGCCTGGGCTCTGACTTAACCAGTTTTATGCACGAAAGAAATAAACTTCCACATTCTTCATCACCGCTTATTTCAGGTCTTCCTCTTTTTTGCAGCTACAGTTAATCCTAGTTGTTGGGAAATCCTACTATTTCCCTTTTTTGTTGTTTTTCTTCCTCATTTTGATGGCCCTCCTTCCTCTTGATATTTTCCGGGACAAGAACATCTGTGTGTTGGATGCAGGGTCTGAGTCGGGACGTGCGTGCAGATCCGGACTTGGATAGGGAGGGCCTCTTGCCCGGGCATTCTCAGCTGCTGGTTCTCATCCAAAGCATTTGGGCAATGCGCACTTCCACAGGTCCCAGGCCACGCCCGGCCTCACGGGCTCTGGAGCTGGGCGCTGGGCCTGGTGTTGGCACTGGCCCTCGGGCGACTTTGGCTTGGGTCCTAGGACAACATGCTCTTCCTACCCTCCTCATTGTCTTAAATTGC
This sequence comes from Cnephaeus nilssonii, assembly GCF_951640355.1. Classification (NCBI taxonomy): domain Eukaryota; kingdom Metazoa; phylum Chordata; class Mammalia; order Chiroptera; family Vespertilionidae; genus Cnephaeus; species Cnephaeus nilssonii. The sequence continues at coordinate 6,874,926 of NC_137074.1, forward strand.
TCAGCAGAACCGGGGCCCTCGTGTGAAATGGAACATATGTGATTTGCATTGCCCTGTCTGTACATGCCTCCTGTGTATTCATAGATATTACAGTCGATGTAAAAACCAGAGTGGAAAAAGCTATGGGCTTGGCATTAGGAGACCTGAGTTTGATTTTAGGTTCTCATACTTATGAACTGTGTGGTCTTTGGAAAATTAGTGACTCTTCTGGATTTTATCCATCCACTCATCCACCCATTTATTCATCCATCCATCCATCCATCCATCCATCCATCCATCCATCCATCTATTTATTCACTCATCCATCTACTGTCCTTCCATTCATCCACTCACCTACTCATCCATTCATCCTCTAATCCAGGGGTCCTCAAACTTTTTAAACAGGGGGCCAGTTCACTGTCCCTCAGACCGTTGGAGGGCCGGACTATAGTTAAAAAAAACTATGAACAAATTCCTATGCACACTGCACATATCTTATTTTGAAGTAAAAAAACAAAACGGCAATAACACCCGCATGTGGCCCACGGGCCGTAGTTTGAGGACACCTGCTCTAATCCATCCATCCATCCATCCATCCATCCATCCATCCATCCACCTATCCATCCATTTATTCATTCATCCATCTAATGTCCTTCCATTCATACACTCACCTACTCATCCATTCATCCTCTAATCCATCCATTCATCCATCCATCCATCCATCCACTTATTACTTCATCTATCGACTGTATGCCAGGCACTGCTTTTTCTCTAGGACAGGGATGTGTACCTCATTTTATCCATTCATCCTCTGATGGACACTTGGGTTGTTTCCACCTTTGGCTGTTGTGAAGAGTGCTGCTTTGAACATGGGTTGGGAAGTAGTTATTTGAGCCCCGGTTGTCAGTCTTCTGGGTCCGCACGCCTGTGTGCTTTGTGGGTTTTTGGCCCTCCCTGGGAGGATCAACCCGCACTCCTCCACACTGTAGAGTGTGCGAGCCCCGCGTGTCTCCCCGTGGGCAGTCCCGCTGAGCCGCCCACCTCTTCCCGGAGGGCCTGTTGCTCCCACCTGGCCTCCTCCTCTGGGCCAGGGCTTATCCCGGACCCTGAGCAGGCTGCGCTGTGCTGGCTGCTGCGCTCCCCTGGCCCTCAGACACCGTCCTCGTCAGCTGTGGGGACCCACAGGTACATGGGCACACACTCACTGCTGCAGCGCTTCGGATGAACCACATTCAGACGATCATGCCACCAAGTAGCCGACAAAGGGGGGAGCTCGCTCTACCCAGGCTCGGTCCTGAGCCCCATTCTACACTCACAACAACATCTCAGTGCTGGGACCAGAGGGAGGCCCGCCCAGGGACGCGCTCTCCTCCTGCCTCGGGCAGACCTCCCACCTGTGCCTGTCTCATCCCCTGCAGGTGAGTCCCCAGATGGGCAGCCAGGCCTGGCACCCGGCTACATCGTCCTCATTGTGGTGGCCGTCTTTGCCGTGGTGACAGGGGCCGCGGCCCTTCTCATTGTGCGCTACCAGAGAATGACCGGGAAGTACAACTTCAAAACCCAGCCGGACAACTTCAGCTACCAGGTGTTCCAGGACTAGGAGGCCTGGCTGCCCTGAAGGTGGGTGAGCAGCGAGGCAGCACACACGGCCGTGCACGTGACCTGCTTTCGCCACCGATAGAGGCCACGCAGTGTGTCTCAGGGGCTTTGGCAAAAGGTAGATTTGTGGGCGTCAGCATTCTGTGCCCGTGACAGATAGTAAGACAGAGGTACTTGGTCTTGGTTCCCTGTTCCTGGCTTTAGAGTTCCTGAAACCCTTGGCTTTCTGAAGCGATGGAGCAGGAAAGGTGTCTTCTACTATGTTGTGAGATGACTTTGGGAAAGCGCACAAGGGTGGGGCTGGTTGCCAGGAGAACCAGCCATGTGATGGGAGGGTTGGAAATGTTAGTCCCACCGCCTGGTCTCGGCGGAGGTGAGGAGGGATTGGAAGTTGAATCAATCACCAATGGCTGATGATTTACTCAAACAAGCCCATGTAATGAAGCATCCATAAAAAACACACAAAAACTATGGGGTTCGGGAGCAATTATCTAAGATCCCCAATTCTCAAGGTGGGGTGCCAGGCGTCCAACAGTGGACTGAGCGGCTGTTGGGGTCAGGAGGAAAGAGCTTTCCTGGGATCCCTGAAGCCTCCTGCGAATTGGGGTCCTCTGTCCCTCCCTGAGAGACCCAGATAGGGGAGTGAACAGCAGCAAATTTCAGCTCACCCGACACTCTAGTCATAGAAGAGGACCTGCCGAGGTGGGGTGCCTCCGTCTCTGGGTGGGCCCCCCGGGGTTTGGGTCATGAAGACCCTGTTCCACCCTGTGCCCTGTCTGAGTACTGTCGTGTGGATGCACCCCACCATGGCTGGCCCCTGCTCCCCGTTTCCTCACTGGGCCAGCAGCATCCCCAGCCAAGGCTGCCTTCCCTGTGCTTGGCTCCTTATTCTCTTGAGGTAACTGATCTTCAGGACAACTCAGCAAAGAGTGATAGATACTGGCCACATCCTTAACGTGAGGAAATCGGTCCCAGGGAGCTCTGGTGACCTCCCCCAAGGCCACAGAGCAGAGGCGGGTCACAGCACACTGCCCCACAAGCCGACAGCCCTGCCGGGGCCTTCGTCGCCACCAGAGATGGGGGAGCTGTTCGAGGAGACGCCAGAGAGATGCTGCATGGCTTGTCCTGCACCCTCTGCTCCGAGGACGCCTGACAGCTGTGTACCCGTGATCCGGGGTCTTGGAACCCTTACAGCCCAGATAGATGGAAGGGCTAGGCCGGTGGTCGGCAAACTGCGGCTTGCGAGCCACATGCGGCTCTTTGGCCCCTTGAGTGTGGCTCTTCCACAAAATACCACGGCCTGGGCGAGTCTATTTTGAAGAAGTGGCGTTAGAAGAAGTTTAAGTTTAAAAAATTTGGCTCTCAAAAGAAATTTTAATCGTTGTGCTGTTGATATTTGGCTCTGTTGACCAATGAGTTTGCCGACCACTGGGCTAGGCCAGTCACTCCCCTGGGGAGACTTCCAAAAGGATTTCCGTGGATTTCACTTAATATGTAACATGTGAATTCCGATAACCGGCCCATGCTTGTCCTAAATGCCTTAGGGAGGCTGCGTGCTGGTGCCACGGCCGTGCTGGGCATCCCCCTCCTTGAAATTAAAGCACCAAGGGAAAATGGTGTTTTGTTTTTATTCTTCATTTTTATTCTCCTGGGGCTTCTGTCTTCCAAACTGAAAACCATCTATAACGAGTTTTCAGGTCTCTGCAAACCTCAGCTCTTTGAAAAACGGTAAACAAACAACCACCTCTCCACACACCAGGGTGGCACTTGGCACAGGAGCCCTGGGTCCGAGGGGGGTTCTCCACAGACAGCACAGAGACCCAAGGTCCCTGAGGATGCGCTGTCCAGCTCAGGTATGTGCGCCAGGCTCAACTGCCGCTGACACGGGGGCTTCACCCACAGAGGCCAGGCCACAGGCACCTCCGTTCCGCTTCCTCTGTGCCTCATGGGAGTTGCTGTCCTTTTATTGGTGCGCAGTCCCTCACTCTCAGCCAGCAAAGGAGTCATGTCCTCAGGGCTGCAGGCAACCCTCCACTCCATGCTCCAGGGGGTTCCTGAATGGACCTCTCCTTTGCTGCAAGCGGCTGATCCAGGTGACTTTTCCTACACAGGTCGCTGTGAATCAAGCTTCATTCATCACACACTGACGGACGCCTACTCTGCTCCACACTTGGATGAGCCCCAGAGATGATGAAAGCATCACCTCAGCCTGCCCCCAGGAGGCTGATTCTGTAGGTTCCAGACAAGCAGGCCGGGGAGAGGAGCTGATGGAGAAGTGGGCATGGTGTTGGCGATGCCTGCAGCTCCAGACACAGGGATCTTCAAACCCAGCATGGACACAGCTCTGCCATCACCCAGTCACCTCCCCAATCCTGGAGCTCCCAGACCCTTCACCGTCCCATTTTGTCCATGTGGCCCTTCCTGGTTTTGCTCCCCCTTGACATCCATCCTTTCATCCATCCATCTTTCCCTTCACCCATCCAGCCAGCTACTTGGTACTCTTTGTCAAATACGTAATATTCCTAATTTTCCAAGATATTTGACAGTACACTTGAAGTTATTTTTTAACAATAGGTCAGTAATAAATATATTGTCTAGTGGACGTACATGCTCTTAACTTTTTCTCCTGCATTACCAGGATATTGTTTTATTCACACAGTGGTGATGCAAAAGACACTATTAATATGAAAATCTCTATAATAAATAGAAATAACATAATATATACATAATTCTTTATATTTTTCCAAACATTTTCTCAGCCATTAAGATATAATCCTACTACAGGGGGAGGTACCATTTAACCATTACACAATGGGAAACCAGAGAAGAAATGGGAGAGTTATTTACTTAAGGTCACAAAATGAATTAATGAGGAAATGGGTCTAGAACCTAAATAGTTTAGTTTAGAATTTTCTTCATTACACCACGCTAACAGATAATGCTTGTTACTTTATTTAAAGCAAATTGAACTGTATTTGGTAGTTAACACCTGATTGTATAGTGCTTTTCCTTGACGAACTTGGAATTGTAACATGACCTTTAGTTCTGAACTCGTGAGATTAATTTTGTTGAATATAATTAACTACCACTTATTGAAACATCTGGGAAAAGTGAGATTTCTGATGCATTGGATATTCTCAGAGTCAGTAAAGAGTTATGATATGCACTGTTGTGGATAACCAGTTTTGAACAAGTAGAATAAACTGCCTCTGACATTGAAACGTGCCTGTGCCGGCTGCTCTGTGGTTCAGATGCTCAGCCTGCATCCGCGAGGGCCCAGACCGGGAGCGTGTCTCTGGCTCTTCCTGAGCCGTGTCCGTTTGCTCTGATACCAGCTCAGGACCAATGGCATGCTGTCCTTGAATGAGAGACAACGAACATGCAATCACCCAGGCTTTGAGCCCTACGACGTTGTGGCTTTGGATTTTAGAGCTGATGTGCATTTTGAAACTCCAGCTTTAAATCTTCTACAGTTTTCATGCCATCTCAAGAAAGATTCTACATTTATTCATTTGTGTTTTCCATAACAGTGAGAATCTGGTCTCCCCTCACCTGCCCCAGGGACAGGGTCACCTATGTCTCCTTTAACAAGTATTTCCTGAGCACACACCGTGCTCCAGGTCTCGGGCTCAGAGCTGCTGATGAAATTGTGAGAGAGCAGACTGAGCCCTCCCCCACTGAGCACATGGTCTTGTTGGGGAGAGAGACACTCACATCAGTAGCTGATGACAAGTGCTGAGAGGGACAGATGCATGTGTGCTGTGAGGTACCTCTGACCTGGTCCATCCATCCACTCACCCAACCATTCACCATTCACCTCTCCACCCACACATCCATCCACGTACCCATCCATCCCTCCATCCATCACCCAACCCTTTACCCACCCACACACCCACTCATCCATCCACCCTCTAACAAAGGAATGTTTGCTGAGGTCCAGTTCTTATATTGATACCAGGAAGACAAATGGGAGGTGGTAGAGTCCTTGCCCTTAGGAACCCAAAATCCACCTGGAGAAAAGTCCCTGTGAAGACCACAGCCAGGGAGGCCAGGGAGGGAAGGAGAGAGGCAGAATAAAGCACGTGTGTGCATGTGGACCTGCACACACACCTCTGCTCACGCTACTTGCACGGGAGGGCTCTGGGTGCTTCTGTGTCCAGGCTGCTATGTAGGAATACACTCATAGTGCTGGCAATTCAAATCCTCTAACCCTAGACTCTTTCTGCTGGCATCGCTCAAGGCACTAACTAAATCAGTGGTCGGCAAACCGCGGCTCGCAAGCCACATGCGGCTCTTTGGCCCCTTGAGTGTGGCTGTTCCACAAAATACCACGTACCCTAATTAAGTTAATAACAATGTACCTACCTATATAGTTTAAGTTTAAAAAATTTGGCTCTCAAAAGAAATTTCAGTCGTTGGACTGTTGATATTTGGCTCTGTGGACTAATGAGTTTGCCGACCACTGCTCTAAATCCTTGGCAGCTGAAACAGAAGGAGGAAGGGAGGGATCCTGGGCCCCTGACACCCATAGAGGCTGTTCACTGCTCCTGCTCTTCAAGGCAGATGCCACGCTCAGGTGGTGCCGTGCATTACCGGTAAGGCCAGACCCGGGGGTCTTGGGAGACCCCCTCACAGACCATGGGGCTCTGGGTCCTCTGCCCGTGGAGGGGAGGGGATTCTGCAGGAGCGATGCATGTACTTTATAGCTATTCTCTTATTCAGTCCTCATTAAAAGCCTCCATGTATAATTATTCTCACTTTACAGTTGAGGAATGGAGACATGATGCAGCTTTTCCACAGTCGAGCAGCTAGTGAAAGTGGAGGGGCTGGAATGAAAGCCACGCCTGTGTGGCTGTGAAGGCATGCTCCCACTCGGCCTCCTGCCACAGGCCCAGGGAGGACAAGGAACGTGACCACCAACATTCTCCCCTCACTCGTCTAGTTGTCGCAACAACCCAATGAGTTAGAAGTTGCCGATCCCATTTTACAGATAAGCAAACCGAGGCCAAAAGTTTAAATTACTGGTCCAAGCAGCTCAGGATGGAAACGCAGATCTCCTTCCTCCTGGTTTAGGCTCTTGCCCCTCCAGGAAAGACGTAGATGTTTTACTGGTGAGGGGTGGGAGGGAGGACCACTGAGGACCTTAGAACTCAGCGTACTTCTGAGAGGTGGAGGGAAAGCCCGGTCCCTCGCCAAGGCAGGTTGGCCTCAGGCAGCTGAGGGTCTGAGTCCTGGGAAGTTCTCATGTTCAGACACCACCTGGGGCCCCAAGTCCTTCTCTGCCCAGGAGCCGAGGCTGTGATTCCCTCTGTGGTGGCGGGTCTGATGGAAGCAGAGAGTCTGATGGAGAGTTACCTGTGTGGTCCTCTCCCTCTCTGGCCCAGGCGGCACCACCCGTTTCTGACCACTAGATGGCGGGCAGACCAGGGCAGGAGATCCCTCTGTTCCTCAGCCTCCACAGCCCTGCTTGTTTTCTTTTGCTGGATTGTGCCTCTTGCCAACAAACAAAGGGGAATTTGAAATCATTCCGCAGGGCTTTGGGGTCCTGTGGGGGTGGGGTCCTGGGTGCCCTGGAAGCAGCTCAGAAAATGACATTGGTCATTCAGGGCGGACAGACCCGGCATCTTCAGAACAAGGAGTAATTGGATGCTCTGGCCAGTGGGCAAAGCCGGTGTGGACTCCACTCCCTCCCCCAACTTCCCACCAAAGGGAGTCACCTTCTTCCCCCTCCCTCTCTGTTTCCGGGAGGAAAGAGGCAGCCTTGCCAAGGATCAGTCTCTGTCCCTGCGTGTGGCAGTGTCCCTGGGTGTGGCAGTGTCCCTGGGTGTGGCAGTGTCCCTGCGTGTGGCAGTGTCCCTGCGTGTGGCAGTGTCCCTGGGTGTGGCAGTGTCCCTGGGTGTGGCAGTGTCCCTGGGTGAGGACTCCGGGAGGGGCAGAGGTGGCTCCTGCAGCAGGTTCTCAGGGTCTGAGCAAAGCTGGAGATCCGGCCGATGGAGGAGGCAAGCATTCGTGTTAGAGCAGAAGTGCTTCCGGCCTGGACACAACTTTGGCATCTTTGGGGGAATGAATGCTGGGAAGTTATGGTCACGCGGGGAGGGAGGTGTGCAGGGCACGGAGGAGAACCGTAGCCCCACTGGGTGCCCCCACGGCTCCGGATGTTGAGCCTTGGTTGGACGGGAGGGTCATTCTCATGATCAGGGAGTGCAGATCTCACTCTGGAGACTCGACACCAAAGGAGTTCTGATGGAAAGAAATTGGCAGTAAGGACTCTGCTGGGGGTTCCTTAAGCCAGAGAAAGCTCAGCGTTTGCACCCCACAGCGTAGCATGTGAGTGTCAGGGTGATGTGGAGAGATGGTGCCTTTAATCTCTCTGAGCCTCAGTTTCCCTGCCTGTAAGATGGAGATGGTCTTAGCACTGGTTAGGGAGCCTGGGGCCACAAGTAATGGAAACATCAACTCCCACGGGCTTTAAACAAACAAGAAAGGACATTTTTGGCCGACTGTAAATGAAAAGTCCAGGTCCGGGTGAACTTCAGGTGAGGTTCGATCCTGCAGATCTCAAGGACCCTGGTTTTGTCCATCTTTTGCTCTCCTTTCATGCTTTCAGCCTCCACAAAAAGTTCCCTCTGAGTCCCCAAACAGCCGTGAGCAGTCATCAGGGCGACATGCTTCTTCACTCATGTCTAGCAGAAGGAAGGTGCTGTCTCCAGCCAAAGGGGCTGTGACTGTCTCTGATTGACACCTCCTGGGTCCTGTCCCCCTCCCCAAGGCAATCCCTCTGGCCAGGAGGCCGGTGCTGGGTGTGGAATGACGCAAGGCCTCCACCCCAGCTGGGGGCTCTCCCCGGGGCGCCTCCCTCACCTGCTGGCCTGCAGCCAGGTGACTCCTGTGGTGGGAAAGGCATGAGGTGGAGGCTGAGGAGGAGGTGGTCTCGGGACCAAGGTCACCGCCTCAGGCTTGTCCACGGGCCACTCTGGCCCTGGGCTGCTCGGCCTTCAGATCCCGGGGCTCCCTGGCTCAGGCCCTGCGCCCGGGAACGTGGCCTGGGAGACCAGCTCCTGTGTAGGGACATGGAGTCCGGTGTCAGGGCCAGTCTTACGAAAGATCTCAGCAGCAGCCTGCTAGAACCATCCAGAACATGTCATCCAGGTCTCAAATCGCTCCCACAGCGAGAGGGTAGGCCCGTTCCTGCTTGGGGTGGGGAAGCTGTTTTGTAGGGAGAAGCCCCTTCTCACTCCAGGAATGTTTAGAGTCAGACGCAGGTGATCAGTCGAACCCGTCGTAGTCACACTGCCCTGTCAGGTCCGGGGCTCGTCTGTTTCCAGTGTCCACGAGACTGGGGGAGGAAGGCGGGTCAGAGGCTCCGCAGCTCAGCTTTTTGGAATTGATCCCCTCGGGAGAGCTGGCTCCGGTTTAAAATGTGCCGCTCCTCCTGGGCTGCTGAGTCCAGGCTGAAAGATGGAGGAGAAACAATCGAAACATGTCAGTGGATTGTGCCCTGGAACCGGAGAGCTGCGCGCTCCTACGCTGTCCTTCACGTCGCTGGAGTTCTTTAACGCGCAGGTGCCGCATCGCGGAAGCACCTGCCAAAGAAAAGCACATGAGTGACGTTTGTAAACACCGTTGAAATTCACGCCCAAGGAAGTTCAATGAACAGGACGGACTGGTGACGAGGGTGTCCATCACCGGACTTCATCCAACTCCAAATGTTACCAGGTGGATGCAAAATACACACAACTAAAGATTCATACGATGAGTTTACTTAAGGCCGTGGTCGGCAAACTGCGGCTCGCGAGCCACATGCGGCTCTTTGGCCCCTTGAGTGTGGCTCTTCCACAAAATACCACGGCCTGGGCGAGTCTATTTTGAAGAAGTGGCGTTAGAAGAAGTTTAAGTTTAAAAAATCTGGCTCTCAAAAGAAATTTCCATCGTTGTACTGTTGATATTGGCTCTGTTGACTAATGAGTTTGCCGACCACTGACTTAAGGAAAATAAATTTCCTCTTAACAATTAGCCTCTGTAATTACATGAAATTGTCGGTAGCTGTGAAGGTGTTTTCAGTGCCCAGCAGCCTCCTGGGATATCGGGCTCCGCCCCCGGCCCCCCCCCCCCCCCACCAAGGGGCACCTACTGAGCAGGACTATCAGTCAGGGCCCAGGTGTGCGGAGACGCTCTTCCAGGTGGGACATTCCCGTGGAGATCCAGTGCTTTTTGGGAAGGTGCAGGGTTTGGACAGCCCAACCTGGCCGAGTTAACCCTTTACTGCACAGGGACCCGTGGGAGGGAGCGCGTGCCTAAGGGTGCCCGTGGGCCCTCAGTACTGAATTCTCCCAGAGATGTCCTTGCAGCTGGGGGGGCCGGCCCCTCCCTGCCTCCAGCTCAGATTTCCTCGCAGAGCCTGGAAGTCACCCTGAGACCCAGGTGGAGCTGGGCTGAGGGGGCGGGGCTCAGCTCCGTGTCCTTGACTCCGGTCCAGCAGGGAGTGTGCCTCCGTCACTGAGGCTGCATCACAGTTCACACGTCTGTCTCTCCGCGTGTTTATACATCTTCTTTTAAGAGTAGCCGCAATTGCCACCAGCTCAGCAAAAACAAACATGGGGTAACCATGGTGACACGAGCACGTTGGCACAGGGCAGAAACAGCCGGAGGCGGATGCGGGTTAATGCGTTTTCCCAGGTTTGATGCCAGGCGCCATGGACCAGATGGAAAACCTTCCCAGTCCCTGGTGAGCTGCAGCTCTCCTCTCTCCGCAGGTGTCTGTCCCTACGCCACCATTTTTGAAGCCCCACAAGGGGCTGTGGTCACTGGCACCCAGGCCGGCCTCCCAAGGCCACGCGCAGCCCCCTGGTCTGGGAGAACACTGTCCAGCAGGCTTCCTTGCCTACCACCCAGACCCACCACGTTCAGGCTTCCTTCTCACGAAGGTGGTGCCCAAGGATTGCAAAGGCAGGCTCTCCGAGGGGCCCAGGCTGGCTGTCCTCTCGCAGGGCAGGCCGGGCTCGGCTCTCCGAGGCTCCGAGGCTCGGCTCCAGTGCTCTGAGGTTGGCTAGACGCCAAGACTAGCATCTTTAATGACGTCACGCTTCACATGGTCAGGTCACACGCTGTGCTCTTGTGCTGGCAGTGATAACTGACAGTGAGTCTAAAGGTCTGAGCACGAGACTGGCCTACAGGGAATAGACACTCATTCCAAATCCTGCCCGCCACCCCCCCACCCCCACACCCCCACACACACACTCCTGACTGCCATCATGGGCCTGGACAGAGAGCAGCAGCGACTGTGGACTCGTTTCATTTGAGTGTACATCAACTTTACACGGAATTCTGAAAACATATTTACAGACGTTCCGCAGTGCTCCTGTAATCAGGAGCAAAGACCCTTTATCAAAAGGGATTATATCTAGGGCTGTGCAAAATTCACAAAGATCAGACCCCTTTGAAAGAGTCCAGGGTCCATGCAACAAAACAGACCTGGGTCATAGGGAAGCCCTGGTGTCTCCCAGATGGCTTCACAGGACAAGACCCTTGGCTGAGCACACCGGGCCTCCGAGCCGAGCTGAGGGTGACTGTGGGGGAGAGGGTCTGTGCAGGCCCCTGAGGCTGGCTCCCTGCGTCCTGCTGGAAGGAGAGGTTTGCTCATGGGCGCTGGCCAGGCAGTTTTGCAAAGATGGTCTCGGCTCTCCATTCGAGATGGCAAAAGATGGGCTTCCCCCGAGGACGAGCAAGATCTGGGCGACCAATACCGATAAAGCACAGACGGTCACACGATGGAAACGAGGAGCTGGGGGGCAGGGACGAGGGAGGCCTGGAGAAAACCACCCGGACTGGAGTCCCAGCGTGGACACTGCCTGCCGCGGCGCAGCCGTCTCACAGATACCGTGGGGACCGTGAGCTCGAATCCCAGCGCAGGGAGCTTGGCTTTCCCACTGCCCGTGTGCGGAGGGCGGGAGGAGGCCTTGCCCGGTCCCGCCAGGCCTCGTCATCTGTGCGATGGATGGGATGTGCGGTGGCGCAGGAGCACTCTGACCCGAGAAGGGTCTTCCCAGACTGTCATCAGCCCTAGAACCACCGGGGAGGGGAGATGGGGGGCGGTATTGGGAGGAGGGGGAGGGTTGTATTTCGGATCCCTGGGCCCCACCTGCAAGAGTTCAGATACAATAAACTGGAGGGAGCCTCATTTTTAAAAAAATATATTTTGTTGATTTTTTACAGAGAGGGATAGAGAGTTAGAAACATCGATGAGAGAGAAACATCGATCAGCTGCCTCCTGCACACCCCCCACTGGGCATGTGCCCGCAACCAAGGTACATGCCCCTGACCGGAATCGAACCCGGGACCCTTGAGTCCGCAGGCCGACGCTCTATCCACTGAGCCAAACCGGTTAGGGTGGGAACCTCATTTTGTATCCACATTTCGTACACCGTTCAGGGGACCCTCCCCACAGCGGTCTGAGAGCTGCTGGAGCCTTCTTTGCAGATTTCCAAATGCCCACGGACCTTCATGGCTCGGGCAGCTCAGGTTGGCGTGGCTGTAAACTCTGCCGAGGGCTGGAATGGAGGTGCCACCCCGAGGCCCTGCTCCTCAGGCCGGACTTTAGGGGGCGCAGTGGAGTACATTGCACAGCTGCTGGCGAAGTCGATGCTTGCTGAGCCTCCTATGTACAAAGCAGAGAGACGTTCTGGGGCCAGAAAAAGGAGCGAGACCCACAGCCGTGTCTCTGAGGACTTATTGCCGAGACGGAAGGATGGGCGAGGCAGCAAAACTCGGGTAGGAGAGGAACCTGCCCAGGAGCCCCAGTGCTGGGGGGTCTTATGGGGGCACAGCCCAGCAGGCCCGGGGAGGCCTAATGCAGAGCCCTAGAGCCCATCCACCATGAGCAAGCAGGGCATGTGTCCTGGCACCTGGGGGCCTGCCAGGGGCCCATCTGCTCAGCCAGATCTCCCTGCCCAAGGCTGGCCTGAGAGCCCCTCACCACCCACACGCACTCGGGCACCGCGGGGACTGGCAGCCCGAGCTTTCTGTCGCCCGCGGCCTGCGATGATCCCACAGCCCCGCCTGCTGCAGCCAACTTCTCGGGGCAGAGGGACGGAGGGCGTGTCTCCTCCTTGGGCACCGAGCCTGCTGGATGCCGCGGACACTGCTGTCCTGGCCTTGGCTGCTGGGGTCTGATGGCCACACGGGACCCTCCTCCCCAGACAGAGCTCCGTCTGCGATAGAGCCCCGTCTTCTCCCCGAGACCTGAACTTCCCTGGAGAGAGCCAATCCGGTGGCTGGTGTGGGGCAAGGGGGCTCAGCTCCCCAGGGCCTCACACGTGGGCTTGCTGGCTAGTCCTCCGGGCCTGGATCTGGGATCTGCCCGATGCTAAGGAAACCGATCATTGTCACTAACAGAGAGATGTGGACAGGGAATCCGGAAGGCTGGTCAACCTTAAATGCTCTGAAAGGTCGGAGCTAATCGCTCACTGTTTAGGTGAGACTTTGGTTGCTGAAGCAGCCTTTACCTGTTAGTCTTATGTAAATTCCTGCTGATTGGCTATTATTGGAATTTCCTGCCTAAAGGATATGGGTGTATCCCATAACCTTAGTAAAAGGGATAGCAAAGCCAGAGCGGGGTGTAGTCCTCCCCCTAGAGGTGGGCTCCCGCCTGGCTCCCATTTCCCAAATTAATACTTTTCTAGTCTCTTTCATTTGTGTGCGGCCTTCTCCAGAACCCGAACCCTGAACCTGAACTCTGAACCACGCGGGACGTGAAAGGGGTTCCCACAGGGAGAGGCAGCAGGTGGAGGCACCAGACCAGGTGGGGGGAGGGAGCAGGAGGCACAGGAAGAAAGGGGAGCCTGGCACCCAGCTCCCTACCTTGCCCTCAGTCTGCCCTGCAGCAGCAGGGCCGTTCTGGCATTTCTCCAGACGCCAAAGCCCACACCGTGAACCTGGGAGCCACCTGGGATCTGTGACTTGTAGGGACGAGATGGCGAAGGATCGAGGCCGGTGTGGGGGAATCTTTATCCCTCCTTCTCTCAGCAGGTGTGTTTGTGAAAACGACCCGCTGGCCCGTGCCCCAGCCCCTGATGGCACTTACACCCACACCTTCTCTCGGGTGACGCTCGAAGGACTGGAGGCAGGCACCTCCCCGTGAGCGGTCAGTGAGTGTTCACCTGGAAACCCCGGATGTGGCTCCGAAGGCTGGGGTGGGGCCGGGCACTCGTGGTCCCGCAGTGGCAGAGGAAAGGGGCGTTTTCTGCTTTGCCGATCTGTTGGAAGGACGTGACGCCCGAAGAGGGCTTTCTCCCACATCATTCAAGGACTAAGGCAAACCCACACGCCACGCCTCGCTGGCCTGGGGCCAGGCCACCGACAGGAATCAGATTCCGCAGCCACATCTGTTGTGAGATAACGCGCAGCAGTCCTTGTCCTGAGACCGGGCTGGCTTCCAACCGCTGCGGCTTCGGGAAAAAGACCCCAGTCTCCCCGAGAAGTGGGCTTCATCTGGCCCCAGCCCTTCCTGCCTCTCGTCCCGCAGCGGCAAAGAGGGTCGTGGCTGACGGCCAGCAGAGCTTCGCCCCGCCTTCATAATCTCATGAGATCCGACCAGCCGCTGAGATCAGGATCGCGCTCCTTTTTCCTCTTCCGTGAAGCGAAGCGGCTGCCCAGGCCCCGGGGGGTCCTCCCAGGGCCTGGCTGTTGCACCCCAGGCCGGGCACAGAGGTCACAGAACTACGGGTGTACGAGTGGCCGCTGTCACAAATAGCCATGAACTCAGCGCTAGTGTAGAACCACACAACTGCATTACCTCACACTTCTGGAGGTCAGAGTCTGACCCGGTCTCACTGGGACACAACCGGGGAGCAGGCAGGGCTGGTGCCGCCTGGAGGTTCTCGGGGGGCTTCCGTTCTGGCTGTTTGGCTTCCAGAGGTGCCTCATTGCCTCGCTGGTGGCCCTGCCCCCAAGTTCAAAGGCAGAAGGGCTGGCCGAGTCTCAGAGTCTCAGTTCACATCACCCCGAGGCCTCTGCCTCCCTCTGCCACATCTAAGGGTCCAGGTGATTGTTCTGGGCCCACCTGGGGGACCAGGTTAATCTTCCTGTGGTCAGGTGAGCGGATAAACAACTCCAGTCCCATCTGCCACCTTAATCCCTGCCAACCTGTAAGGTGATACGTTCACAGGTCCCAGGATTAGGGAGCCATTCAGGTCTGTGCCCCCGGGGCCTCCTTTCCTGCTGTGACTTGGGCTGCTTGGCTGGGCGTCCCTCCAAGGTCCCGCCTCTCCCTGTGGGATGTGCTGGGGCTGGCTTACCTGGGCTTTTGGGAGCCAAGAGTTAAGTAGCTGTTATTGAAAGCTGCATAAACACACAATTAATAAAATAAATTGTATTAAAACATAGGTAACAAATGCTCCAATTCATCACTTTCTAATTGTTCGACTACATGTTACTGTCATCTACCCTCTTGGGGTTATTTGCCTCTATTATATCTAAACTAGAGGCCCGGTGCATGAAAATTCATGCACTGGAGGGAGGGGTCCCTCAGCCTGGCCTGCCCCCTCTCACAGTCCGCGTGCCTGCTGCCCCAGCGGGGCTGAATGGACTGGGTGCCACCATCTTTGAGGGTATAGCAATCAATTAGCATATTCCCTCCTTATAGGCTGTGGGTGCTGCCATCTTTGAGGGTGGGACAGCCAATTAGCATATGCTCTCCTTATTGGCTGTGGGTGCTGCCATCTTTACGACAGTGTGAGGGTCAATTAGCATATTCCCTCTTTATTAGATAGGATGGCAGAAATTCTAATACATCACATCTCTTCCTGAATCTGTGTTCAGTGACGTCATGGTGGCAGCTTGAAATTGGGCCTGATGGGAGTAGTCACACCATGGGAATGAGCAAACTACAGAGCATGGCTTGATTTATTTTTATTTGTTGTTGTTGATTATTTAGACTTAAAGTAATGGAGAAAATACTAATATGTCATGTTTGTCATTGCTGCATTGTGAATAATTTGTCATGTTGGTAACTGCTACATTGTGAATAGCACAAAAATGGTCAAACCATACTTGAACTGCAACTGTTAGTTGGCTACAAATACAAGAATCTGGCAAAAATCAATGGAAGGGCTCTGTGTGAATTAGTTGGCTACATGGACTTTACAACCAAAAGAACTGTTTCACGATTATCTGCAAGCTGCATGCCGTGCCCCCTTCACGGCAATAACCTGGCGTCTAAGCCGGTGTGCAGATGCAGGGGCAAGCTCCCTTCTGCACCGAGCTGGCTGTTAGGCACACACCAGCGCACCAGCGCCCACCCCTCCCCCAGCCTCACCTCCCAGCACCATGTGCTCTGTGTTCTGCCCTCTGAACCTCTCGAATTTCCCAGAATCCTCCCTGCTTGTTCACGTACTGTTTCTCAATGTGGCAGGACCCCACCCCACTCCACCCTGTGTCATCGCCTGCTTATCCTGCTTGTCCTTCAGGCACAGCCCAGGAGACCCCGGGTTGGGTGGCATGCCACTCATTGCCCCCAGCTTCCCTCCACCTCAGCTCACATCATACACACACACACACACACACACACACACACACACGCACGCACCCCTGGAGTCAGGCTGCTCTCTGTCTTTACTGCTGGCCC
This sequence comes from Cnephaeus nilssonii, assembly GCF_951640355.1. Taxonomy (NCBI): domain Eukaryota; kingdom Metazoa; phylum Chordata; class Mammalia; order Chiroptera; family Vespertilionidae; genus Cnephaeus; species Cnephaeus nilssonii. Next base: position 6,891,124 of record NC_137074.1, read on the forward strand.
TGGCTGTGCACAGAACAGCCCAATTCCTACACAGTAGGTGCTCAACCAACGCTCACTCCATGGGATGGGTAGGGAGTTGAAGTTGCTCTTGGCTGGGCACAAAGCCTTTAAATCTCCCCCGGGACACGGCAGGGAGCAGGAGAGAGAGAGAGAAAGCACAGATGCAGACACAGTTCTGAAGAGAGCCGGCTCCCAGCAGATGGGGTCTCTGGGCACATCGAGGGCCCTGGGGGATGCCACATGCCAGCCCCCTGTCCTGGAGGCTGGCATCCCTGACGAAGAGTCTCTTTGTGCAGATCCATGGGGGCAGGGAGCTCAGGACTCCGGGCGGATCAGGGTCCTCCCCAGCGGGCCCTGGGAGCTGATCCCGCCCAGGTGTGCTCAGAGGATAAACAGGAGCCGCGTGAGGCAGCTGATAGGGAAACAGCTGCCCGGGGACCCGGCACAGGCAGCCCAGGTGTGGAGGCCGCCCTCGTGGGCTGCCCTGTCTCCACCCTAACCAGGGCTCCCGGCAAACAGCAGGAGGCGCTGATGAGGGCATCACGGGCTCCACTGGCTTCATGGGGCTCTGCTGGCCCTGGTGGGTGAGGTGACGGGGTGGAGGTGGAGGGGAGGCAGCTGGGACCCCAGGAGAGATGGCTGCTCAGGTAGCAGTAATGGTAACAGTGCTGACTGGAACCTAGCCATGCCAGGCCCGGGCTAGGCCCTCTCCTGGCACTAGCCTGAGTAGGCAGCTCTCGGGATTACACCCTCTTGACAGCTGGGAGACTGAGGTTTGCACCCGGTAAATGTCAGCACCAGGACAGCCTCCTAGACCCTGAGATCACAGACGACGTCCTGACCTTGGTCTTCAAACATTTAATGCAGCTTGCCTGTTCCTCGCGCGGCTCCAGGCTGTGAAGCTCCCAAGGGGCACCTGTGTGCCCTCTGTCCACTCCTCTCGGGGCTCCTCTCCTGTCCTTGCCCCACTCCCAGGGGGAGGCACTCATCCTGGTACCTCCTCTCACCTCACCTGGAGTGTGGAGACCACCTGGAGCTGTGGGGAGGGCAGGTGGGAAGCAGGACCCTCCCAGATGCGTGCCTCCCAGCTGTCCTCATACCAGAAAATGCCCGCCCCACAGCCGAGGCGGTGCCCGCCAGAGAGCAGGCCTCTCCTGGCCTCCCTTCCCAGTCTTGAGAAGAGAAGGAAACTTCCCGGCCTGGGGTGGATGGAGGGAGAGATGGGGAGGAAGGGAAGTGACGTCAGAGCCAATACACTTTGAGAAGGTGCTGGGAGACTTCCGGTTCACAAACAGGGGGCCTAAGTCAGCATTCCCCTAACCTCGAGGAAGACCCATGGAGAGCAGGAGCCAGGAGGGCACAGGATCCACTCCATCTGTGATGAAGTGAGTCCTCAGGCCTGGAGATGGGGGGAGGGGTGTGGTAAGCGATGGCGGGGGAGGGAGGGGAGGGCTGGAGAGAGGACCCTGCAGGTGCAAGTGTTAGAAAAGGCCACGACACTAGGCACAGCTCAGGCAAGGTCCCCCAAATGAAGAGGGGAGGGGGGTCCACCTGCAGGCCCAGGGAGTGTCCCCAGCCTGTTTGGTTCTGAGAAGCAGAGCATGGGGGCTACGGAAGGAATTAGCTGGCAAACCATGCTACCAGGAAGCCGTGCGTGGGTGCCACAGCGTCTTCTTAGAAGAGAAAGCATAATCTCTGCAAACATGAGAGAACTCAGATTAAGCACAGGTCAGGTCATGTAATGCAAATGGGATGAACTTAAATATTAGAAACCCAATGCTGTGCCCCACCCAGGAGACATCCTACACCTATTGAAAGGTTGAAAATCCAAGGACGGTGGTTCATGTCAAGTGAGGCTGAGTTTAAGTTGAAAAGCATTGGGCAAGACCAAGCAGGGTCTTTAGAATAATAAAGAATGCAGCTCACAATAAACATGTCCCAGTGATGAATACTCATTACCAAAAATGACTCAACCTCTACGAAGTAAGAAAGGAGACACGAGAAAGTATATACAAGGTCATAGTACGAATAGTACGAGACTTTTCAGGAAATAACTGTTGTGATTTATTTGTTAACTTTTTTCTTTTTGGTAATTGACTCAATATTTAACCATGGAAAAGTTTCAGAAAAGTGGAAAGCATTGTGCAATAAACACTCATATATCCACCCTCCCCAGGTCAGGGGTCAGCCAACTCCGGCCCGGGGGCTAAGGCTCACCCACTGGCTGTTTTGCATGACCTTGTAAGATAAGAATGGCTTTACGTTTTCAAATGGTTGAAAAACAGTCAAAAGAGAGAAAATAGTTTGTGACATGAAAATTATGTGAAATTCAAATTTCAGCGTTTATAAATAGGGTTGTGCGGGAACACAGGCGACGCACATCGTCCATGGCTGGGTTCTTGCCCCAGTAGACTGATTGGTTGAATAGACGCAGCAGTCTCCAAGATCTACTACCTGGCCCTTTACAGAAAGGTTGACTGACCCCTGCCCGAGTTTCTAAAATAAGCACTTTTTTATAATTATTTTGTCACCCATCTGTCCATCCCTCTGTCCGTTCATCAACCCACACTGTTTTGGATGCATTCGGAAGTTGTAGACATCAGTACACACCACTCTTCAAATGCTTCAGTGTGCATATCATTAATCAGCATTCATTACTAGTTTATGGGTGTTCTGTAAGTGATAAGATGTACAAACAGCAAAATGTATAACATTTAAGCCTCATCCTCCATCAAGATAAAGTTCCCTCATGGCCTTTCCCAGGCTAACCGCCCCACTGAGGCTACCACAGTCCGATTTTTTCACTCTCGGTTCTGGACCTTCACACAAATGGAATTGCACAGGCTGTACTCTTGGGTGTGAGCTCTTCCACTCCGCATAGCGATCTAAGAACCACACTGCTGCCTGTGGGGGGCAGACCCTCCTACTGAAGAGCATTTCGTTGTATGAATATGCCAACATCTGTTGCCTCATTCTGATGGCAGCTCCCATGCTACTCCAGCGTTTGGCTAGTTTGGATAAAGCTACTGTTTCTTGTCTATCCCTTTGATGCTTTCACGTCTCTTGGGTAAATACCCGAACGTAGAAGTTTGGCTCCTGGGGTGCTTGGATGGTTAGTTTCCTAAGACACTGTCAGACTTGGTCCAAAGCGGTTGGACCATTTCACTCCCCATGATGAGCATTCTAGTTGTACCATGCCTTTACCGGCAACTGGGTTTGCCATTCTTTCCCCCCATGTTAGCCATTCTGGTGAGTGTGCAATGACATTTTGTGATTTATTTGGATTGTCCTGATTCCTAACAATGCTGAACATCTTTTCATGTGTTTTTTCAGACATTCATATCTCTTCCTTTGCCAAGTGAAATATTAGATCGATTTCTGCCAGGTAAATATTCCTGTGTCAACATTTATTTGCTCACAGATGGACATCATAGGACTAAGATCCAGCCCTGGTGCAGATGGTTGGAGCATCATCCATGCATTGGAAGGTCTTGGGTTTGATTCCTGGTCAGGGCACATATCCAGGTTGTGGGCGTGATCCCCTGTCAGGGCGTGTAGGGGAAGTGGCCAATAGATGTTTCTCTTTCTCTCACCCTTCCTAAAATCAATTAAAAAACCCCCACAAGACTAAGGATCCAGTGTAGCAGACATTTTTTGATCATGACATAATCAGTTAAAAATAAACAGGTCTTAAAAAGCGTAAGTTTATTGAGTTAGAGTTTACATAGCCAACAGTACACCCATTTTAAGTGTCCACCCAGTAAATATGACACGAGGTAAGGTTTGAGGTTTATTTATTTTTTATCATACAGACATCCTGTCATTCTAGCACCATTTCAGAAAAGAAGGTCTCATCCCCCAATGAATTACTTTGGAATCTTTTTTTAAAATTAATTGACCATTTCCCCCCATGAATCTTTATATCAGTACTACAATGTCTCGATTACAATAGCTTTCTAGTAAGTCTTAAAGTCAAGTAAATTTAATTCATTTTCCAAAAAATTGACTCTTCTAGGTTCTCTGTATTTCCTATGGAATTTTATAATTCGTTTGTCAATTTCTACAAAAAAAAGAAAGAAAAAAAGGAAAAGACCACCAGGATTTTGGGGGAGCATTTGTACAGAATTAATATTTCTTGCTAACATGTTTAGTAGAACTCACCAATGAGGCCACCTGGGATTAGAGTTTTCTTTGAGGGAAATGTATAGCTATAAATTTAATTTAAAAAATAGATATAGGGATATTCAGGTCATTTATATTTATTGTTCAAGAAATCTATTCATTTTAAATAACTTGACAAATGTATTGAGAGAATTGTTCATATTATTCCTTTATTCTTTTAATGTTCATTGTATATATAGCTTTATTTATAGTCTTTTTCTTTTTTTAAATTTCTGATTTTTCTGGGTAGAGATTTATCAATTATATTTATTTTTCCCCAAGAATTTAGTTTTGCCTTCATTGGATTATCTATTCTTTTTAATTTTCTTTTTCAATAATTTCCAACTGTTATTTCCTTTTTTCTTAATTTGGGTTTATTCACTCTTTGTCTTTCTAGTTTATTGACTTGCAAACTTAGATCATTGATTTGTGGCCTTTGTTCTTTTTTTATATAAGTACTGAAAACTGTGCCTTTTAAGCAGTACTGTAGCTACATCCCAAAATTTTGATATGTTGTGATTTCATTTTCATTCAATTTGATATATTCTAATTTCTTTTGTGATTTCTTCTTTGGCCCATGGGGTTTTTTAGAAGTGTGTTATTTAATTTCCAAATTAGGGTTGTTTTTTTTCACATACTTTTTGTTATTGAGTTCTAGTTTAATTATTTTATGGTCAAAGAACAGACATTACATCATTTGAATCACTTTACATGAATCATTATGACTTGTTTTATGGCCTGGCCTATGGTCTTTCTTGCTGAATGTTCCATGGGTACTTGAAAAGAATGTATTTTGCTATTGTTCGGTGAAGTGGCTCTAGCCATAAATCAGGCAGATTGGTTGATACAGTGTTCCTGAGTAAAGGCAATACCATTACTAATTTTCTGTCTATCAATTGTTGAGGGAGGAACATTTAAATTGCCAGCTAAAATTGTAGATTTGTCTCTTTCTCTTTTTTAGGGCTGTCATCTTTTCCTTTGTGTGTTTTTGAAGCTCTGCAATTAGGTGCATACACATTTAGGATTGTTACATCCTCGCGGTGAACTTAGTCCTTTTTTACTCTGAGGTCATCCTCTTCAACCTGGTGAAACTCCTTGCTCCGAAGCTGGCTTTGTCTGGTATTAATATGACTTGTCCAGCTAATCTCTCACCTGGTACAATATATCTGTTTCCATTCCTTTACCTTTTGTCTGTGTTGTCGTATTTAAAGGAGGATTCTTTAAATATTTAGGTTCTATTTTTTGGTCTACTTTGACAATCTCTGCCTTTTAATTGAAATGTTAGCCCATTTATAGTTGAGATAATTTGGGCTATGGTTGGGTTCAAATCTATCATCTTGTTTCTTTTTCCTTGTTTTCCTCCCTTATTTTGATCAAATGAGCGTCAAGCATCTTTTTGTGTGTGAAGTAAAATAAACATAGCATTTTAAATTGAGCATTTTTCAGTATTTCACTTTATCTCCACTTTGGTGTATTGGCGCTGCTTCATTCTTTTGTCGCTTAGTGGTAGCTCTGTTGTTTTTAGTGTTATGCTTTATTGCACCTTGAACTCGTCAGTCTGCCTTCATCTAATATCACACCAGTTCACCCACACAGTGTGAGAACCTTGCAACAGCAACTGTACCTTCCTTTTCCCCATCCCTTCTTTTGTAATACTGTTTTCATACATTTCACTTTTACACGTTAGGGATCTCACAACATGTGTTCATATTTTAAAGCAGGTCTTTTAAAACCACAAATGAAAAAGTAATTTTTATCCCAGCTGGCATGGCTCAGTGGTTGAGCATCGACCAATGAACCAGGAGGCCATGGTTTGATTCCAGTCAAGGGCATATGCCTGAGTTGCAGGCTCGATCCCCAGTAGGGAGCCGTGCAGGAGGCAGCCAATCAATGACTCTCTCTCTCTCATCATTGATGTTTCTTCTATCTCTCTCTCCCTGTCTCTTCCTCTCTGAAATCAAAAGTATTTCTAAAATATTTTTTTTAAAAGTAATTTTATTAAAAATATCAACATAAAATGCCAAAATGACACAGCAAGTGCATTGCTTCTAGAATGTACTGTTTGTACTGTGATTGCAGCATTTTCCATGCTGCCATTATTTATTTGTCTTTCTCTTGCATTAGACAATAAAGTCCTTGAGAGCTAAAACAATACCTATTCATTTTGCAAGCTTAGAATAGTGCATGGAGCTGGGAGGAGTTCAACCAATGTTGTACGACTCATTAATTTGCTGACTGCCCAACTGCCTGACTTACTGAATGAAGGAAGGACAGGAGGGTGGGAACCTAAATCCTAGAGGCCCAGACGGAACACACTCTAGCGGGCAGACAGATGCACACTACCTCATCGCCTTTATGCATCAGACCTTCTTCCTTCGGTCCCCACTCCCACCATCCACCTCCCATTCAACACTTGACAGGCGGGAAGAGGAAGACAAGGGCGCCAAGCGTGCTTCGAGGACACTTTAAAAGGTCACAGATCCGGACTCGGGGCGGAATCTGACTGTGGCGGCGTTCCAAGAGCTGCTGGGTGTGGCCGTTGGTCTTGCGGCTTCAGATGTGTTTGTGTTGGGAACAAAGGTGCCCTTGGGTGAGGTCTGGGAATGGAGAGTGGGTCACTTCAGGAGCGTGTCCTCGCCGGCCTGGGAAGTGGCCCAGAGCCCGCGCTGGCTGCTTGAGTCTCTGTGCACCTGGCTGCCCCCGATCTCGGCGGGGAAACTGTGGCAGCCAGGCAGCCCTGGCTGACCCACCATGTAGCCGGTACTAACGACCTGGGGTGTGGATTCCGTGCTTCAGCCTTTGAAGCTGCATGCCGGATGCTCTCCCGCGCGGTTGGCTGGCTTGGGAAGAGTTAAAGCGGGCTCACAGCGGGCTCTTCTGGAAACCAGGCTGTGGAAATACTCCTCTAGCATTTTGAATTCGGAACAATCGGAGCATTATGGATTTTACCCTGCTTTGCTGACCTCTCTCTCATTTCCCAATCCTTGAAATGTTTGAGAGGATTATGAAAATGTTCACAATGTGCTTTACAAAAATTCTGCGTAAATCATACTAATAACGAAACAGGAGGTCTCCCTTCCAGCCAATGCCGACCTCCTAGGAGAGCATGTGTTTCAAAGAGGCGTCTTTGATGAAAATAGAGAAAGTTCTGGAAAGCTAAAAAATTAAACCTGGGTTCAACAATCTTCCTGTGCCCTATTTTATTGACGTAACACATATGTATGAAGCCGGCATGGTCGAAGTGAGGAGGGTAACGTGCACCCACCACAGTGGAATAAGGTAGCTGGGGAGTCATGCCCACAGGCAGGTGGGGGACATTCCCCCAAATGATCACCAATTCTCTCTGCATTTACGTGTGTGTGTGTGTGTGTGTGTGTGTGTGTGTGTGTGTGAAAAGTACTATGGATTCGCCACTTGTCTCCCCGTTCACTGCATCACAGAACTGGAGCAGCAGCAGAGGGTAATGTACTGTGCTGGTGTCCAAAACTATGTCTTCCAGCCGGTGTCCGGTGACTCGGGGAAGAGGGCTGCCCCGTTGCAGGTTGGAGACTCGCTGCTCTTTCCTCCCCTCCCCCAGGCCACCACCCGGCCCAGCCCTGGGCAGTGGGCAGTTTGAGTACTTGACAGGCAGGAAGAGGAAAACAAGGGCTTCACATGGGGTCCGTTGGGGTCATGTGACTCCTGGGTGAGGGTTGCCTGATTCTCGGAGTTTCCTCCCCCTGTGAGGGCCAGGGGTGGGGGCGGGGAGAAGAGGGGCTACCTTGGGGAGTGCTGGCATCTCTGGGCCTCTGGGAATGGCCTGCTGCAGCAGTGGGGGCCGGCTGAGTCAGTGGCCGGGGCTCCCGGTGTCCAGGGCCCTAGGGAGTGGGGCCTCTCTAAGCCTGAAGGCTAGGACACGATCCTGCAAAAAAAAAAAAAAAAGCCCATTTGGGTCCATGTGGGGCCCAGCCAGTGTGCAGAGCTGCCAGGTCACCTAGAGGTTGCGCGGAGAGGTCAGTGAATCTAGGAGACCCGCCAAGGGGGATCGGGGTAGGGCTTTTCCCTCAGGAAGCATTCCCTATGCTCACTGGGGAAGAGAGGCAGCAGGTCTGTTCCAGAACTTTCCATATCGCCTTCTAGAACCCCCAGCGACTTCACCAAATGGGATGGTGCCAGTGTCTCCTTTGCATTCAAAATGGCAGTCTGTGGCTGGAGCGTAGTGTTCTGGGACCATTCAGCCTGATCCAACCAATTCAAACACCGCTCCAGGAAAGCGAGCCGGGGTTGTTTTAGAAGTTCCATTAACTCTTCCAAAATGACAAGGCACCATTTAGTAAATGACTGCTCTCTAGTCGTCAACGACATCCCATCACCTGAGAAGACTGGCTTCCTCTCATAAAACTCTCTAAAAGTGTGTGTGTGAGAGAGAGAGGGGGGGGAGGGGAGAATATTTTAGGAAATAATGTATAAAGGCAAAGGTTTATCTGTGCCTCCAAAATGTATCATTCCTCTCTCAAGGGTCTGAATTAATACCCAGTTCTATTTCTATTTTGGGCAATTATTAGCTATAAAGCTATCATTTTCTTAAAATGTGGTTTAAAAAGCCATTATAAAAAAACTGGCTGTAAAAACCATTATAAAAAATTGGCTGTATCTGCCAGGACTCTCTCTGAGCTGCAACCACTTTAAACTAGCTTAAGCAAAACAGGGCGTTCGCCGGCTCACATCAATGGGAAGTCCGGGTGCACCCCGGGGGCCACCGGCAGGGCTGTGATGATGTCATCTCTCAAAGGCACCCAAGGCCAGGCTGGGGGCCAGGCTGGCAGTGGACACACACTGCTTTCCCACTGGCTCCAGGGGCAGAGGCCCAGGAGGCACTCTGATTGGCCCAGCCTGAGTCACATGAGCAAGTGCCATCCAATCCCTGTGGCTGGGAAATACAGGGCTCTGATTGGTCAGAGCTGGACCACATGGCTGGCAAGAAGTCAGCCCCCTTCCTGGGGGGCCCAGGGGGTGGTTAACTGCAGAAAGGCAGGGTAGGTGCTGGACACACAAAAGCCACAAAAGCTTTTCAGACCCTTCGATATGGATTGACCCACAACAGCACAGATTCTACCACCCAGTCCTCTCTGGAACCAGGCTGCGTGTCAACACAGACTGTGTATGCATACACATTGTGTTTCGTTTTCAAACCTTGTTGCCTGCTGTCTTTGTTGCTGGTGCTTTCATTGTATTCAACTTCCAGTCCAGCTGCATCTCTTCACATAGAGCCCCCGTCTCCTGGCGATACCCCTCACCCTCGATGTCCAGAACCCAGAGAGATGTGCCGGCATCTCTAATACGGAGCGTTGGGCGCTAGAATGCCTTTCAGCTTTGCCTCCTTCCCTGCTGGCCTTGGCTATCAAATTCCCCAGCCACCGACCTTCAACCTGCCAGGAAGGGGAAGCTACATGGATGTCCCTGCTCCTCCCGGTCATGTTCTTCAAAACGTCCATGTATTTCCCCACTCACCCTGAAGCACTTGTTTGCACACCTTCACCCTCGGCCATCCCCATGCTGTGGAGACCTCCTGATCGCCCCCACCGTCCCTCACAACTTCTCAGAACGCCTGGCCCCTCGTGACTTCTCTTCGCTGCCATCGAGGTGCTGTGGTCTGAGGCGTGTCTGCAGGAAATGGCCTCCCATTGCAGGCGTGAGGGTGGCTCTGTAAAGCAGTGATGGACTGCGCTAGGTCTTCAAAGCTGGACTCGGAGAGAGGCCCCCAGCGGCTCTTCCCCGCACACGATGGGGTGGGCTGCTTGTGAATTTACCTGCGACGCACAGCGGACACCCCTGTTCCTTCTGGAAGCTGATCTGCTGCTTCATCCCGCAGGAAGTACTTTCTTCTTTATGCTTCTATAAAACCTCGACACTGGATCAAATGCTGGCCAGAGGTTTGTTACGTTTTGGATGCACGTGTGCACAAGTGTGCGTGTGCGTGTTCACAGGCATGTTGTGTGTGTTCATGGAGCTTTACTGTTAATGAACTTGTAAAACCCCAGGCCGGGGACCAGAGTCCCACCTCTCTGGACATCTCACAGCGCCTGCCTCGCACCGTGACTTCCATCAGAGCAGGTGCCCAGGAAATGCTTCTCAACGAACTCATGACTGATGTCGACATTCACACATGTGTGTTCTCCTTTCTGGTTCTACTCCCCAGCTCTGCAGTCGCCCTGACACATCCTCGCTCACAGTCCCCTGCCCATCAGTCTGCTGTGACTCCCCTCAGTCCCTACAGCCCTTTAGGAGTTTGCCTACTGCCACTCAGTCACAGGAAGGGGGGCGGGGATGGGACTGCTTTCACGTGGTTTTCTGAACCCACTTTAAGGCCCAACATCTGAATGAACAAAGCCCGATGCTGGGGTATCTCCAGAAGAGCTCAGTCACTGGCACCTCCCCTCCCAGGCTCACTGTGCTCCCCCAAAGTTGAGAAAGGTCACCAGGTAGCTGGGGACACACCAAAGTCTCCGTAACAATCACAGTGAAGCAGGAGGAATGCCAGGCGATGTTCTTCATCTGCAAAATGACGAGCCAGGCTCGAGGCTCCCACCTTCCTTCCAGCTGGAAAGCCAGACTCTCTGGGGCTCCTACCCATATCCCTCCGAGACCCCGTTCACCTGCAGCCCAATTTGACTTCTGGAAACACGGATTGCCTCCAGCAAAGGTCCTCGGTCTCCTTTCAGAAAGCAGCCATCACGTGGTTGAACATCTTCGGAAACATCCTCACAGGAGGCCCCGGATGCTTCGTGTGGATGGAAACTCCAAATGCACCCACTGGTTGTTCTCTCCTTGCAATGTTGACATCTCATACCAACGCGGGCAAGGAGCCGACACTTCATGGTGAGGTCTTCTATTTGGATGGAACACCTTGGAAGTTGTTGTTGTTGTTGTAAGACATTCTTAGAGTGAAACACATCTTGTCTTATTACAATGTCCAAGTGCCGTTTGAGAGTGACCACTGCACGTGGAGATTCTCCGTATCGGGAGGCGGGCGGCCTGGTGGACCAAACGGGGCACGGCCGTCCGCTGACCACGTGATCTCGTGCCCAAACCGCACTCCTCTCTTCCTTTACCGTTAAAAGGATCAGGTTGCAGCCCTAGCCAGTTTGGCTCAGTGAATACAATGTCAGCCCTCAGATTGAAGGGTCCCAGGTTCAATTCTGGTCAAGGGCGTGTACCTGAGTTGCAGGCTTGATCCTTAGCCCTGGTCTGGGCTCATGCGGAAGGCAACCAATCAATGTGTCTCTCTAACATCGATGGTTTTTTTCTCTCTCTCTCTGTCTGCCCTCCCCTCTCCCCGCTTCCACTCTCTTTAAAAATCAATGGGCGAGGATTAACAACAGAAATCCATATATAGGTAAAAGCCTAAGTGACCGTTATGATTGAATGACCGGAATGACTGGAACGAATGGTCGACCAGTCGCTATGATGTGCACTGACCAGCAGGGGCAGATGCTCACCGCAGGAGCTGCCCCCTGGTGGTCAGTGTGCTCCAACAGCCAACCTTTCGCAGCCCCTCCCCCCAGCTGGCCCCCTGATTGGCCCTGATGGGGGGGCCAGCCAGCCAACTTCTCATAGCCCCTCTCAACCCCCCGAGCCAGCCAACCTCCTGTGACCCTTCCCCCACCCCGCTGGCCAATCTCCCGCAGCCCCTCCCCTCCCATCCAGCGGGTCCCCCACATCGGCCCCAATCAGGGGACCAGCTGGCCAACCTCTCACAGTCCCTTCCTCCAGCCCTGGTCCAGGGCGATCCATTGGTGAGATTTCTTTATATAGTCTCTACAGGGTAGGGCAAAAGTAGGTTTGTAGTTGTGAGTATGCAAAAGTTTATTCTCGTGTTATTATTTATTAATCATTGTATTATTTTTTCTTATGAACAACTGTAAACCTACTTTTACCCCACCCAGTGTATTAAGTCTGTGTTTGAGTTGTACATATATACTGTATTTTACTCATCCAATTTTATTATCAAACTTATATTAGCATCTTAAAATGGATTATAGCACAGTCTCTTTTTCTATTCTTTGAAACAATTTGTGTAAGATGAAGATGATCTATTTCTTGAAGATTTGGGAAGATTTATGGAAAAATCTGTCTGGGATGCCTAGGGAGGTGGGAAAATTTTGACTACTCATTGAATTTATATAAGGGTTTATAGGCTTATTCAGGCTTTTGTTTTCTTCTTGATCCAATTTTGGTGTTTTTTACTTTTGTAAAGTTATCCATTTCATTGCCGACTTCAGATTCATTGGATAAAGTTACTTATAACTTAAGTGCATTTTTAATTTTCCCTGCAATTAAATCCCATCTTTCATTGTTCTTAGTCATAATTTGTTGTCCTCCTCCCTCTCCTCCCTCCTTCCACTGCCTCCCGCACCTGCTCTCTCCTCTATATCCTCTGGCTAGCAGTGAGCTCACTTTTAAGTTGTCTGATTTGCTGTAGTTGTTTCTAGGGATGGTGTTTAGCCATTATGAAACCGGAGTTCTTGCTGGCCATCCACTCAGGTGGAGCCCACGTCTCACAACCCTCATTGTCATTTCCTCACTCAAGAGTCATTTAAGAGAGCATTTAAATGATCTAAACATGCTTTTGAGTTTCGTATTATTGATTTGTAATTTAATTGCATTGAGGTCTGAGAATGTGTTCTGGGTGATGGCAATTTTAAAGACCTGATGACAAAACAAAACAAAACAAAACCCTTTGCTTATGATTAGTCAACCCAGTTTCAGGAGCACTTGAAATAATGCATGTGTTTTTTGGGGGGTGCTAAGTGCTGGACACTGCTGTGAGCAGCTGGGGCTCGACCAGGCTGGGGCCTATTGGGAAGGGTGTAGAATTCTCCCAGACTTGTCTGTCCAAGGATTGAAGGCTGGGGCTCCTGCCTCCCGCCAGTGGAGTTACCATGGGGTGTTAGCCTCCTGTACTTCTGGGCTGCTCAGGGTTGAGTGCTGAGTGGGATCCTGTTGGCACCCTACTTCCAGTGCATCAGAGAAACCAGGAGGCAGGGGAGCTGGGCAGGCTTGGGGTGACAGCCATTAGCTGGGAGGGAACTCGCCTGTTTCTGAGGCCACTGCTGGCACCACAGGGGAGCCCACAGATCTGAGTTATATGCCAGGCACCTGGTGCAGTTTGCTTTCTAATTCATTAATGTATTTATCAGTTCCTTCCACCTGTTTTCCTTGTGTTCACTTGCTTGTTCATTTTCTAACTTCTTACATTGGAAATCTAGTTCATTGTTATTTTAGCCTCCCCACTCTTCTAATGCAGCAAGCTGTCAGGGTTTTAAATATCTCTTTAAGGGGGAGAGATCAACCAAAGGACTTGTATGCATGCATATAAGCCTAACCAATGGACACAGACAACAGGGGGGTGAGGGCATGAGTGGGGGGGATTGGGGGGGGTAATGGGGGAATAAGGACACATATATAGCACCTTAATCAATAAAGAAATTAAAAAAATAAATATCTCTTTAAGAAACATTTTACTTGCATCCCTCATGATTTAAGATGTAGTTGATATATATATATATATATATTGTCTAAAGTTTTACATCTGTCTCCTTTTTCCCTGATTGACCCCCACCCCACCCCCAACCATTCCCACCCCGGGCAAGCCCCCACTGCCCAGTGTCTGTGGCCATTGGTTATGCCAATATGCATGCATACAAGTCCTTTGGTTGCTCTCTAACGCCCCCCTCCACCTCCCCTGCATTTGTCTCTGGATCTATTTTTGTTCATCAAATTATGTTGATCATTATATCCCACATATGAGTGAGATCTGGTTTATTTCGCTTAGCATAATGCTCTCCAGTTCCATCCGTGCTGTTGCAAATGGTAAAAGTTACTTCTTTTTTACAGCAGCATAGTATTCCATTGTGTAGATGTAACACAGTTTTTAAATCCACTCATCTGCTGATGGGCACTTAGGCTGTTTCCAAATCTTAGCTATTGCAAATTGTGCTGCTATGAACATAGGGGTGCATATATCCCTTCTGATTGGTGTTTCTGGTTTCTTGGGATATAGTCCTAGAAGTGGGATCACTGGGTCAAATGGGAGTTCAATTTTTAGTTTTTTGAGGAAACTCCATACTGTCTTCCACAGTGGCTGCACCAGTCTGCATTCCCACCAGCAATAAAGGAGGGTTCCTTTTTCTCCGCATCCTCACCAGCCCTTGTCATTTGTTGATTTGTTGATGATAGAGTAGTTGTTATATTGCTATTTAAAATATTTTCTCATTTCAACATAGTTTCTTTTTTGACCCATGAGTTAGTTAGAAGTGTATTTATTAATTTCCAAACACTTGTCCCTCTTCCCCAAGTTACTTTTGTGGTGAATTATTCACTTAATTATGGACAAAAAACAATGGGATGTTAATGAAACCAAACTTGACGTTTCTGTGAGACTTGCTCTGTGCCCCAGATGGAGGTAAGGTTTTGTAAATGTTCTAGTTGTGCCTGAAAAATACCTGCTCTCTCCACGTCACCGTGTTGTCAGTGACCATCTGTCTCCCTCGGGACCTGTCGCTTTGAGATGTTCCGTCCAACTCCCAATGGCCAGTATCTGCATCTCTGTGTCTGACGGCTTTTCTGCAGGTAGAGAAGGCAGGCAGGGCAGCAGTGCCCGGGAGTGGGCTCCAGGGTTAGTCAACAGTGGGCGTGGGCGCTGGGGAGGGACCCTCCACTCCGCAGACCAGGAGTCCTTTTGTCCTGGGAGTGGAACCTGAGCTAATATTTCCCTTCCGTTCCAACACAAAAATGTCTCAGAATAAAAGTAGAGAGAGTAGTATAACAAACTACTCTGTACCTCCCACCCAGCTTTTATGAACCGTCAACAAACCTGTTTTTATCTTCTGCTTCTTTTTAAATAATTAGGCTGTCTCTTGGATTTTCCGTTCTGGAGAATTTTTCAAAGGAGCAACCCATTTATTCATTCTACTAAGAGTCTGATTTCTAACTCAGTAATTTCTACGTTTGTTGATGGTGATTTTGTTGTTTTTACTCTCTCCCAGATATATTTTGGTTTTATATTTCAATAGTTCTATCCTTTACACAATTTCGAATTGCTCTTTTGTATTATGTGTTGTTATCTAATAATTACTTTTTCTTTTTACAAATGTTAAGTGTTTTCTTCATTTATTTCTGCCACAATCACCTATAACATTATTTTTTGCCATTTTAAACATTTTATTTTATTAACTTTTTTTATTTTTAGCGGCCATTTCAGGTATACAGCAGAGTGGTTAGACATTTACAGACCTTACAAAGTGGCACCCCCCCCCCACTCCCCATGGTAAGTCTAGTGCCCACCTGGCACATCCATAGTTACTACCATATTGCTGACTACATTCCCTGCGCTGAACTTTACATCCCGTGACTACTCTGTGAGCACCAATTTGCACATCTGAATCCCTTCACCTTTTTCTTCCATCCCCCCAACCCCCTCCCACCTGACAACCATCTCTTCTCTGCATCCGCATCTGTTGCTGTTGTCTGTTCACTTGTTCTGGTTAACTGAAGTGCATTCGCGGTTTGCATGTTGGTTTTGTTGGCTAATCATTGTTGGGCATTAGGTTTCCTCATGTGTGTTACATTTGCAGGCTCATTTGGGGTGAGAAGTTTTGTTTCTGAGCAGCGGTTCCATGGCTGACTGGCATCCCACGCCCTCGCCAGGCCAGCCTCCTGTCCTTCCCACGGCTGGGGCTCCTGTCCAGCAGGGCCAGCAGGGCGGCCATGTGTGCCCACTCCGCCCTTCGTGTCCTTGTCTGAGCCGCCTCACCCACAGAGCGGTCAGCAGACACTGCCTCTCCCAGCTCTGTCCCCTCCCTGCCTTCAGGCAGGGACCTGGCTGAGTCCCAGCTTGACTCCTGACCTCTGTCACCTGCTTGCAGCCCAGATCCCCTCAGGGCTGTGCCTCCGCACTCTGTGTCATTGCCAAGCCACGGGCTCTCAGCCCTGGCTTTGGCAGTGCTGTCTCCTGTCGGACTGTAGGTTTGGGGCAGCACAAGCTTCCTGCACCACCTTGTACCACCTTGCCCGGAGAGCCCCTTCTCCCTTTCAGCTGAAGAAGGGGTTTGGAGAAATGAAGCGCTTCCTGGAAATCACATGCCCCTTTGTGGAGGGCCAAGGACAGGATGCCCATCTCCACCATCGGAGCTCTGGTCCCTCTGCCATGGGACGCCTCAGACCAAAAAACAGGCTTTCGTATCATTGCGACCTAAGTGGACAACTGCCGAAGTGTATATGAACTGTTAGGAAACTTTTAGCAAATAAACTAGTCAAAGCCAATGTTGTTGATTTTTTTTTCTAATTAGAAAAGGTTAAAGTGTGTGTGTGTTTGTGGAGAAAAGTAATAAATGAGGGGGTCCCCGAGTTAACGTATCAGGGACGTTCTTGAAAACTGGGCCTAAGATTTTTTAAAATATAATTTTATTGATTTCAGAGAGAAGGAGAGATAGAAACATCAATGATGACAGAGAATCATTGATCAGCTGCCTCCTTCACATGCCCCATTGGGGATTAAGCCCACATCTTGGGCATGTGCCCTGACCAGGAATCGAACCATGACCTCCTAGTTCATAGGTTGATGCTCAACCATTGAGCCGCACCGGCCAGGCAGGCCTAAGATTATTTTTTTTAAAACCTTGCTGGTGAGAAGTTGAGGAAATGGGTTTTTAACACCGTAAGTGGTTCCCGTGTCAGAAGTGAAGAACTCCGTGGGCAGGCGTTTCATTGTCTGGTAAACCTCCCCTGTATGCGTAAGTGATGCACTCAGGCTGGTGGCGGGGGGAAGAGGAGATAGAGGCAGGCGATCCAGCTGCTGGGGTCTCACGTCCAGGGTGGGCTGGAGTTGGCTTCCACCCGGCAACAAGGACCAACTGGTAAACCCAGCCATTGTCCAAAATGAATGAATTTTAAAACCAAAGGCAATCGACACGCCAACCACATCACTTCCTAATTATTGTTAACATTTTACTATTGTTTGTGCTCTTGAGACTACTGATACCAACTGTGCCTGACTGGTGGGGACACTTCCTGGTGGTCTGCTGTGCACATCTCTGCTGGTACCCTGCTCAGAGAGATCAGGTCGGCAGCTTGAAATTGGTGGATGGCGGGAATATTTACACTTTGGAAATTGGCAAGTTCTACAGGTCAGATATTCTCTCCTCTCCCAACGGCCAGTCGTCACACATTGGTCAGCACACAGCTGCTTAACACCATCGTTTTTTCGTTTTCCAGGTTGGTGAGGCCTCGCTCATCCCTCATATCCATGCCCCTTCACGTGGATAGTAGTAGCTTAGCCATGTCGGCAACTACTCTCTTGTTGAAAGGTAAGTGTCTCAGGACCTTAGGTAAACGAATGGACAAAGTCCTTAAAAACACACACACAACACAACACCAACCTATTTCAAATACAAGAGGAAACATGAGAAAAATCAATGTAAAAGAAAAATTGTCTGTCAATTTCTTAGAAACAAACTACGAAGGTAAGGAAAAACCATGGCTCATAGCGAAAGAATACGATACTATTGACCCTTCCCAGAACCACGGTAGCAGGTCAGTGACATTTAGATTGACCGAGAAAACACAAAGGAAAAATAAGTAGCTAAGTTTGCCTCTGTTAACAACAACACAAAAGAAAATTAGCTGCAAATTTCATGTTCATACATTCATGGAATGACTGAATAAATTATGGCATTTACAATTAAGTGTTAGATTATGTGGCTAATAAAACAATGGGTATGGTTTTTATATATTGCTATGGAATATTTTCATGTTAGGGAAAAAGTAATGTGGCTAGGATGATTCTATACTTATATATAAAAAGAGCAAATTACCTTACATGAATCTCACACACACACACACATGCTTGTTTATGACTGAAGAGAAGGTTATGGGAGGACACTGCCTTGGTCAGCTCCGGAAGCTCTAACAAAGTACCACAGGCTCAGTGGCTTAATCAACAGAAATTTATCTCTCTCGGTTCTGGACGTCACACTCTCAGTCTTCCCAGATAACACACTTCCTCATTTTTTTTTACAATCTGGATAGTCTGAGAATTTTCCAATCTTTACGTTCTGGCTTCTTTTCTGCTTGACAGTTTCTTCTCAAATTCGTTTCTCTCTTCGCACATTTTGCTGTGAGCAGCCAGGCGGCACCGAGCTGCTGCCACAACACTTGGCTTAGAAATGTCCTCAGCTAAGTACCCAGTTCCAGAGCGTGCAGGTCTTACCGTCCACAAAACACCAGGATGTGGGCACAGGTCAGCCAAGCCCTTTCCTCCAGAGTCTAACAGCGTGGCCCCAATCTCCATCAAACCGCACCTCCATCACCGTTAGCAAGCCCTTCGTGGCCGGCTCAGCTTTTTCTGGCCGCACCTCCAAACTGTCCCAGTCTCCACCCATCACCTGGTGCCAGCCAGACCGTTTCCACCTTTGGGGATGTTCCTTACACCAGCAGCCTGCCCTCTCAGTGCCAATGTCTTTGCCAGCGTGGGTTGTTCTAACAGACACCATAGGCTGGATGGCTTATAAAGTGGGGACTTTTATTTCTCACAGTTCTGGAGGCTGGGACGTCTGAGGTCAGGGTGCCAGCATGGTGTACTGGTGGCATCTTCTCACTGTCCTCAGAGAAGATCTCTCTGGAGCCACTTCCTCTAAGGGCACTAATCCCGTCACAGGGCGCCCCTCTCATGACCTAATCACCTCCCCAAGTCCCACCTCCAAACGCCTTCACATTGGGGTTAAGGCTTCAACATATACATTTTGGGGGCACAATTCAGTCCATGGAAGACATACCTCTAACTCTTAACGGTGTCTTATATGTATGTTGGAGGTGTTGACCTAAAACTAAAAGGCCAAAGTGAGAGGCAATGAGCATTTATTGAGATAAAAAACAAATACTAGTGGAGAGGCAGTGATTCCGGCAGAAGCCCTGTTCTGATTAGGAGGCAAAGGCCGGGGGTATCGGTGAGAAAGGGAGGGAACAATTATATGAATCAAAGGAAGAAGGCATTGCTATTGGTGCAGATAACATCATATAGTGATGCTAATTCTGAAGAATATTTTTAATTTTAGCCCGGTAGTCCTCGGGCCTCCAGTTATAACATCTGCTTTCTTGTTATCTTTGCAAACAGGTCTTTGGGAGACAAGCTCGCTCAGGCCCAGGGCAAGGCCGCTTTGCCCGGTTCCAACATGCCAAGGTTTGAGGCGTCAGACGTGCGGGGCAGGGCCTCTGGATGGCTGCTCCAGTGCCATTTTAAAGCGGCTCCGTTTATTATCTTTTTTTATGGAGGTAAAGAAGGCTATCATCATTTTTTATGTACGTTTATTTTGTTATGATAAGCATGTATACTTAGTCTTATTTTATAAAAGAGATCTTCCTCTCCTTTCACTCTGAAAAATTCAATCCTAAGGGCGTTAGGTGGGCCCAGCAGGGCAGAAGCTGTGCTGGAGTGCAGGGCAGTGCCAGGGGCCAGGGGGGTGCTGAGGCCTGAGCGGGTGAGGGTTGTCTACATGGAGGGGAGCCGCGGTGCTGGACATCGAAACCAGAGTGAGGCGCCCATGGTGGGAGCTGACGTGAGGCATGGGTGTCAAGGAGGGCTAGGAGGGTGCTGGTGCAGCTTCCTGAATAGTATTCTTTTTTTTTTTTTTTTTAAATTCACTTAAATGCTTGTAGCCTCTCCGTGTGGCCCTTTAGTTTTAGGTTAACAGTTCCAACATACATATAAGACACCAGTGTGAAAAGTTCGGTGTCTATATGCAATGGACTGAATTGTGCCTCCCCCCCCCCCCCTGAAATTTATATGTTGAAACCCACCCCACTGTCTGTTTCTTATGTCTTCAGGAATAAGCTAATGGGAAGGGACATTCTCAGCACTCTTGGTTCATGCCTAGGCCATTAAGGAAGTTACTTGGCTAATTCTGTGTAAGTAGGAACCTGCAGGGAAGCCTGTGGTTGGGTGGCCAGGAGCCCGGGCCTGGGACTCAGTGAATGGGACCAGGAGCTGCTGCCTCACGCTGTGTGCCCTCTGGGCTCCTCCGGGCCTTGGTTGTCTCATCTGCAAAATGGGGGCAATACAAGGCGACCTGGTTTTAGTACTGAAAGTCCCACATCCTAGGACCTTTCCTCCCCTCCCGCCCCGGCCTGCGAAACCGGTACAGCTGGTCACCCTAAACAATACCCCCAAGCTCTACGTTGTCCTGAGGGTAAAGTGCATGTTATATGGCTGAGCAAGGCACCAGGCTATGGCAGATGATAGATAGATAGATAGATAGATAGATAGATAGATAGATAGATAATGGTTTTCATAATAATGGAAGCAGTTTATGGACATCTGTTTGGGTGAGGGTGTGGAATATTAAAATCCAGTGTACAAAACCGATTCGGGATTATAAACAGGCCGGCTTACACGGCTGATCAGAAGTCCATGTTTATACTTTACTTCGCTGTGCAAGCCGGTGATGAACTGAACGGGTGGATGGGCGCTGGCTGCCAGGGTGCACCCTCCCCACCCCGCCGCGGGCAGTGCCCTAAGTCTGTTTCCCAGGCTGCAGGTGCTCATCGGGGACAACAACCTCGAGACATACAAGGGGAACAACTGCCCAGTTTGAGACGACCAGCCTTGTAGAGGGTGCAGGGGCCTGACCAGCCGCCTCCTCTCCAGGTAGAGAGGCGCTGCAGGGCACAGCAACCAGCAAGGCCAAAGGAGAAATCGGCGTCTTTTCCACGGTCAGATCTCACCGCGAGGCCGAGACCTGGCGGCCAGGGAGGAGCCGGGCAGCCTTGTCGTCACCGCCTTGCTGTGAGGAGTTGGCTCTCGAACCTGTGACCAGGAAGAGGGGAAGTCAGATGAAGACCCTGGGTAAAATCATCTAGCCCTCTATCTATTCTCCGCCTACCTTTCGTCCATTTATTCAAAAGGATGTCCTAATTGTGCTTGCTCCATGTGCTCACTGACGTTTACTTAAAAAGCCTGGAAGATTAGCAGTGGGTTCCAGGGAGGCCTGTGCTCTGCAGGGGTCAGCAGTCCCCATCTCTGATCCGAGCTGTGAGCTTTCAGGGGTGTTACGAATATAGAAATCCCTTCTGCCCAAGGAGCCCCACTCCCCAAGGTTCACGTGTGCTCCCCTGGAGACCTGGAAGCACCTGCTTGCACCCCAGGAACTACCTGGGGAGGGATTCTCAGACACATCGTACAGTGTGAGGGGAGTAGTTGCAGATAACACTTGAAAATGACAATAATAGAGTTTTACCATTTTGGAGAAAAGCCATCCCTTACATTATGTTGTAACCCAATCGATACAAGATTATTTTACTTCCTCAAATATGCTAATACAGCATTGGAAGCACATCATGTGTGGAGAGATAAAACTGTAACACACATTCAGGCACAACACACAGTGGTCACATTTTTCTGGACACCGAAGCAAGAAACATACAACTTACAATAGGAGTGACTTCAGCTAACCAGGCTGCACCTAATTTTATGTACAAAAAAGCAGTATCTTTCCCTCCCAAATGATGACCACTTCCCTCCCAACCCCTGCACTGTGGAGACATTATTTGGTATAGAACATTTTTTGATTTATGTGCTCAGTTGTGTAACCTTTGACAAGTAACGCTGCTATTGTGGGTTTTGGGAAAAGGTCCAAGTGCTTGCCTGCCTGTAAGATCACCTCTTTCCCTGAGGAATTCCATAAACATGGCAGGTACTTCCTTTCCCAGTGAGGGCTGAGGTAGGATTGGTAAGCCCCTTCCCTTGCAGACATCACTCGAAGCTCCACCCTTAGAAAGCCCTGTGCCATCTGATACCTTTAACACACGAAAAGCTATTGCAGCCTTGACCCAGCTCTTCCCATCCCTCCCTCCCCTGCGTCTCCTCCCAGCCCCGGGGTCGGACCATTGCCCTGGACTGTCCATGCACCAACTCCCACCTGGACCCAGGTGGGCACCCGGGGCCTGGCTCCCTGAAGACTGAGTGTGTGCAGAGGACCAAGCCCAGGCCCCACCTCCTGGAGGCTGGAGGCTGGATTTGGGGTATTTTCTGACAAATGCAGTGTTGTAGAGCTCTCTATACCGAGTCCCACAATTTATTACCGTGAAGAATGGCAGTAATGCCATCTATCTACAAATAAAACAAAAACGGGCTTTTACGGACTGGCCTGGGAAACTAACCCCTGTGTCTATGGGAAAACGCATTCTACATCTTAGACAATAAGCCAGAGCGAGTGCTGGCATGCCCTGCCGGGGGACTGCCAGGACTCCGGATGCTGCGGGCGCCCGGGGACCGGGGCTCGGCACCGAGGGGGTGAGCCGTGGACCCTCCCTTCCTAGCGGTGCGGGGCGGTGAGGGGGAGCTGGCGGAGCTGCATTCGGTCAAGAGATTCTCACACCCAAGTCTCTCCGTTGGGATGTTGGTGATTCCGGAGGGCAAAGCCGTTGGAAGTCGATGTCCTGAAAACAAGGGCCCATTTCCGATCTGGGCCCAGTGTGATGCAAAGGGACAGGGAGGGTGACACGGATGCACCGTTGGCTCCCTCTGTGCCCTCGCTCTGCCCAGCGGGGACAGGACGGCCAGCTGCCCTGGCGGAACTCCGTGAGGTGCTCAGCGGTCCGGGCTGATTCTCACAGGGTCTGGACGTCAGACCGTATTTCCAGGGTCCTGTCCACATGCTGCTCCATGTTCGCCTCCTCGCACGACCCACTCCACTTGGTCCAGCCCTCCATGCCCAGCCCCCTCTGTCATCGCCTGGAGACCTGACTGTGACCAACACTGTCCATGCTGGATGGTGACCGTGTGGGGATTTGCAGCTTGTTAGATGGGGAACATTCACAGGGACCCTCAGCCACCGATACTCCTGCCTTCAAGTCCCCTGGCCCCGGGGGAGGTGCTTGCTAGCTCTGCTCTGTCTCTCCTCGTGGGTCCAGGGTCGCCGAAATGGCCTTTCCCACAGTTAGGGGGACTGTCCCAGCACGTGAACAGGACCAAGGCTGCTTGGTGAGCAGATGCGAGGCCTGGCCAACATCCTTGCGATTTAGATCAAATCACACACACACACACACACACACACACACACACACACACACACTATAATCCATCCCAGCTAGGTGAGATATTCTCATGTGGTTCTGAAATGATTCCCTAGACAGTGGTGGATAATTAGTCACGGTAACGGGGGACCCCCTAGGGCCCCGCTTCCTTTGTTGGGGAACAATATGCTTGGCCCAACTTTCTACATATTTTTTGGTCTGGTGTCCTGTAATTGTTCTCAAACCCACGTGACCTCTGGCATATCAATAATATTCTGGGACTTTTTTTTGGAAGAACAAATAGGAGTTGACTTGGGTTCATGCTTCACTTCCCACTTCTTATCCTGGGGTTCATCGGAGAAAAACAAAACAAAACCAAACACGCTCATCCGTGTGCTCTCGTGGCTCTGAGCTGTGCACCTGCACCTGCCCTGCAGTGACCTCTGGCCACGCGGCCATCTGGGGTGACGTGCAGGCATCAGCATTTCTTGTCAGTCCCTCTCCTGGGAGGTTACAGGGCAGCCTGGTTTGGGAATGACTGACTTCATGATGTGCGACCACCAATGCAAGGGACAGTGGCCTGGTCATGCTGGGCATGTGTTGGGGTGGGGGCCGGAGGTCGAGGGTATGGATGATGTGACGGGACAGGGCTAGGCACGGGCACTCCCGGGCAGGCTTCAGGACAGCACCGTGTTCGCGGGAGTGCAGAGGTCCCTTGGGCGCTGCAAGAAACGGGTGAAAATGCACAGACCTCAGCCCACGGATGGGATGTGGGGTGGAGTGTTTGACAAGCTCCCAGGTAGCTCTTATGCAAGTTCAGGCTTAGGCTTACGGCCTTGCCCTCGATTCTGGCTGCACGTTTAACCCTTTGCACTCGCTTGCTTTTTTCTCGATTCCTTTATTCTACTCGGGATTTAATTTTTAAAATACCCTAGATTTTACAAAGCGCGGCAGTAGAATAAAAAACTGGAGTTTCTTTTCATACAAACCTATTTATTTGGATTTTTTAATATTTCAAATTATTGATACATTCAAAGAGTAATTTTAATCTCTATAATTTTTCATGGTGTGATATTTTTTGAAACATTCACCCACATGAAGACCTGGTTTACATTCACATGTTTCACAAATATAAATCGTCTCTCTTCTTCCTCCTTTGATTTTTCTGTTAGAACAAACAACACAATCTTTGTGTTTTTTATTAGGGTGAGGTATGATTATATGGAGCTTTCCACCTAAACGTTGCTCTAAGTTAGTGGATAATAATCTACCCCTGGAAGTTAGTGTACTATCTCTGAATTCTCCAACAAGATCATGTACTAGTTTCCTAATAAATTTCACATGCGTTATCGGTTTTTCATTTTTTCTTTTTTGGCATTCTTTGTACAATATATAGGAATTTACAACACTGACCTCAAGCCCCCAGAAAAACAATTTACGCCACCATTTTAGAGTCTTCCTCATAAAACAGTATGTGCCTGTGTAGTGATCAGCTATATCAACAACCCCCATAAACTTTGTATAGTTGGTCACAACCTTGGGTTTGAGAACTATTTCCTTCCCACCACCACGCACTCTCCTTTCCACAGACTCAGTCTCTGAAGTGTCCCATGTACTGAGCATTGTGACTATCCTCTTGTCTTTCCACGCAAGAAGCATTACATTTTCATCCCTGAAAGCCACTATCTCTCCTTTCCTTAGCTTTGGATGTTTGATAACAGGTGGATTATCTTTCCTATTGGGCATTATTGTCCCTGTCAAGTGTGTTTTTTCCTTGAACAATTCCTTTGCAAGAGTGACACTAGTGTAATACCTGTCAGTGAAGAAATGATAACCTTGAGAACCAGGTACTGAGTTCTTCAATCTTTCATGAAGCTCTAAAACTATTCTGCTAGTAAAAGGGAGATCAGGTCTCACCAACGTTTCAGATGTTATTCCTCCATAATAAGGGACAAATGAATGTACGTAACCTCATTTTGAATCTGAGAGGACATATAAACGAATACCCCATTTTGTTGGCTTTTTAGGATTATATGTGATGAAGTGTATCTTTCCCTTGAAACCAACAACAGCCTCATCAACAGCAATCTCTCTTCCAGGACAGAATCTCTCCCTAAATTTCATTTCAAGGTATGACAAGAAGCAGTTTACCTTCTCGGTTCTTGTTCTCAAATCTTTACTTGACTTTTGGTCGTTTTTCAAGTGTAACATCCAAAATATTTGCAAGAACCTTTCTCTTTTGAAAACAGATCGAAAAAATGGTATATGAGACTCAAAATCCATGGACCAACAACTCTGCAAGTTGGGGTGATTCAATACACCCATATTTAGTATTACACCAAGAAAAGCCTTCATTTCCTCTATCGTCACATCTTTCCAATTATTCCAAGTGGATCGCTGGGATCGTTCTTTCTGGCTAATTTTATGCCTAGCATACTCATTTGTCTCATCCGTTATATTTTTTATCAACGTCTCAGTAAAAAACAACTGAAAAAAGTCTATTGGTGTGGCACATCCAGAAGGAACTTGAGGTCCAACGTGTAACTGACCAGTGGAGAAAGGGATTCTGCTAGGCTCTTTGTCATTCACAGATGTAGATGTCCACTTTCCTTTTTCCTGTTTTCCCCTAGAAACGTAACTTTCACTGGGTCTTATACCCGATTTCTCAATGATATCACCTATATCTCCATCACTCTCACTCGAATAAACAATTGTGCGTCTTCGTTTTGCCTTTATGAATTCAATGTCACTGTCACTGTCAGTACTTTGAGCCAGATCTTTGGGCAAAGCAAGGGACTTTTTCCTTTCGGTAGTTCCACTAGGACCAGCGATTTGTTCATCATCTCCACTCGCATCCTCGGAGAACTCACTTTCGTCACTATTACATTTTTCACTTTTTTCTTCCTTTTCGAAGTAAAATTCATCATCGCTGCTTTCTATGTCTTTGGAAAACTTATCCATCCTGAGGAGGGGAAATTCACTCAGAATGTGCGACTGCTAGGGGGCAAACCAATCATCCAACTAAACCCTGTGTCATGACAACATCTGTGATATGCTAAATAGAAACCTAAACAAACCTAGGAGACGAAAAGATAAGGAAGGTTCTTTACCAAGGGAAGATGATGCAAGCTCAAAGGCAAGATGCAAAGACTCCTGCCTTGGACCCTCCTACTCAAGATTGCTGCCTATGCAAAAGATAAGCTTAGGTGGTGGCATCAGTTGAGACGGCATTTACATTTTACTTGTCCTTTCATGCTAATGAAACCAAGAAAAGATACTAGAAAAATAGACAAAAATCCCCCTTCCCCCCCCCGCGGTGAAACTACGTGTCGAGTGTGGCTCAACATACGAGCTGCTACCGATGCTAACCGTGTGGAGTCACACTCGACATCCGAGTGCAAAAGGTTAAATCTCCTGGGAGCTATGCACACCCTGATACCTACACCCTATCCGTCCTTACGTAGGGGATCTGGTTGCAGGCACCCCCATAGAGCATAGGGAGGGTGTGGCGTTAGTTCATCAGGAAAGGGCAGGGGGCGTGTCAGGGAGCTGGACACTACCTGAGGCCAGATCGTTGCGGGGGGCTGGGGGGGGGGGGGGCGGGAAGGAGGGTGGCTTGATCTGGATCCGGAGAGGCACAGGCACATCACCACTGACTCCTGAGACGAGGAGGCGAAGGGGCGGGGACGAGGCGAAGGGCAGGAAGGGGAAATCTGGTGCGATCCGCTCTCCTGCTCCCACAGCCCGCAAAGCCCCCGTGTTTCTGTGATGGTGTGACCGAGCTGCCAGGTGCCCACCCTTGGCTGCTGCACTGGAGGGAGCGGAGAGGGGCCCTACGTTCTGGCCCTTGACCCCTCTCAGCAGTGAACTCACCAGGGCCCAAAGCAAATTAACGTGGGCAAAGCGAGGGACCAAGGGAACCCAGCTGACTGCAGGTGACAGCAATGGTGTTCCCCCCCCCCCCCCGCCCCCAATACGCATCCTGCTCTTCTTGGGGCCTTGGGGGAGCATGGTGCACGCATGCTCCCATTGGGAGGCCAAGGAGCCCAAGCTTCTTGGAGCAAGGTGACTGGAGTCCATACACCGTGAAGGGCGGATGACGGTTCCAGTCGGAGACCTGAAGGGCAGAGCGAGGACCGTGGGGTGCTGGTGCATAGCCAGGAGGGGGTCACCATGGCGGGGGATGGGGTTGGCTGGCTAAGGTGGAGCCAGAAAGCTGGGAACAAGAGTGTCACCAAGGCCACCAGGCCATCCCGGGTCCACAGGGCCCTCACACAGCTCGGGGCCCTCACGCACGTCCACCTCCTTGGCTGGCATTGACTTGTGCCACTTATTTCCTTCCGAGGCACTGCCCCCTGACAGCCTAGTGCCTCTTCTAATCTCTCACAAAGTTGAGTTCAAAACTTGATGCGATTGAAATAGAAAGCATCTCACTGTCGAACTGTAACTTGTGTAGCAGCCGAGACTGAGAAAAGCAGCACACTCTCATGTTGTTCCGTGTGGTAGTTATGCCATGAACCTCGAGTGCACACATGGGCTTGTCCAGAACTCACCACAAACCAAACCCTCCACCAACAGAAGCAGCTAAAACCCGTTTTAGTGAGCTAGGTACAGTATCCATGTGTTACCTTTGTTTTTTAAGAGAACAGAGTTTGTAACACATGCAGCATGCTATTTTAATTAGATTGCTATTCAGGCCACCTTTCGCTCATTTTTTTTTTTTTAAAGAAAGAATGTTTTACTCAAGTTGTGGGTTGTAATTGGATGCGTTCGCAATCTTCGATGTGGATGGGCCAATTCAAGGGAAATGGTGAAAATGAGTTTTAACTGCTGACCTGGTGTCGCCCAGACCGCTTCCCAAATTGTTTGTGGGAAGGAAAAGGCACCTCCTGATTTCCTGTGACGATGCAATCCGGGTGATTGCACTGGTGCTGTTGCTAAGGGCGGGGTGCAACGTTTGTCTGCTGGCTGGTTGCTGGGGGTGCAGTAACAGAACGGGAAGGCAAACCAGCGCAAAGGGCCATAAGCTGTAGGTGAGGGGTGAGGGCCAGCAGGAGGGCCCCAAGGCAGGCGCCAGGCTTCATCCCTGTGGAAATGGCTTTCATGTTAGAGTCAGACCTCAGAGGGTAGCGTTAGCTGTCAACGACTTCATAATAACCGTGCTAATGTGTGAAAATGGAGTAAAAGGTAGGCAAAGTGGATGCAAGGAGGGAGCGTTTCCATGGAGGACTGGGCTCTACAAAAATCACCAAATGGACATTCTAGAAGCACAAGTATTTTGATAAATGGGTATTTCAGATGACAGTAACAGTAGATGGGATACACAGAACCATAAGATTAATGCATTTAAAGACAGATCAATAGAACATATCCAAAATGAATCACAGAGAGAAAAAAAAAATCATGACAAAAACAAAACAAAGGGTAAGACATGCAGGACAGGACCAATCTCAACACCCTGTAGCCAGAGTTCTGGAACAAGGCGAGAGAAGAGGGAGAGGGGCAATAGTTGAAGAAATAATAGCCAAATATTTTCTAAACCTTACGAAAAATAGCAACCCACAGATTCAGGAAAATAAATCCAAGTAGGATGAATAATTTTAAAAAATCAAACTTAAGCACCATCATAGTCTGACTCCATATAACTGAATCTATAAACTATTACCATTAATAAAGTATCTTGGGAAATTCACTAATATGTGGAAATTAAACAACACCCTTCTAAATAACCAATAGCTGAAAGAGAAAAATCACAAGGGAAGTTGAATAGACTTGGTGAGGAATGAAAAGAAAACACAACAGACCAAAACGTATGGGATGCAGCAGGAACAGCGCTGAAAGGCCAATTTATCGCGAGAGACCCCACTACAGAAAAGAAGACCTCAGAGCAACAACGGAAACGTCCCCCTTCAGAACCTGGGAAAGAGCACACGGAACCCAAAGCAGCGGAAGGAAGGACATGACGAGGATCAGAGCAGAAATAAGCGATGTCCGCTAGCTTGCAAGCTACAGCGTCAGTATGGGAAAACCGACTCTATTTCCACATTCGAGCACCACACAATTGGACAGCGAGATGAAAACCTATCACTTAGAATAAAATAAAATATAATATAAAATATAAAAAAGAATAAGCCTAACTAAAGATGTAGTCAGTGGACAAGAACTCTTCACTGGAGATTTTATAACACCGCAGAGAGAAACTAAAGATAACAGGTAAATGGAGAGATGTTCTGTAGTCGTGGGTTCAGATATTCAGTGCTGTTAAGATGTTCGTTCTCACCCGGCTGGTGTGGCTCAGTGGTTGAGCATCCACCTATGAACCAGGAGGTTACAGTTCAATTCCCTGTCAGGGCACATGCCTGGGTTGCAGTCTTGATCCCCGGTATGAGTTGTAGCCAATCAATGATTCTCTCATTGATGTTTCTGTCTCTCTCTCCCCCTCGCTTCCTCTCTGAAATCAATTAAAATATATATATATATTTTAAAAAAGATGTCGGTTCCCCTCCAAGTGATCTAGAATAATGCAGTCCCAGTTGGAACTCCAATAGGTTTGCTTTTCTCCTTTCCCCTTTCTTGGTGACAATTGACAAGCTGATTCTAAAATTTACACGGAAATACAAAGGATCCAGAACACTGTCCTATTTTAGGACTTATTTTAACAAAGCTGGCATGATATTGGTGTAAAGACAGACAAATGGACCAATGGAAAAGAACAGATGGTCCCAAAATAGACCTTCCTCCCCTACGTGGTCATTGCAATTCCACGGAGAAAGGATGGGGTTCTCAGGAAACTGGTTCTGAAGCAGTTAATCGAACAAGCACAGGGGAAATGTGCCTGGACTTCCGCCTGTCAGCACACGTAGAAACTAATTCAAAATGGATAAAGGCCATTAATTCAAAATTCCCAAACTTTAATGTGAGAATGAAAACAATGGCACTTCTAGAAGAAAACATAGGAAAGTATTTGCATATTCTTGTGGTAGGACAAGGTTTCTTAAAGAAGAAGCACATGCAAAAAAAAACCACAAAAAAACACAAAACAAAACCCATAACTATTAAGGAAAATATTGAAAAATTAGGTTTTACTAAAACTAAGAACTTTGATCATTAAAAAAAATTAAGAAACTGACTGGGAAGCTGCAGATTGGAAGAACATACATTTTCAATATGTGTATGTGACAGACACATGCAGACTATATCAAGAAATCCTACAAATCAATACTAAAAAAATCCAAGTTTTAAATGGGGGAAAATGGAATAAGTAGTACAGAGAGGCAAATTAAAACGTTGGTGATATAATCACCATACCCCTAAAGAATGGGCACATTAAAAAAACAACACTGAGAATGCAGAGTGATGGCAAGGATGCAGACCAACTGGAACTCTTACGCTGCTGGTGGGCATATAAATTGGTTTAAATTTGGAAAACTGGCAGGCAGATTCTACTACAATGAAACATATTCTTATCCCACAACCCAGCCATTGCATTGCTTAGATATATTCTCAAGAGAAATGAATGTTTATGTCCACCAGGACACATGTACAATAATGTTGATAGGACCTTTATTTATAACTAGGGGCCCAGTGCACGAATTTGTGCACCCTGAAAGGAACTGTGGGCCGTGAGGCTGTGGTGGGCACAGGGGCGGGTCTTGGCCCATCCTCTGCACCCCTGCTTGGCCCCGCCTGCCCCGCTGGCACCTGACTGCACGGAGTGATTGGGGCCTGTGCCAGCAGCGGGTGCGAGCAGTGGCTCCAGGCGCCGGCAGCGGGTGCAAGTGGGGCTGGCGCCGGCAGCAGGTGCAAGCGCAGGGCAGGACTGCAGAACATGGGAGCAAAGAATTTTCAGTAACCACCAGAGGCTCGCCCCAATGACAGTCACCAGTGTCCTGCCTTGGTCTGGCGCCCCTGCTCCACTATCCTGCTGTGGCCGATGCCCTCCATGTTCTGTGTGCACCCCCTGGTGGTCAGCACACATCATAGTGACCGGTTATTCGGTTGTTCGGTTATTCAGTTGTTCCACTGTTCATTCTATTAGCATATTAGCCTTTTATTATATAGGATAGCCCCAAACTGGAAACAACTCAAGTGTCCATCAGTAGGAGAATTAAAAAATCAACCGAGGCAAAAAGAAACTGTGGCATAATGGATACATGTGACAACACGGATGCGTCTTAAAATCCTGATGTTGAGTGAAAGGAGCCGGACACGAAGTGGTGCAGACTGTATTGCAGTTTGTTGCAGATCAAGAAGACACAAAGTAGCCTGTGGTGATTGAAGCCAGAGTAGGGTCTACCTCTAGAGGCAGGAATTGATTGGGATCCGCCACAAGGACCACTTCACACCACGGAAATGTTCTCCGCGGTGATTGATCTGCGTGGTGAATATACAGTTCAGGTGTATAGAAAGCTAAAAACCACCAACCTTTACATTGAGATGTGTGTGCTTTTTTTTTTTTTTTTTTTTTTTAAAGAACCCTTTATTATAGGAAGGAAAAGAATGTTTAACCTCTGGAGCCAGACCTGACTGTTTTGGATCTGAGATAAGCTACATTCTTGCTGTGTGACCTCAGGAAGTCAGATAACCTTCCTATGCTTTACTTCCCCTTTGTTCATAGTAATAGTGTCTGGTCTACAAAGATGCAAATTAAGTGAGTTAGTGGCTATAGAGTTCAAAGCATGGTACCGGGTACCTACTCTGGCCTTACGGGTATTAGTCCTTGTCCCCAGGTGATGGCCAACTCCCCTCAAGCTGTGAGGTCTCAGACACTTCAGCAGCTCATGCAACCCATTTTGCAGCAAGAATCATTGGCTAGAGCTATCACAATATGATGTTTGTAATTATTCTAGAACTACTAGGAAATACTCTGTTTACTGTTCACTATTACCCTGTAGACCCTGGTGAATTTCCATGTGGGCTGTTGTCAATGTTTTATAAAAAAAAAAAAAATTCTGCCCTCGCCAGTTTGGCTCAGTGGTTGGAGCGTCGGCCCACGGACTGAAGGGTCCCGGGTTCATTCCAGTCAAGGGCACATACCTTAGTTGCAGGCTCAACCCCTGGGCCTGGTTGGGGCACATGCGGGAGGCAGCCAATCAACGTGTCTCTCTCACATTGATGTTTCTCTCTCTGTCTCTCCCCCTCCCTTCCAATCTGTCTAAAAATCAATGGAGAAAAATCCTCGGGTGAGGATTAACAAAAACTAGGTAATTTCCACCATGTTCACAAATGCAAAATCTTCTACCGGACCCAAAGTGATAAATCAGTAGATTTCATAGTTGGCCAATCAGGCAGGTGGTGGGTTCTCCTTTGAGCTAGTAACCTGGGAGGGAGCAGACTGTCCTTTAGTAACCTCAGTTGCTTCCTGTTGTCTGCAGGAACAATTGCATTGGGTAATAGTATCACAGCTCTGATTGCATCATCCCTATTTTAAACCATTCTCTCTCTAGTATAAAACAGAAGCTGAATCTCAGTTCGTGGCTTGGGCTTTTTCACATGTCTGCAGCGGTGAAAACTGGAGTTCTGCTTTAAGGCGGGGCTTCTTCCCTTTATTAATCCCCAAATAAATAGGTTCCCCAGCGATGGCCTCTGTGCAGAAGGAGAACTCCTGTGGGATATCTACACCCAAGCCTGTGGGTAAGTCACTGGCAAAATGCTCTTTAGTAAAAAAAAAAATTGTGATGTAAATATATGGAATTAATAGAACTAGTGCCAGGTCCAAGAACAGAAGTTGGGTCTCTTGTTCAGGCAGCAAACAATTATTTGGATTTGAACTGTGATGTACAGTGTCTATCGGAGAGCACTCAGAACCAGGCATCTGCTAGATATCGGGGGTCAGTGAGCACGCACCTGAGCTTCTCCAGCCTGTGGGCCCAGGCACTAGCGAGAAACCCAGCGAATCTGTAAATTCAGATGGGCCAAAGTAAGATGCCGTAATATTTTTCCAATTTTATTGAGATATAATTGACATATAGCATTCTGTTAATCCAAGGTGTACAACATCAGGACCTGAAATACGTTTCTATTGTGAAATGATCACCACAATGAGTGTAGTTAACACCCATCACCTCACGTAGCTACAATTAGTTTCTTGTGATAAGAACTTTTAAGATGAATCTCTTGGTAACTGTCCAATACACAATACAGTATTGGCAGCTGTGGTCACGGTGCTGTACATTACATCCAAGGATTTACTTATCTTGTAACTAGAAGTTTTCACTTTGCAACCTCCATATTGATGTCTTAATATTTGATACTGAAATGCTGTCACCCTGAGGCTGGTGATCGAGGAGTTCCTTTGTACATGTATCTACCCATTTTCCCTTGCAGGGCGTCCCACACAACAGTCGCTCATAGGAAGCAAAATAAAGAAAGCCGTTGGAGTGAAGGTGAGCAGTGAAAACAATGTGCAGGGGAGGGGGGGTGGCGTTAAGGGCAGGGTCATGGGCTCAGGATGTGGAAATGTTGGATGCATACAAGCCTCCTTCTTTTGTCTCTTCTCGGCTCCCACACACCATGACTACCCATCTCGTTCAATTGTCACAATGGTGGTCCTTTTATTCCCATTTTACTGATGAAGACTGAGGCTTTGAGAGGCTCGGAACAGGCCCAGCATCACAGATGGCTGGTGGCGGGCTGGCGTCCCACCATTGCTGTCTGCCTGCAGATGCCTGTGGTTCTCTCTCTCTCTCTCCGTCTCTCTCTCCGTCTCTCTCTGTCTCTGTCTCTGTCTCTGTCTCTGTCTCTGTCTCTCTCTCTTCCAGTAAAAAGGAAGAGTCTTCCCTTTATCCAGTTGA
Source organism: Cnephaeus nilssonii (assembly GCF_951640355.1). NCBI lineage: Eukaryota > Metazoa > Chordata > Mammalia > Chiroptera > Vespertilionidae > Cnephaeus > Cnephaeus nilssonii. The sequence continues at coordinate 6,925,125 of NC_137074.1, forward strand.
CGGTGGACAAAGCACAGTCACAAACTCTCCTCCGGTCCCAGGTGCTGTCTGGTCCTGTGTCCCCCCTGTCATCCCCAAAGCACCTTCACTTACCGGTACTTCCTCACTCCCCACACTCGGCATGATGTCTATGCTCTGCTATAGTTTTGATCAGAGGCCACCTCATCCAGAGGGACCTCAATGAGGACTGTTCTGTGACTTCTAGAGAATTATTATTATTTTTAAAATATATTTTATTTATTTTTTACAGAGAGGAAGGGAGAGGGATAGAGAGTTAGAAACATCGATGAGAGAGAAACATGGATCAGCTGCCTCCTGCACACCCCCTACTGGGGATGTGCCTGCAACCAAGGTACACGCCCTTGACCGGAATTGAACCTGGGACCTTTCGGTCTGCAGGCTGATGCTCTATCCACTGAGCCAAACCGGTTTCGGCAAGAATTATTTTTAATTTTGAAACTACAAAATGAAAAATTGTCGTTTCCTGTTTAGTTGTGAGATCCCATGGACCCTTTCCCCAGTTCCCCCAGGGGAGGCACCTTGCACAACTGCAGGTCAGCATCACATCCAGAGTGTGGACACGGGCATGGTCCAGGGTCAGAGCATCCCATCCCCAGGAGTTTCCTTCCTGCTGCCCTCTTACGGCCACACCCTCTTTCTCCCCATCCACCCCACCTTAATTCTACCAGCCACTGCTCTTGTCTCCAGCCTATAAATTTGTCATTTCAAGAACATTGCATAAATGGGCTTGCTCTAAATACGATATCTTGAAATAGGCTTCTTCCAGAATTTTCTGGAGACCCATCCAGGTTGCTGCATGTATCAGTCATTCATTCCTTCTTATTGCTGAGTCAGGATGGAGCACATTTGTTGAGTCACCCATTGAGGGTCACCTGGCTTGTTGGCAAGTTTGAGCTAAGTTAAACAAGTTTGAGCTGCAAACTCTTGTGCACAGATTTTGGTGTGAATGTAACTTTATATTCCTCGGAGATAAATGTCCAGGAGGGCCATTGCTGGGGCGAATGGTAGTTGCAGGTTCAGTTTTTCAAGAAACTGGCAGACTGTTTACCAGCTGGCTGTACCAGCAGCGAACCAGTCTCCAGTTTGCCTACACCCTCCAATGTGGTGTGTTGCACTAATTTTTATTTTAGCCATTCTGAAAAGCATGTAGTGATTTTATTTTATTTTAAGCATCTCTAATGCTTAGTGATGTGGATGTGGAACTTCTGTTCATGTGCTTATTTGCAATCTTCTTCAGGGAAATGTCTGCTGCCCATTTTATTTTTACATTTTTTTTATTTTTTAATACATTTTTTATTGATTTCAGAGAGGAAGGGAGAGAGAGAGAGAGAGAGAGAGAGAGAGAGAGAGAGAGAGAGAAACATCAATGATGAGAGAAAATCATTGATCGGTTGCCTCCTGCACGCCCCACACTGGGGATCCAGCCTGGAACCTGGGCATGTGCCCTGACTGGAAATCAAACCGTGACCTCCTGGTTCATAGGTCAATGCTCAACCACTGAACTATACCGGCCAGGCTCTTTTGCCCACTTCCTAATTGGATTGTTTGATTTTGTTTTCTTCACTGTTGAGTTTTCACAGCTCTTTATACATTCTAGGTTTTTTTTTGTTGGGTATGAGGTTTATTTACAAGTCTTCTCTACCAGACTGGCTTGTCTTTTCATCTTTCTAACAAAGTTTTTCATTTTGATGTAGTCTAACTTAATATTTTTTAATTTTATGGATCATACTTTTGGTGTTTTAAGAACCCTTTGCCTGGCCCTAGATCCCAACGATTTTTTCCCTTCTATTTTTTTTCTAAAAAAAAATTGTTTTACATTTAAATCAATGATCCATTTTGAATTAATTTTTGCATAAGGCATGAGACTTAGGCCCAGGTTATTTTTTTTCTGCCTATGGATGTCCAATTGCTCCAGCACCATTTAATGAAAAAGCTATCTTTCCTTCATTGAAGCGTTTTGTACCTATGTAAAAAATCATATTTTGGGGCATATTTGTGTGGGTATAATTCCAGATTTTTCATTTTGTTTCATTGATCTTTGTGTCTATCTCTTTGCTAGTCTCACACAGTCTTGATTACTGTAACTATAATTAATCTAAAAATCAGGTCATTCCATTTCCCCTACTTCATTCTTTCCTAAAATTGCTTTAACTATTCTAATTCATTTGACTTTCCAAAAATTTTAGATTACTCTTATTTATTTCCACAAAAATCTTGCTGGGATTTTAATTGGGATTACATCAAAACTGTATATCAATTGGGGGATAATTGACATTTTTACTATGTTAAGTCTTCCAGTCCATGAACAAAACATGACTCTCCATTTTTAAAGAGCTTTGACTTCTTTCACCAATATTTCAAGCTATTAGAATACAAGTTCTGTAATGTTTTTGGTAGATTTACACTTAAATATTTACTTTTGTTTGAGCAATTATAAATTATATAGATGTGTGTGTTTTTTTAATTTCAGTGTCCATTGCTAGAATATAGAAATAAAAGTTATTTTTGTATGTTTATCTTATATCCTGCAACCTTGCTGAACTCACTTACTGTTCTAGGAATGTTTTTGTTGATTCCTTGGAATTTCCTATGAGGTCCAACAATGATGTCATTTGCAAACAGAGATAGTTTTACTTTTCTCTTCCCAATCTGTATGCCTTTTATTTCTCTTTGCCTTACCACACTGGCTAGAATTTCAGCACTATGTTCAAGAAGAGTGGCGAAATCAAATATCCTGTATTACTCTTGATCTTAAGGGAAAAGCATTCAGTCTTTAACCATTAATTATAATGTTAGCTGTAGGTTTCTTGTAGATGTTCTTTATCAGGATGAGGAAGTTGCCCTTTATTTCTATTTTTCTGATAGTTTTTTTTTTTCTTAAAAAATCATGAATAGATGTTGAATTTTGCCAAGTGCTTTTTCTGTTATCTGGTATGTTACATTAACCTACTTTCAAATATTAAATCCGTCCTGCATGCCAGAAATAAACCTCATTTGGACATAGTGCATAGTGCATATGTTTTAAAATATATAATGGAATTCTATTTGCTAATATTTTGTTAAGGATTTTTGCATCTACATTTATGAGGGATATTGGTCTATAGTATATATATATATATATATATATATATGTATATATATATATATATATATATATATATATAAACTATAGACCACATATATATATGTATATATATAGACTATATATATATATATATATATATATATATATATATATATATACTATCTCTGGTATCAGGGTAATACTAGCCAAATAAAATGAATTGGGAAATATTTCTAAACTATATGGGCCTGGAGAGTTCCTTATTTAGAATTTTAAAATTTATGAACACAATTTCCTTAAAGTTATAGTACTACTCAAATAACCTATTTAATATCAAGTTAGTTGTTGTATAGTATACAAGTTTTTGAGGAATTGGTCCATTTCATCTAAGTTTTCAAAATTATGTGTGTAGAGATGTTTATAGTGTTCCCTTATTGTCCTTCGGATGTTTGTGGAACCTGTAATGATAACCGTTGCTCCATCTTTAACATTCATAATTTGTGTCCTCGCTCTCTTTTTTCTTTGTTAGTAATGCTAGAGGTTTGTCATTTCATTGATTTCTGCTCATTATTATTTTTTTCTATTTCTTTTTCTACATTTTTGAGGTGGGAGCTTGGATTATTGACTTGAGACTTTTCCTAATCTTTAATTTATATGCATTCAGTGCTAGAAATTCCCCTCTCTGCTCTGCTGTAGCTGCGTCCCACAAATGATGATATGTGTGCTTTCATTTTACTTCAGTTAACTGTACTTTTTATTGCGTCTGAGGACTCCCTCTTTGACTCCTGGGTTATTTAGAAGTGTGTTGTTTGGATCCTAAGTCTTCAGAGATTTTCCTATTATCTTTCTATTACTAATTTCTCATTTGATTCCATTTGAATCCGAGAACACACCCTATATAATTTCAATTCTTTTAAATTGGTTGAGGTTTGTTTTATGGTCCGGGATGTGGTCTATCTTGGTATATGTTCCATTAACATTTGAAAATGATGTGTATTTGCCTGTAATAGTTGGATGGAGTGTTCTATAAATATTAATTGCATCCCATTGGTCAGTGTTGTTGAGTTCTATGTCCTTGCTGATTTTCTGTCTAGTTGTTCTAGCATTATTGTGAGAGAAGTGTTGAGGTGTCCAACTGGAATTGTGGGTTTATCTATTTCTCTTTGCAGTTCTCTCAGTTTTTGGCCTCACATATTTTATAGCTCTGTCGTTTGGTTCATATATACAGGGTGGGGTCAAAGTAGGTTTATGGTTGTTTGTATGGAAAATAAAATAATAATTAACAAATAATAATGCAAGAATAAACCCTATGTTTCAAGTACTCACAACTGTAAATCTACTTTTGCCCCACCCTGTATTTAGGATTGTTATGTCTCCGTGGCCCTCTTATCAAAATATAATGTCTCTAACTCTGATAATTTTCTTTTCCTAAAGTCTACTTTATCTGGTATTAATATAGCCATTTCTAATTTCTTTTGATTAATGTTTACATGATATATCATTTCCATATTTTTACTTGCATGCTGCCTATATCATTACATATTTTTAGTCCACTTTGCCAATCTCTGTTTTAATTGGTATAGTTCAGTTACATTTAATATAAGCATTGACATAATGGGGTTAAGTATGCATTTTATTTTTTTGTTTTCCCTATGTTTTCTTTTTTTCATTTTCCTATTTTCTTTTTTTTTTTCTGCCTTCTTGGGAGTTACTTGAACATTTTTTAGAAATCCATTTTGATTTATCTATGGTGGTTTTGAGCATATATCTTTGTATAGCTATTTTAGTGGTTTCTCTAGATATTTTATTACATATCCATGATTTATCAGTCTACTGGTGTCATAGTTTTATAGGTTTGCGTGCCATATAGTAACCTTACCTCTCTTTATATCTCTTTACCCTCCTTCCTTTATAATATTATTGTCTTAAATATTTACTCTACTTACATTTAGAAGCACATTTGACAGCATTACAATTTTTGCTTTAACCATCAAACACCATTTAGATAACTCAAGAGCAGAAGGGAAGGCTATTCTATTTATCCATATTTTTACTTATAGTGTTTTCGTTTTTGATATACAATTTCCTTCTTTTACCTTTTTTTTAAATTTAGAGAAGTTTCTTTAGTCACTCTTTTAGGATATGTCTACTGGTGACAAGTCTTGGTTATTTTTTCTGGATATAGGTATCTGGGTTGGCAATTTTTTCTTTCAGCAAATGAAAGGTGTGCCAATTCTTTCTGGCCTCCATTGTTTTCAATGGGAAATCTGCTGTCACTTGAATTGCTTTTTATCTCTAGGTAAGATGTCATGTCTCTCTCACTGCTTTCAAGATCTCTTCTTTGTATTTAGTTTTCAGAAGTTTGACTACGGTATGTCTTATAGATGTTTTTAATTTATCCTGTTTGGAATTTGATCAACTTTCTGAATCTGTAAATTTCTGTCTTTTGCAAAATTTGGGAAGTTTTTAGCCATTATTCCTTTGAGTACTTTTTCAACATCCCCAACCCCCTTCTGAAACTGTTAGATCTTTTGTTAGATCTTTTGTTATAGTCCCGCAGGTTCTCCAGGCCCTGTCCACTTTGTGTATTGCCTATTTTCTCTCTGTTGCTAAGCCTGGGTAATTTCTGTAATTGTTCTGCTTTTCAGTTCCTTGACCCTTTCCTTTCTGCCCTCCATTCTGCTGTTGAGCCCATTGCTGAGTTTTTTTATTTTGGCTATTCTATTGCTCTGTTCTGAATTTTCTATTTTATTCTTTATACCTTCTATTTCTTTGCAAGGCTTTCTATTTTTTTTCATTTGTTTCAAGGGTGTTCATGATTGCTCAGGAGGCATTTTTAAATGATGACTGCTTTCAAAATCTTGGTCAGGTACTTGTGACACCTTTGTCCATTTGGATTGTGACGTTCTTGGTTCTTGGAAGAGGAGGAATTTTTTATGGAAATCTAGGTATTTTGGTGTTACGAGATTCTAGAGCTTATTTAAGTCTGTTGGCTTCTTCTGACATTACTTCTCCTGACACTTCCTCATTATTGTCCAAGTCCAGGTTCCCCACTCAGCCTTTATTGACACCCAAGAGAGGGGCTCCTCATTACTGCAGAGAGGGGTTGGGGTTCTGCTCTCCACTTGGCCACTCCCCATATCTCCCTGGCTGGGAGCGATAGCAGGCCCCATTTGCTCCCCACATGAGTAGTGTCCTCGTCAGCACTGGGTGGTGGTCAAAGTCCTGACTCTACTGGTTCTCCGCTCCCACCACCCCACTGCCTGGGAGGGTGGATTCCATTTTGAGTGGGGGTGGGAGCAGGTTTGGGTGCCTCATTACAACCTGTGGGAGGTGGGAATATAGCTTCTCACTCGTGTTTGCCAGTATGGGTGGGTGGGACAGAGCGGTAATCGATGGGGCAGATATGGCGGGGATCTCCCTTTTCTGCATCCAGCACGGAAAGAGAGATGAACCGGTTCTGAGTGGAGGCGGCTGGGGATTGAGAAATAAAAGAAAGAAAGAGACAATAGAAGGAAAAAAAGCTGGGACCGGGTGGAACTGCTGCCTCCTCTGATGGAGGGACAGGGACCCAGAGCCAAGGCAGAGTGTTTATTTATACCCCCAAATACCAGGGGGTTTCACCAAAAGTTAGGATCAAAAGAGATTATTTGCATTCTTGAGCATTCCTGGTGCTTGACTGGATTTACATATCAAAGTCCCTCTACCCGATACCTGGGCTGAAGTGAAGGCCAAGCTGATAACACTCTTGCCTTTTTGGCAAAACGTGTTCCAGGGCAGGGCTCTGCCTGTCGCCCTGAGTTCAGCTGACAATAATTAAAGAAATGCCCATGTGCCTTCCCAGGGGGCCCTCTACAGTAATCTACTTTTTTAGTTGAATTGTTTGTTTCTTGCCTTGAGGACAGGGCAGTTTATTGTGTGGTGTTGGGCTGGAGCAGAGTCGTATATTGCTAGGTTGCTCCTTTTCCATCTCTCTGACTAGAGAAAGCAGCCTTTGGTTGGGTGGGTCTTTGTTTGTTTGTGCCTATTTGCATTTCAAGGTTGTTGGTTTCTTGCCCTGAAAGTCTGGGATACAAGAGGCAAAGAGAAAACACAGAGACCTCACCACTGTGTGGTTCCTAGAGACCCAAGGTCCCTGGCCAGACCTCTCCTCCTTGCAGACGCCCCTCACGCTTGTTTCGTGTAATGTCCAGAGTTGTGCTCACCGGGAGGAGTAGAGAAAAGCAAGTCTACTCCATGTCCCCACTAGCCTGGCCTGTGACCTGTAACAGATTGAACTGGGGGCTTCTTGTAGAACTCCCTGCCTATTGAAATGGGTTTGGCCTATTCCTCAACACATATGTGACAGCTGTGGGAAGGTGGTGTGCGGCAGGAGGCAGGAGGCCTGGGTCCTTGCCAGGGCACTGTAACCCGAGGCAGGTTTCAAACCTCACAGAGCCTTATTTCCTTGTGCCAGGATAAGGATACTGAGATAATTTCCAATATTAATTTCCTTGCTCTAGCCATTTTCCCCTTCCCTCCCTTAAAAAATAGCCAAGTCTTTTTTCAAATTATTTTTTAGTTGAATTATTTCTTTCCTGCCTTGGGTACTTTCGACTTGCAGGGATCTTCCCAGAAGTTTCCAGGCATGCAGGAGATAATCTCCCTAACCAGACTTTTGCTTTCACAAGCCGGGGTTCAACAGGGTGGCCACCCAGGTCTTCCTGGAGGAGCAGGGATGGAGAGCTGAAGTAGTGAGACAGAGGTTCAGGACAGTTTGCCAGTCCAGGGAGGGGAAGGGTGGGGTTTGCAGATCCCAGGAGAGCTCAGGTGTCTCTGGGAGGCAAGAGAACTTCTGCAGTGGTGACCAGGGTACTGAGCACCCTGGACTTGAGCTGTGGTCTTTGGAGCCAGGAGAGTCGATCTATGCCCAAGTTGGCATGGTATGAAGGCACTGCGTTCCAGGGACCAGAGGCAGGTGGTCTGGCTGATAGAGAAAACAACACATAGCCCTCCCTGCACCTGGGTCTGGGGAGTCGGAGTCACGCGTGATGGCAGCTGCCCTCCTACCCCACAGGGTGCTCTGAGTGTCACATGGGTTTATCCATGTTACAGAACTTGTCAAAGCATTAGCAGCTGTTCCAATATAACTCATGATTTTTATCAAGCACCTACTCTGGCTAGATGCTAGGCTGAGAATGATGTCATAGGCAAAGAAATATGTAAGAGATGCTGAAGAGATAAGGCGTGTGCCGGGGTGGACAGAACCTAAGGCAATAAGGGCTTACAGGGTTGACCTATGAACTATTTGTAAGGATTTTTCCATAAACTGGTTTCTGGCCCCTGACTCTTAACAACATTGCCAAACTGTCTTAATCAGGGCTTTTAAAGCTAATGCATGCCAGCTCCAAGTCAGAGGGAGAGTACAGAGCCCCATAGAGCAAATAAATAATGGCAATGACCAATATCTACTTATAGGACATACTGGCACACTATGAACTGGATATGATTTTCCAAAATGGACTCCTATGATCCTCACAATATTCCTATGAGATGGGCACAATTGTCACTCACTTCACAGCGGATGTCATGGAGGCACTTAGAGATACAAACCTGCCTGGCTGGTGTGGCTCAGTGGTTGAACGTTGACCAATGAACCAGGAGGTCACAGTTCCATTCCCAGTTAGGGCACATATGCCTGGGTTGTGGGTTCAATCCCCAGTAGGGGGTGTGCAGGAGGCAGCCCATCAATGATTCTCTCTCATCATTAATGTTTTCTCTCTATCCTTCTCCCTTCCTCTCTGAAATCAATTTTAAAAATATTGTTTTAGAAAGAGAGAGGGAGATGAACCTATGAAAGAGCTGGCCACCTGGCTCCATAGCCCAGTGCCTACCACCCACCATGCTGTCCAGTTTCTTGGAAAGGGCTCTCTGACCTTCTCCATCTCTCAGCTCTGCTCCTCAGAGCGGTCACATCGTTGTCACCTAGACACTCTCCTCAGGACAAGGAAGATGCCACTGCATGTGGCTGCCAACTCTAATAGGGAAAGAAACCCTCCCAGATTTCCCAGGCAAGTCCCCATGAGAGTGCTGATGGCCCCACTGGGTCTGTAAATCCTTTCCAGAACCACTGCAGTGGCCCGAGGAATGGACCGTTCTGTCTGGCCCGGGTGGTGTGCTAGGATGGATTACGGGAGGGAGGCTCCTCAGAAGAACGGGTGCACAGAGGCCTGTGAGCTACAGTTATTTCTCAGCTGGACCCTTTATGGGGGTGAAGGGAGGCTGTCATGTATGTGGGTGGAAAGGGAGCCACATACTAAACCTGACAAGCTCAGGGAAGGCCTGCATGGTGGCCTTGCAAACTCAGAGACCTCAAGTGATCACATAGGATGGTCTGAAATTAAAACTTCCTAACTAAAAGCAGTTCATGGCAGGTAGTCATGTCTTAGGGTGGTATTTTTTCCCTACAAGGGTCAGTTTTTACCTTAACTGAGCCTGTCCTCTTTTTTTTTTTTTTTTTGCATCTACAATAGCATACATGGTAACATACCTTTGGAACAGCAGAGTAATTTCCCTCTTTCTGGACCCCTCAAAGCACAACTACACACCAGAGCAGAGACCACAAATGCCCTCATTGTTATTATTATCATGTTAATTTTAACTGTTAACTATCCTGTACCCACCTATATAAAGGAAGTATGTGTCTATCCAATCTCAGAGATTTCCCAGTTTTGCTTTCTCCCACCTCCCTAAACTACTACCAATGGGTTTTATGTAACACTAGAGGCCTGGTGCACAAATTTGTGCACTGGGGGTGGGGGTCCCTCAGCGCAGCCTGCGCCCTCTCACAGTCCGGGATCCCTCAGGGGATGTCCAACTGCTGGGTTAGGCCCGATGCCCCCAGCAGTCGGACATCACTCTCACAATCTGGGATCCCTTGCTCCTTGCTCCCCTCCTGCTCACTCCTTACCTTTCTGCTCAGCTCGCTGCTCCTTAGCGCTGCTGCCGAGACAGGAGAGGGTCCTGCCACCACCGCTACACTCGCCAGCCCTGAGCCCGGCTTCTGGCCTGTGGGAGTGCACTGACCACCAGGGGGCAGCTCCTGCGTTGAGTGTCTGCCCCCTGGTGGTCAGCACACATCATAGCCACTGGTCGTTCCCGGTTGTTCCGCCGTTAGGGTCAATTTGCATATTACCCTTTTATTATATAGGATTGCTCATGTCTTCCCCTTTGATCCTGATGTATAAAATAACTGGGAAAGCTGCCATTTTCCAGAGCACTGTCTCAATTCATTGAGATTTTTGCTTTCCTAAAATTGTCGTCAGTTTGGCTCAAATAAGCTCATAAAAATTTTCTACAGGTTTGGTCATTTCTTACTTACGTCACCATTCACAAGTGTGGAGGAAGCCTGCAGTCATGTTCCAGTGTCTGCCTCTGAGACTTCGGTCCTAACCTTCAGCGTTGAAGGCCATCTCAACAGCAGATGGTATTTCCTCTTTCTCCATTTATAGAAATACTTTCCAAGACCTTGCATGCCACTCTTTGTTCTGTGCTGTTAACGTAAGAAACATTCAAACCTGTGAAGAATTTTTGTGAGTTTATTTGAGCCAAACTCTCCACAATTGCCAGGAAGCAGAATCTCAAGGGACTGAGACCATGCTCTGGAGGATGGCAGTTTTGCACCTTGTTTTATAAATTACAATCAAAAGAGGGTTACTTAAAGCCCATTGGTGATTGGTTAGGGAGGTGGGAAAAAGCAAATCGGGGAAACCTCAGGGATTGGATAAAATGTAAAATGACGGACACATGCTTCTCTTACTTAGATGGGTACAGGATAGTTAACAGTCAACAATTAACTCAATAACAATGAGGGAATTTGTGATCTCCACAGGGCAGTGCCTGTGCCTTGAGGGGTCCAGAAAAAGAAGAATTACTTTGACATTCCAACAATGTATTATCATAGATGAAAAAAAATGGCTCAGTTAAGGTAAAGATTGACCTTTGTCAGAGAAGGTACCGGCCTAGGACATGACTACCCACCATAGACTGTTTTTACTTAAAGTGTTCATTTCAGACCATCCTATGTGGTTACTTCAGGTCTCTGAGTTTGCAAGGGCTCCACGCAGGCCTCCCTGAGCCAGTCAGGTCAGCATGTAGCACCTTTTCGTCTACAGTGTCCACAGTGCTAGTGGAAGAAAACAGAAATCATCTGTTTGCAATGCTTTGCCTCTTCCTAATTTAGTTTATGAAATATTTACTTGCATTTTTCTTTCCCTCAAAACAGCTCTCATTAATCTAGGTTTTTTGCTTTGTGTTGTTTTGTTTTGTTTTGACCTCAGCCTCTGGGCACTTCCCCTCCTTCCCCCTCCACTCTCATCTCCTGGCCCCTCTTCTGCCCCCACCTCCTGGAAGATTGGGGAGGGAGGGGCTCCCAGAGGATGCCATAAGGAGACTTCTGGACATTGGAGACAGACAACCATGGGAGTCAGGCCAGAGCAGAATCCTCACACAGAGACCAAGTCCTAACTGTACACACCCCCTCTCTTATCCCCCGCATTTCCCAGCCTCAGTGTCTGGGCATCTGGCAGAGATAAAGTGGACACTCCTTAAAAATGGTATTTGGGCCCGTTCTATATTGCTCAGTGGTTGAACATTGACCTGTAAACCAGGAGGTCACAGTTCCATTCCAGGTCAGGGCACATGCCTGGGTTTCAGGCTGGATCCCCAGTAGGGGGCGTGCAGGAGGCAGCTGATCAATGCTTTTCTCTCATCATTGATGTTTCTATCTCTCTCCCCCTCTCCCTTCCTCTCAGAAATCAATAAAAATATATTTTTTAAAAATGGAATTTGGGGGATAAAGTGAAAGTCAGGCAACTGGAACTACATCATTACAAGGGAAGTGAATGTAGTGCACTGCCGACTGAGCTCGTGAACCTGCGTGCCCCCAGGGCATTAGGTCATGGTGCTGTGGGGGGCAGAATGGCACCAGGTGTTAGACCCATGGGGTCAGCCTGGACCTGGGTTCAGCAACCTCTGCACTTGGGTTCTGGCTAGGAAAGAATTCAGAGTCAAGACTCAAACTATTAAGAGAACATCCTATATAATAAAACCCTAATATGCAAATTGACTGAACAGCGGAACAACCGGTCGCTATGACGTGCACTGATCACCAGGGGGCAGATGCTCAATGCAGGAGATGCCCCCTGGTGGTCAGTGTGCTGCTCAGCCAGAAGCTGGCTCCCAGCTGGCTGGAGCAGCAGCAGTGGAAGGAGCCTCTCCCACCTCCGCTGCAGGCGGGCAGTAAGCAGCGAGGGGTCCTGGACTGTGAGAGCCCGGATGCGAGAGGGGTGTCTGACTGCTGGCTTAGGCCCAATCCCTGTGGGCCAGCAGGCAGACATCCCCTGAGGGGTCCCAGACTGCGAGAGGGGGCAGGCCAGGCTGAGGGGTCTCCACTCCCCTCTGCCCCCCCCTCTCTCCCCAGTACACGAATGTCATGCACTGGGCCTCTAGTTTATTGAGAAAAATCACAGAGGTAGAAGAAGTAAGTCATAGAAGAAATTGGCTTAGGAAACAAGTTGTAGAGGCAAAGGAAGGGTCCTAGAAACTTGGGAGTGAGGAAAGCAATGGTAAAGCGCCTGGGGGGAGGGGAGGGAGAGGAATTGGGAAAGACCAAGTGTGTGCTCCCGGGAGGGAGAGCTCCCTGGGTCCTAAATCCTAAAGGTTTTAAGGGTAGAGATTTTAGGGGAGGTCCCAGGGGAAGATCTCAATCGAATATTCAGCAGCTTTCCAGGTGTGTCCTTTCAGGGTCTAGGTCGCCACTGATGATTGGTCGGCACCAGGGCAGGAGGTCATTATCCAAAGCAGCTGGCCCTGAGGGCAGCCATGGCATTCCTTGTCTGGTTTTGCTGCTTTTCTGGGCCTGGAGCTGAAATACAATTGAGACCTAGATGTTAACTCTAGGGAGGAAAGGTGGGGGGTTCCAAATAGCATGACCAGTGATATGCTAGGGGAGGAAAGGTCACCCTGGGGCTTTGCTAGGCACCCGGGGATTTCTGCCCTCTGTACCTGGCCCATTTTCCTTGCTCTGCTCGTCTGTCCAACTGCCTAACACAGTTAGCTGGTTCAGCGGCAGGGAGCCTTGTCCTTAGCAACAGTGTGAGTGAACCTGGGAGAGCTCACTCATTAGCGAGGAGGGAGCACCCTGAATAGGTGTTCAGTGGTGGACCCCACGTTTCACAAGGGACACTGAGAAAACGGAACTCATGCATGGAAAGGTGAGCAGGAAGAGGGAGCCTGTCTATGAAACAATGTTGGAGGGACCAGGGATGTTTGGTCCATGGAAGTAAAGGCCTCCAGAGAAATATGGCGCCACCGTTGAACAGCTCAAGGCCTATCGTACAGAGGAGGAGGACTAACTGTGTGACTGTGGAACACAGAGCTCCCAGGGTGACCGTGAGTGCAATTAGTCACAGGAACTGCTTGTTAACAATGACAACGTCTTATTTTTTTTGTTAATTCTCATTTTTAGAGAGAGTAGAAGGGAGGGAGGAAGGGGAGAGAGAGAGAGAGAAACATCGATGTGAGAGAGACACATCAACTGGTCACCTCCAGAACCCATCCCGGCCAGAGGCAGGGAGTGAACCCGAAAACCCAGGTATAGGCCCTCGACAGGGAATTGAACCCAAGGCCCTGGTGCATGGGCTGATGCTCTAACCACTGAGAAACAACTACTTAATACTGGAACAGCTGCTTGTTGAGGCAGGAAGTATCTCCAGCCCAGGAATTCTCAAGCCCAGCCTGGCCAACCTGTCTTAGCAGAAATTCTTATTGGGGTTGGGGTCTGGACTGGACCGTCCTGTGATGAGCTCCTCTTGTGCTTACCTGCTTGGCACCCACACTTCTTCTCAGGGCACCCTAAAATAGCCTCGGTGAAGCACCCAGGTCCCAATCTTTCTGCATGGTTCTCCCGGGGCTGACTTTCCCTTTGGCCCATTCGGCACATGTGACTCAAGCCAGACCACTCGGTGTTTGTCAACTCTCCTGGCTGGCTGTCGGCTGATAGAATACAGCTGTTGGGAGGGCCATGCGGGGACAACCACGCTGAGGGAGAGACCAGCAGAGAGGGAGCAGAGCCATGGAGAGAGCTCCAGACCCAGGGGCTAAGGACAGACAACAGGTGCTCGGCCCTGGCAGGCCTGAAACCAGTGCACCCAGAACCGCTCTGCTACCTAAGGCCATGCATTACCTGTAGCATAAGCAGGTTGGAGTTGAGCTTCTGTCTTTTGCAACCAGGAGTCCCGATACAAATGTCACATATATGACCTACTCTACCATTTGCTTATTCCCTAACTTGGCACAAAAAGGCAACACTAGTGAGGATCAGAATGGGAGTGCTTTGCTATGTGCCATGCATGGCGAGAAAAGCTTGACACGCATTATTTTCCATGTGGCTAAGATTATTACCACCACAATGGATGGCTGTGCAAGTGAGGGGCTCTCCCAGGGGCTGTAACAGAAAAGCCAGCAGCTCAAGCCACGCCAACAAGGACCCAGTTTGTCACGGGCTTCATCCTCTGCACTGTCCCCCTGGCCATTCCCAGGAGCCCAGCAAGCATCCATCGCCTTACACCTCTGGCTCCTGATCAGCCACTGCCACAAGTCACCTGGCCTAGAACTTGGGGGCAAGGGGATTTCCCAGAGGAATCTCTGAACATGTTCATAAGAGTGAGACTAGATCCTGGACAGAGAATAGATGCCAACACAACAGGCCACACCGTCCTGCCACTTGTCCTGTCATGCAGCTGGGCAGTGTTCAGCCCTCCCCCAGTGCATTCCGTGTCATCCTCTCCTGCTTTACGTTCTACTAGAGGCCCGGTGCACGAAATTTGTGCACTCGGGAGTCCCTCAGCCTGGCCTGCACCCTCTCACAGTCCAGGAGCCCTCAGGGGATGTCAGACTGACAGCTTAGGCCCGCTTTCCACAGGGAGCTGGCCTAAGCCGTCAATCGGACATCCTTAGCATTGCCGTAGAGGAGGGAGAGGCTCCCATCACTGCCACTGCACTCACTAGCCATGAGCCCAACTTTTGGCTGAGCCGTGCTACCCCTGTGGGAGCGCACTGACCACCAGGGGGCAGCTCCTGCATTGCCCCCTGGTGGTCAGTGCGCATCATAGCGACCAGTCATTCCGCCGTTTGGTAGATTTGCGTATTAGCCTTTTATGCCTGCGGGATCAGGCTGAAACCAGCTCTCTGACCAGCCGGGGAGAGATCGTGGGAGGGCTCCAGGGCATGTCTGGCCCATCTTGCTCAGTCCCGTTGGCCAGACCCCAGCAGCAAGCTAACCTACGGGTTGGAGCATCTGCCCCTTGGTGGTCAGTGCATGTCATAGTGAGCAGTTGAGCGGCCTTAGCATATCATTAGCATATTATGCTTTGATTGGTTGAATGGATGACCAGGTGACCGGACACTTAGCATATTAGGCTTTTATTATATAGGATTTGCCCCTGGAGCAAGTGGTGGCTGTAGGGTTATCCACAACCCTGGGCCCCAGAAATTAGGCACCTTGGACTATGTCCTTTGGCCTAAACTTTCCCCAGGAGGTTGTGGATTTGAATCCTCTTTCCAGAACATTCAGAGGTTGTTGGTTTCCCTGTTCACTACATTAAAGGCACCACATAACCTCCTGGGCCTGGCACATGGATACTGGCACCTGGAAATACAGCAGGCAGGTAGAACAGAGGTAATGCATGGATTCTTCAAGTGAAACTATTCAGACAAAAGCCCCCTGTGGGTGTGAAGTCCACCTGCCTGGCATAAAGACTGTGCCTCCTTTTTAAATAATAGGAGCTTGCTTATCTGAGGTGTGGATGGTGAGCGGAGACCCAGGTGGGCTGGAGGTGAAAAGAAATGCATTCCTGTGTGCAGTCCCAACATGAAAACTACTGAACAAAACACAGCCTCTGAGATTGGGAGTAAAGAATGCCTTGTCACCATGGTTACCAAAAAATAGTGCCACTTATCTATAATAATAAAAGTGTAATATGCTAATTAGACCGGACAGCTGAACGACCTTCCAGACGTCATTCTGGAGTCCTTCCTGACAAAGCCGCTGCAGTGGGGGCCGAGGCAGAGGCGGTTAGGGGCAATCAGGCAGGCAGGCAGAGTGGTTAGGGCCATCAGGCAGGCAGGCAGAGTGGTTAGGGGTGATCAAGCAGGCAGGCAGGCGAGTGGTTAGGAGCCAGCGGTCCCAGATTGTGAGAGGAATGTCCAACTGCCAGTTTCAGGCCTAAACTGGCAGTCGGACCTCCCCCCCAAGGGGTCCTGAATTGCGAGAGGGTGCAGGCCGGGCTGAGAGACCCTCCCCACCCCCCATGCATGAATTTCATGCACTGGCCTCTAGTATATAATAAAGGCTTTAGCAGATGCCAGGCCATCTGATATTCCAGTCTGAGTCCAAATGAGAGGGTGTCTGGAGTGTCATTCCTTATTCAGTTACGGGTACACAGCTGTGGCCCAGGTACAGGGCCAGGCACTGAAACATCACTCTCATCACTCTGCAAAAGCAAGCCTTTTACTTTACACGGGCACAAAGCAATGTTGCATATGAGTGTATATTGCTGCCTCAGTGTGTGTGTGTGTGTGTGTGTGTGTGTGTGTGTGTGTGTAGGGGGTCACCCTAGATGCAAGCTATAATGGGGAAGGGGGTGTTGGGGCGGCCATCTCCTCATTAGTCTCCATGGTCCTATCTGGCAGAGAGGTTGCACAAGAAAGAAAAAATGAAAAGAGAAGATCCCCTTTCCTTTCCCCTCCCTCCCAGGATTCCTAGTCTGGCGGGCCTAGAGGGGGACACTCCCCGCCCCCCACCCCCCGCTGTCTGTGGGAGCCCTGGGCCGCTGGCCTAGCCCCCGCCTGTTTCCAGACTCGGGGCGGGGGGTGAGGGGGGTCCGGTGCTGAGGAGGGCCCACAGTGCCTGCCAGGCTCAGGGGCGTGAAAGGCTCTGGGAGTGGGATGCCAGGGAGCTGGGCCAGCGGCCCCCAGCAGGAGCAAAACAAGAGCACGCGCACCTGCCGGCCCCGCCCCACACCGCACACTGGCCAATGGTTGGTCGAGGGCTGGTCATGGGCGGGGCCAACGCGGGGCGGGGCCGGAGCCCCAGCAGCCCGGGGAGCCCGAGCCAGCGCGGGGCGCAGCGGCTGAGTCCCGAGTGAGCGAGCGCAGCCTCGCGCCCGCCGCCCGTCCCTGTCGCCGCCGCAGCCGCCGCCGCCGCCGTCCCCGCCGTCCCCGGGGCATGGCCTGTCTGACGGCCGCTTTCTCGGTCGGCACCGCCTTGGTGAGTGAGCGCATTTTACGCCCCTGGGGCTTGGTGCTGTTTTCCAGGAGAGCGAGAGACACAAAGACCCGCGCCCTCACCTTGACACCTGCCCCCGGGTCCCCGAGGAGGTGCCCGTCTCCCGTCGCCCACATTCTGGCCACCTGGCTCTCGGGATGCTCCTTGCACCAGCTGAGGACGCCGGGAAGGTGGAGGGGCCAGGAGTGGGCGGGAGGCGGCCAGCATCCGCACAGACGGCCTTGACCTCGTCCGCCGGGGGGCTGAGGGGCATGGGGCCTGCGGACCTGAAGCGCCCTGGGGAGGGGGCAGCCTGGGCCGGAGAGGGTCCCATCCCCCGCCGGCGCGCGCGCCCCGGGCTCCCGGAGCCGGCACTTCGCGCACCACCCTCCGGAGCGCCGGGCAGGATCTGGGGAACAAAAGAGGGAGCTGCCTCCCGAAGCCAGAGCCTGCGCTGCCCCTGCGCTTCCCGGGGACCGTGCGCTGGGATCTGCTGCGGACGGAGCGGCCGAGTCCCGGGCTAGGCAGACAAGAGCGAGCCTGGGCGCCGGCAGGCCACCTCTCTGCGCCCTTTAGAGAGACGGGGTGGGGACAGAGGCGCTCCTGGGCCGTCTCCGGAGGGTACCAGCTCTGAAGGGGGACCCCTTGGTGCCCGGGAATTCATTGCTACCTACAGCAAGTGCTCTTCCCACGGGCGGTCCAGAGGCTCCCCTTGCTGGCTTACAATAGCTCCTTAAACTCACGTTAGAACAAAACAAACAGCAAATAACCATCGACCCACCCATCAGAGGGCTTTTCATTTCTGTGCCGATCTAGCCTGCGTTGCAGTTTGGTACTTACGGGCTAGATTTCAGGTCACCTAAAGTGCCGATAGAGAATATTGTGTATTTCAACCCGCATCGCCCTCCCCATCCATCCCTCTTTCTGTCCTCTGTGTATTTACTATCCTGCCAGTTCCTTCCCATAGGCTGAAAGCCCATAGTGCACAGCGATTTGCCACCCCCACCCCTCCCCCTATTTCATTTTTAGCATCCTGTATTGAAGTCAGCAGGGCTCAGCGGTATTTAACCGACAGTTACCTTAAGCTCAAGAAAAAAAAAGAGAGAGAGAAAAAAAAGTAGCCGGGTTTCTGCGCATGCTCTGTCCTGCCAACTGCATCCTGTGATTCCAAACAGGTTACTGTAGAACACACCGCGCCCCGCCAGCTCATTATATAATGATTTTGTGTAAACCGATAGAATGGGGCCGGCGCCGGTGCTGAGGAGGTTGGTAGAGGAGGGGAGAGCGGGCGGCCCACAGGCCGGTCCCACTGGGCGTGCTTTGCTTGACCGATAAGAGGGGGTGGAAACCAGGAAAGGCAAGCCCCTCCTCAGGACATGTGCCTTCATCTGGCTGAGTGTTTGGATCACACGTGGCAGTTCTGCCTTTTCATTTGCCCCCCTCTTTGGGATTCCTTAATCATGCTGATAATGAAGAATTAAGGAGCGTATTACTGAGAGTTGTAGGTAAAGAAAGTTTCTGGTCTTTTAGGTACTGGGTAACCCTGGAAGGCCTTTCAAAGCTGCAAGAGTGGCTTATCCCCGTGGGAAAAGAATGAATCAGAATGTGTTGAAGAATAGAGGTTTTATGTCCAGATTGTTATGTGACAGACCCAGAAAACAAGTGTTTTGTTCTCACGTGGAGGTGCTAGTGGCTGTTTTTTGTTTGTTTGTTTGTTTGTTTGTTTTTCCCCAGAGAATTTTTTCTTTTCAAATCAATTTTCTCCCCGAAAAAAGTGGCCGGGTTTTTTAAAATAATAATAATAATAAATTCTACTCAGGACATAAACAATGAGCCCTGGCTGGAGAGCTCCTGGGATCCCGAAGTTTGCTTTCCGGCCACCCTGGCTCTGGGGTTTAGCCTGGGCAGACGGGGCCAGAGGTGAATTTAAAGGGAGTTAAGTAGGCGGACCGCCTGGGGAGTGGAGTCCCTGAGCTGGCGGGAGGGGGAGGCACGGGTTCCAGTGGGATGGTGGTATTTGGGCCTGTTTGAAGCCGGGTTTGGCTTTGGTGAGGTTGGCATTCCGAGTGACCGTGCAGGTGGCATGTGCCCTTTGCCGTGAAGGGTGTGCCGTTTGGGCTATTTTCCTCAGGCAGTGTCCTTGAGAATTCCCCTCAGCACGTTTTCCGCTAATGTGCCCAGGGGACCAAGGACGGACCTGCCTAGGTGCACACCAAGGCCAGTGATGAGAAACTGGACAGAGAAGCGAGAGAGAGTGCGTGCCAGCACCTGGTGCCTGCGAGCTCCTCTTCCCTCCCTCATGATGCTGTGTGTGTGTGTCTGTGTGTGTGTGTCTGTGTGTGTGTGTCTGTGTGTGTGTCTCTGTGTGTGTGTGTCTGTGTGTGTGTGTGTCTGTGTGTGTGTGTTTCTATCTCTAACTAGGCTTTCCTGGGAAAGTAGAGTGGGCCAGTCTCACAGTGGCCTGGGGGGCTGCTGCCTGTTAGAGACCCTCCCAGCTAAATAGGCATCTCATATGTTAGCATTCAAATTGACATTAGCAGCATTCAACAGCAGGCAGGACCCCTCCAAGCCTGGGCTCCTCGGCACCCAACACCCGGGCATGGACTTCCTGCTATTTACCATTTATTACGCAGCGCACATTGTGCATGGAGGGGGCGAGGTCAAGACAATGCTTCAGTAAGGCGGGGAAACACACAGTGGGAGGGAATCAGTGGGGAGGGAAGATGGATTTGTTTCATTATTAATGAGCTCAGGAGGCCGAGGACAGCGAGCTGTAACCTACATTGCGGTTGCTCTCATCGGAGGATGTGTTTCCAGAGAGCTGGTCTATTTCAGAGTGACAGCCACTGCCTCCCATCATACAGGATCCCATGATTTCATTAATTGGGCGAGGCCATTGGACACCCATGGAGGAAGGGTGGGTAGTGGTGCACACAGCCTCGGTGTCAGTGTAGCTGGGGGCGGGGTGGTATGGTTTCTCACTTTTCTGTGTGTGGCCTTCCCTCTAATGGACAGGGGCTGGGATGACCCAGGGTCACCTACACCTTGCCTGTAAAAAGCTAAGCACTGTTAAGGATGCTGGCTGGGAGGACAAGATGCAGACATGGAAGCCGCACAGAGCTGGACCCCGGCCTGGCTACTCACTAACGGTGGGGTCTTGGGCGGGTCTGGCAGTCTCTCTGTGCCTTAGATCCCTCCTCTGAAATGGATGAGGGGGGAGACGATAAAACGCTGCTGGAGTTGGGGAGATAGTAAGAGGCATAATCTCTGTATCCTGGAGTTTAAAGGGCTCATTGTACTTGCTTTGCATCAAGAGTCGCTGTTTATAGTCACACCTACTATGCACAAGGTGTTATTGTTTAATATTTAAATAGTGAGTACTCGCCTCTGGCTTCTCTCTCTCTCTCTCATTACCAAATCATTTAGTCACCCAGGTTTGTCCTGCCCAGGACTGCATGTCCGCTCTGAGTTTCTGCATGGACTCCCTTGTAGCTCTTGCCTCACAGTCTTGTAACTAATTGCCTGTATTCTTGCCTGGGGCTCCATCTTGAACATGAGCTTGCTGAGGCCATAGGCCATGTCTGTGTGGCTGACTGCTAACCCCCAGGGCTTTATTTGGTGCTTAATTTGTTAAATGAATGAGTAAGTTAGAGAGCAGATAAGCTTAGGGTCTTTTGGGGGGGGGGGGGGCGGGGAGAGAAGCCAGGCCCTGATCATAATACAGGTTTGGCATCAGCTACAGTCCGTGAGTGGGTGGTTGGAGTAATGGCTGTTCATCCCTGTATTCATCACAGTGGAAAGCTGTGACCTATTCCTGGACCTGTGCAGGGGTTGACACTTGTAGTGGATTCTGGGGGAGGGCATGGGTGGTCTGTAGCAGCTGGAATGCTGGGGTGAAAGTCCAGGGGGACCACCACTGGAGAGGAGTTGCTGGCTACTCCTTGCCCCCAACTGAACACACAACGATGGGGGATCCCCGGTAAGAGCCAAGTCTGTCAGCAGAATGTGGGCGTGAACCATAGGTGAGCCTTTTCCCTTGGTTGGGAGGGTGGCGATGAGAACAAACCTGGGGGACCAGGCCTGGAGCTAATTGTCTTGCTCGTTGCTCCCTTTGCTATCCCTCAAGGTCAGGATTTGGTGCTTTGAGGCCAATGATGGAGTCAAAGTGTGTGATAAACCCGGGACAGCAGCATGTGCCCTCCAGGACAAGAGGAGTGGGCAAAGGGTTGGCATTTGGTGCTTTCTCTGGGTGCCAGAGCTAAAGTTGTAAGTTTTCTCCTCATCAGCCAACGCGGAGAGTATGAGCTGTGGCAGGGTCTGCTATTACTCCTCCAGAAGGGCTGGACACAGAAGGCCCGGGGTGAGCTCGGAGGCAGAGGTGGCATCCTGTCATGCCAGGGCTCTCAGGAGCCCCGATGTTGGGCCAACACAGACCTTCCCTGACTTCCAGAATGTATGAACCTACTTACGTTTGCATCTGAAACGTTTCATATGCTCCGTGACGGTAGCAAACCAAGCTTAACTTTGTCGGTTTTATTCGGCACTTGCATTTTTATCCACAGAGTGTTATAGTCAGTTAAGATTTCCAGAGGTTAAGCCTTCCAGAGGTCAGGAGATGCCTGAAGGGTGTGTGTGTGTGTGTGTGTGTGTGTGTGTGTGTGGACCTGTGTCCTTTTCTTAAATGTCAAAGCAACATTTTCAAACATCACAAGGACCAGAAACCCCTATGCCCACATCTGCTCAGCCCAGCCCTCTGTGCTTGAGACATTCAGAACCAAGCCCTCCAAGCTCTGTGAGCCCGTAAGTACCCGAAGGAAAAAAGGCCAGGTCTTGAGGACACAGCCGGGTCCTCCGTCAGGCATTCCAACGGGGGAAGAGCTTGTCTTGGCCACATGAGTTGCTAGGTCTGTAGGAATATTTATGGATGATCCACTCTCAGGTTTGTTTTGGATTTTTTATTAGAAACAATAATGATAAAAAGCTATCAGCTCTAAAGCAATGGGCCTAACAAACCTATGGAAAAATAACGGTACCGTGTTCCACTTCAGCACACACAGCAGCGCCCAGGGTGTCCCCACTCCTACCGCAGTCACGAGGTCCTGAATTCCCCAAGACAGTATTCCATGGCCTCTCCCCACCGGGCCACCTGCCTTCAGCCATATGAAGGAGCATCGCCGGAGGCCCGTGCTGTGGGCCCCTGTGGAATGTTCCCTCTTGAGTCAAGAGAAAGCACAGCATAATATTTGCCCACCCCAGGGTCCTTCTGAGTCTTGGCAGTACCTGAAGCAAATTGATTTGTTCAGGGTTGCCAAACTGTTAGAAAAAGATATTCCTTTCTTTGCATAAATACCCTTGGTTCTTGGCACCTCAGTAGCAGGTGACTCCCAATGGAAGCTTGAAAGCCGCTGTAGTTACAAAATGTTAGGTACTCATGGGATGCGGTGGAAGGGTCATCTAAAGTGTCTTCTTTTTGATGACTCCGATTCTGGGATCACTTCTGCCCCTCACTTGGTTATAGGGCTCAGAGCAAGTTCAAGGTCCTTAAATTGTCTGCGCCTCAGTTTCCTCGTCTGTTTAACAGAGAACAAATTTTAATCTTCCTTACCTTTTTTTCAGTGCTATTATTAAGATATGACGAGAGAGGAGGGTTGGGAGTGATTTGGAAAATTTACGAGGGAAACATAAAGGCCAACTCCCACAAAACCCAGAGGTTCAAGTGGTGTCATTACTCTTGAGAAATGCTGATGAGGTTACATGAGAAAGGCACTAAGAGAGCTCATGTTCAATGAAACTTTCAGTTGCACATTTTTCTAGGAGCCTTATGTACCTTTATGAGGATTTTTAATGAGTTGACTGTACATAGATAACATTTTCATTAGATCACTGTTTCATTCTTTGGTTGTTATTCATTCATTATGGTTTTGTGATTAGATTTGATGATTCCAAAGGAAGAATGGTAGATAAATTTAATATCTTATCTTCAATACTGTTTTAATAGAAGAAAAAGTGATGGCTAGAGATAAGAGATTTCTCTGGGTACGTTTGCTTCTCCCACCAAAGTCACTTTGTAGTGTTGCTGTAAGTATTCAATGACCTGGGGACTGGCCACCAGGCTCAAGGTCCCCTCTGCTCTTCTCCCTGATGTGATTTGTAACCTCTCTTGGTGCTTCCTCCCTGTCTTTGTAGAACACGAGCAGTTACTCTGCAGTGATGACGGAGCTCAAGTCGGTGTGCGTCTCGGTGGACGAGGTGGTCTCCAGCAACACGGAGCTGTGCGAGAAGGATCTGCTGAATGGGCATCTGAAGAAAGTGGACAACAACCTCACAGAGGCCCAGCGCTTGTCCTCCCTGCCTCGGAGGGCGGCGATCAACATTGAATTCAAGGACCTTTCCTACTCGGTCCCAGAAGGCCCCTGGTATAAGAAAAAAGGTAGGAGGGCGCTGCTGTGTTAGGAGGTGGGAGGAACCTGTGAAGGAAGCAACAGGTGGTTTGGGGGAAATCGGGGTCTGGCAGTGGGAGGCTGTCACTCTGCGGTGGCTGGTATATTGCATTGCTTTATGCCTGTTTGCTTTTTTCTCACCTATAATATGTACAGGTGGATTAGATGATTCAAGATTCATGGTGGCTCTTAACTTCTCATATGAGTACAAAGAATTCACAAAGATGGGCCAGTGTCCAGGTGTGCTGGATTCTGGAGTGCACTCAGAGGGTCCTCTTTACTGGAGGCTGTTTATGTTAGTCTTTCAAGATGGGACTGTTTTTTTGTTTGTTTGTTTGTTTGTTTTAATGTTGCAGAGCAAAATGGAAGACAGGAGCTCCCTCCCAGGTTTGAAGTGTTAGAAGGTAGCTGGTGACTTAGCGTGACCTCGCTCAAAACCAATCATTTACGTTTAAGGATCTTTAAAGGACTCTCATGAGTGGTGTTGATGGGATATCAAACACACACACATTGTTGGCGAATGAACCATAGAAATGAAAACAGAAGAGATAGGGAGGATGGAACTTGGGAGGTCTCTGGAAAGCCACACAGTTCCTGAGTTTGCTACCAGCTTGTTGCACGTCAATGGCAATTGGCAAAGGACAGTATTTTGAGTTTTCTTAGCGGCCTGGATGTTCCTTTGCCAGCTCTAGGTTTCCAGAGTGTGTGGAGTCAGTGCCACCTGGGCTGGTATTTCTGATCTATTTCTTCCTGTGGCACCTACTCCTCATCTTTCTATACTTCACTCCCTGCATTCATTATCCATCCAACTTTCTAGAGGGCGGGAGAGGGCATGTTACACATCATCAAGAAATGATGGTCCCTAGTTTCTAACAAATTATTTAAATCATCTTGAAAATGTATGAGCCTATTGAAATGTCAGCACAGGGTTTCAGCCTTTTTTCTCATGAACTTGAACTAAGATTTTACCAAAAACACACACCACACCAAACAAACAAACAAACAAACAAAAAACAACGCACCAAGTGACCAGAGGGCCTTGTTATGTTCGGCTTGACTTGTCTGTATAGACAAATTGTGGCAAGCCCATGGGCATCATAGACCAGTTTTGGTCCATCTGGTACATGTGGCCTCAGGAATGTTGTCCTGATGGCTGGAAATGCTTGGATGGCTTTCCTGTAAATGGGAAGAGAGCTTGCAATGCCGAGATGCAAACACCTGCAAACCGTGACAGAGTCTTGGTTTGCAGGCCAACACAGTAGGTGCTCAACCATTGTTTGCACGTGAAGAACATCATGTCCCAGACAGGTATGTGGCTTGTCCACCCTGTATTCTCTGAGTGTTAGAACTGGTCCCACTAATTGTCCAACTTCACCGACGTGGTGATGGAGTCTTAGTCAGTGAGGGAGGGGCCACCACTTGGAAGTTCAGCTCAAGTGGCTGCCGGATAGACACTTGCCCTACAGTAACCCCTGTTACTCAGGAGGGGTGGAGGAGGACGTGAGCCCCGAGGGACCTGCCCGTGAGTCAGAGATGGTTAGGGCCCGAGGAAGCTGGGCGTGATGGGGTTTCTGTATCCCCGTGGCTGGTTAGTTGACCAGCAAGGCCCATTTTCTGGCTTTCTCCCAGGCTCCCTCCTCAGTAGCAGCACCTGTGTCTGCCCTTCCCCCACTGCGCACACCAGCCTGTCCTTTGTTCTTGGCACCCTGCAATTTAGGATTTAGATGAGTTCACTGCGGCATCAATTCAGGGTGTGAAATACTGGTCCACCTCCTCACTGAACAGAAAGGAAACTGAGGGGTTAAGGCTTGCTCATGTGCCCCAGCTAGCCAGGCAGGCCTGGGTCTGTGGGGGGGGGGGGGGGGGGATTTCTAACTCTGCAGTCTGACCTGGTGCCTGTGCCCCCTCAGGGATGCCCAGGTCCCTGTGCTGCCTCTGCAGGGTTGGTGCTCGCGGGTTTTGCTCTGCTGCCGTGTGCTGGACTGGTTGCCCCATGAGACTGGAGGCTGCACCCATGGAAGCGTAGAGTTTTCCTGAATCAGAGGCGTTACCTGCCCGAGGTTCCTCTCAGCGCTCACTGCATCCTCATCACCAGCAGGCTCGCCGGTGCTACATCTCCAGTGAGCTAGTAACTTGGGGACCAACCACATTTCCCCCAACTAGTAGGACGTACAGTACAAGTCAGCATAAAGTCTGGACCCAGGCATTGGGCTGATACCTGTGAATTCCTCTTGTACCTTTCCCACCAGGTCCACCGACTTCCTGTTGGCTTCCCGCCACTCCTTCTCAGGTCTGGCTCCTCCCCCTCAACGTGGCCTTTCTTGCCTTGTCCCTCCGATTGCTGGTGATTGTCTCTATCCCCAGCCATGGTGAGGTTAAGCTGAGAAGTCAGATCCCAGCCTCTCTCTCATTTCCTTTTTCTCCATGTGGCAGTTGTATATTTGGCATCACCTCGGTATGACGCCACGTGTGACCAGCCTTTGGGGCAGGGGTTCGTTCTCTTACCTCTCTCACCATATTAGTTTTGCTGTCTCTCTCTTGTTGACTGTTGTTAATTGTTTGAATTCAGCTTTGCACGTGGAGCTCATTGTAATGACCACACTGGGGTTGGGCGCCAGGGCATTGCCTAGGAGACGGGCATCTCTGGAGAGGAGAGGTGTGAGGGCTGCACGCCTGGTTGTGTAGCGAAGCAAACAGAGCCCCAAAGCAGAAGTGATTTGCTCCAGGTCAGAGCCAATGCTGGGTTCCGGCTGTCTGACTCCCAGCCCAGGTTTCTTTCTGTCACAAAGACACTGTCCAGTGAATTCCAAGGGAGTCTCTTTCCTCACACAGTTTCTGCCAGAACAAGGTGCTGCAACACAAATTCAACATAGAATGCTGTAGCAAAGCTTGCGTTGTAATGAGAATAACCTTATAAACTCCTACATCATTATTTTTTTAAAAAGACGACAGATAACGAGAACCCCCCCGTCCTTAGAACAAGGGCGTGAGGGACCAGCGGCCGTATGGAAGGAGTCAGGCACTGGGTCCTGAGCTTGACAGTTGCCGAGCACTGAATATGGCATCTAACAAGCATCTTGTATTTTCATTGTCGTTACATTTTCACCATATGATTAGTAATGTCTTTGGAGGAAAAACACATCGTGTGATATATTCCTAGTAGAGAACATAATTATGAAAGGAGCTATTCCCCAGGTAAAACTGTGTACCCCAAGGATGACTTCACCAGCTTCTGACACAGGAATCACGTTCCCTCGAGGAATTCGCTCACGTGGCATAAGTGGATGGGGCAGAAGATTTGGGACGATGTGGACTTTGTTATGTCAGGGGACCACCTGAACTGTCTGGGTGGGTTGCTCTTGCTGAGCCCTCCGTGTGACTTACTTTTGAAAGCAGCTTCTGCTTCCTGTAGGTAGACACGCTGTTGGGGACATTTAGGACCCCGTGCTGAGAAGAGAATCTGCAGCCTGAACTTCGGAGATGGAGATGTGGGTGGTGCTGAGAAGACCTGACACTTACGTAGCACTTCCTGGCTTTCGGGGCTCA
Organism: Cnephaeus nilssonii; assembly: GCF_951640355.1. NCBI lineage: Eukaryota > Metazoa > Chordata > Mammalia > Chiroptera > Vespertilionidae > Cnephaeus > Cnephaeus nilssonii. The sequence goes on from NC_137074.1 coordinate 6,952,501, forward strand.
TTCACACAGGGGTCTCTTTTTCATTGGGATGTGACTGGTCACAATTTACAAGTGGAGTGCTTGAGGTCCTCTGGATAGTGCCGGCGCCCGCCCCCCAAAGGAGGCCAGAGAATTTTCCATGTGTGACATTAAAGCAGATCCACTTGGCTCAGGGGCTAATTCTGCCCTTTGTGCCTGTGGAATACATATCCCAGGGCACAGGTGCACACGAGGTGGGACTTGATAGCAGATCTGTGGGATTTGAGGCTAAGACCCAACAAGGAACCCAGTAAGCGCCTGGCTTTGAGGAGGGCACACCACTGGACCACCAGAGCATGCATGGGCCTCACCCCATTTTACGAAACTATTAGGATTGCCTTGGCAATTCGGACCCATTTTCCTTTTGACTGACCTGCTTGGATGTCACTCACCTCTGCCATTCCTAAGGAACCTCCTGGTCCTTTGGACCGTCTCCCGCGGTCCTGTCTCCTCAAGGTGAGGAGAGGTGTGTGGCATGCCTTCACATAGACAGATGACATGGTTCTTACCAATGAAACACCCCTCCCAGGATTCCCTTGTGATGAAGTTCAGATTGAGAACAAAAGTAATCATATCTGGGGCTTTAGCAAGTTCTCTTTACTCTTCCTCAGCCAGGCTGCTGTCCCAACATGATAACACTCCACTGGGATGAAATAGCATCTCCTGCTTGGAAATCCAATCCTCCAGCCTCCTCCCCGCCCAATGCCAGGGAGGAGCGGAACAGTCTGGGCAGCTCCTGCGTCTCTGTATTGGTTTGCTTTTCAGCTGCAAAAATGTGTTTCAACACCTTTCTCAAATTCACGTTGGCCATCTCTTCATTTCCATAGCTATTCCCAAGGCCTGTAACGACAGGCTGGTTAAAATGAGTGGAATGTGCCTTTAATAAATGCCTTTCAGGGATTCCATTTAGGGAAGACTGGAGTCGAACCAAGTGCTGGGTGACTTGGGCAGGGATGGGAAAGGCAGCCAGTGAAAGGGGGACTGCAGAAACCCCCCCAGGCAGCAATGGGTTTTCAGGGGGTGGGCTGCTCAGGTTCGGAGGGGGTTTCTATTCCCCTGGCATGAATGGATTACTCTTGTGCTTCTTGGGAACCACCATGCTAAGGTGGGTTTTCTTTTGGAAAAGGAAATACCCTGCCTCTGTCTTTATCTGAGGCTGTGGCTAGCCTTTCATCTGGTGCAGTGTGGTGAACCTAAACCTTGCTTGCAAGGGCTCCTTGCTTGAGGCTGGGCTGATATAACTGGAGCCAAGCGGAGAGATCCTCTCTTCCCCTCGGAGCCAGTTCTTAGGTTCTCAGTTCTTGGAGGCTCCCTGGGGCAGGCAGGCAGGACACCCCTCAGGGCCCTTTGATGACGGGTCTTCCGGAACAGTTCTGACCTTTTGCCTCATAGGCTCAGAAAGAGGCTTTGAAAGACTGCTGAGCATGGACCAGCTCTCTCGGCAGACTCGTGACAGATGACTGTCTAGTGACTATGTACGAAACCAAAGGGTTTGCTAGCTTACCAGGACAACTTTACACCCAAGGAGTCTAGGCACTTCCCTTCTCCAGCCAGCACACCCTCTCCCTTGGAGTACGCTGCACGGAAGCCCAGCTCTGTCGTTTGGTTCATATATACAGGGTGGGGTCAAAGTAGGTTTATGGTTGTTTGTATGAAAAATAAAATAATAATTAATAAATAATAATGCAAGAATAAACCCTATGTTTCAAGTACTCACAACTGTAAATCTACTTTAGCCCCACCCTGTATTTAGGATTGTTATGTCTCCGTGGCCCTCTTATCAAAATATAATGTCTCTAACTCTGATAATTTTCTTTTCCTAAAGTCTACTTTATCTGGTATTAATATAGCCATTTCTGATTTCTTTTGATTAATGTTTACATGATATATCATTTCCATACTTTGCTTCCATGTCTGGCCAGCCCTGTTACCTGGCAGCTCTTTATTTGGGCATGCTCACACTCTGTCACTGTCCCAGAGCGTGCCTGTTCTTGAGCCATCTGGCCTCTTCAGTGCGACTTTGCAGGCCTGTGCCCTGCTCAGCGGGGACTTGGTGTCACTGTTTCACTTTTTGAGGACATTCTTGCCACATATATTTTCACCTGCTGGGTGGGTGCCCCCCTGCCTTCTTTTAACACCTCAGATATGCTTGTATCTTCTCGAACTAGAGTCCTCCTTACAAACCAGAACCTAATCTGCCACGGCCACAGAATAAGCCAAGGTGACATTTTGCTGAGCATGAAACCACTTAATTTGTTTATAAATCGGCGCAAAAATGTTTAGTAACAATACACCTGCTCTGTTTGAGTTCAGTTCTGGAATCAACGGATTTGCTTATTTAAGAAACAAAGGTACCACAGGGGTCAGATTAAATAGTATGTTTAGGAAGAAGGAATCGTACAAAGGAGGGGTGATTCTCTGTCAGACCCATGCCGATGAAGTTCCAGAACCTTCGAGGAAAGGGTACCGTCAAATAAAATACATCAAACACAAGTATTTTTTTGCCCAAAATGTGAGCAAAGGCAGCAAGAGAAGTTTGCAGAGTCGGGGACGGAGGCTGGTGCGCCTGCAGGGTCCAGTCTGACCCCAGCCATTAGTTTCACTTCTGTGTCAGCTGAGGTGTTGTTAGTCCCCTTTCTGCTTTGTAGGGTAAGGGGCACCTGGTGTCAACATTAAAACATGCCAGAGTGCCTTCAAGACTGTGATTACGTCCAACGGAGACCTGCATTTAGAATCCGAATCTTGGGTCCCAAAGGGGCCTCAGAGCTCCCTTGGTCTGACCGCTCACCCGAGGAGGAGGAGTCCTTGTGCCACCCCCAACTGTAGGTGGCCAGCCTCTGTCTGAGCAGTGGCCAGGGTCTCACACTTCCCCCGGCAGCCAGGTCCATGTTTGCACAATCTCATTCTTAGAAAAGACTCCTGTCTGTGGAGCTGAAATCTGAATTCCAGTCATGTTCATTGGTTGACCCAAGTTCTGCTTTTTGGAACTCTGCAGATTAGATCTTGGTTTTGGTCTTTTAAAAAAAAATTTTTTTTAGACATGTCTTTATTGATTTCAGAGGGAGAAAGGGAGAGGGAGAGAGAGAGAGAGAGAAACATTGATGATGAGAGAGAATCCTACTGGGGATTGAGCCTGCAACCCAGGCATGTGTCCTGATCTGGAATCAAACCGGTGACCTCCTGGTTTATGGGTTGACTCTCACCCGGGCGGTCGTGGTCTTGAGATGAGCTCACAGATTAGAAGGGATAAAGCCTGACCAGGTGCACAATGGTAGTCAAGTGCGTCAGGAGCTGGGGCTATCTGGAAAGGAGAGAGGCTGTGGCCCTTGGAGGCCTGGAGCCGCTTCGGGCGCAGGCAGCAGCTTGCGTGCCGGTGCACATCCACGGTGGCAGGGCGGCGAGCAGGAGCCGCTGCTGGAATGTGCTCATGTGCTCCTTCGCTGTTTGCGAACTGATAAGGGTGGGGCGCCACAGAAGAGCAGCTGAGTCACTCTTTCTGTTTCGTTTATTGTCATTCAGACCAGCCTCCAGCCGGTGTGCTCAGACAAAAAGTCCCTGGCCTGGCATCTCAACGGGCTGTCTCGAAAGTGAACCTTTTAGCAGGAGTTTTATGGAATTTCTCAGTTGTTACTTCTCTCCTCCCACTTTGTTTTGGGGGGGTGGGGGGGAGAGTGCATATTTTTAAATTAAACATATTTTTTTACTAAGCAAATGCTGTTAGCTGTAGCGTATTGTATCCTTAAGGCATCCTGGGAAAGCCATAGGGGCATGCCAGTATGGACATCTTACCCAGGAGGGAGGGAGGTGAGAGGGAGGCACTCTGCAGCTACATCCCGGCTGAATCCTCTAGTCTTAACCACCTGCCTCTCAACAGGCCCCGCTGACAACGCTCCCTCTGTCATGTCTCAGGCTCCCTAAAATGAGCTGTTAGGTTTGCTTTGCCCATGACATACACAACCCCAAAACCTGGTGACAGCAGAGGTCTTCCCACCTGTCTTGGGGAGGGACTTCTCAGCTGTCCTTCATGGGCTGTGCTGGGGACACCTGGCTGGGGGCTGAGCTGGGTACCTCTGCTTGCCCTCTCCCTTCAGGTTGGGGTTAAAGGGCCACCCTTCTGGCACCCAGCTGGTCCTTCCAAGGGCGTTGCGTTGAGACTGGCTTGTCTCAAAGGATGAGTTCATCCTGGCCATTGTACATCAGCAGGCTGTAGCGAAGGGGAGGCTCAGGCGGCCCTTCCATGGGCTTTAAACATGGAGTAAAACCCCAGCCCTTTCCCAGTAGGGTGCCCCGCTGACTCTGCAGGCCTGGGGCTCAGGGTGACCTTTGCGCTCTCCCCGCCAGGCAGCCGGACACACACACCGGCTGCGGGGCTGCTGGAGGCTGTCTGGAGGAGTTTCCTGTTCCTAGGGAACCCTAAAATCTGACCGGTTGGAGAAGAGAACTGTGGGGTCCCTCGCGCTTGTAGATGCTTGCGGGGCAAGTGCGGGCGGGGCAGGTGTGCGCTGTGGCGCATGCGCAGTGACGGCCACCGCCTTCCCCGCCAAGGTTACTCTCGGTCATTGCTCGCGGATAACCTCAGCGGCTGGTTGCGGTTGGCTGCGCGCCGGGCGCTGTTGCTAAGCTGCTAAGCGGGAGCTGAGGATGCAGAGTTTCTCGGGTCCGGATGCCTCCTGGGGTGGCGGGGTCTCTGCTTCCACTGGACTGGGGCTGACCTGTGGACCCCCTCCCCAGGGGTGCAAACCCCATGCTCCACCACAGATCCTTGGAACGTGTGGTCCCTGAAAGTGCCAGAACCTTTCCCATAGCCTAATGTTACTCCCGAAAACGTCTCTAAAATAGATCTGACGGATGGAGATATTTTAAAAACTGACGATTATTATTTTGATGTCTTTTAAAGCATATTTGGGAGACTTCACTGGAATGGAAATAGCGCACGGATATTTAGCAGGACCATCCTAAGGAAAATGGCTGGCATTCCGTGTGGTGTTTGTGTTCTTGTAGCTTTCATCAGAGAGGGGAGTGTCACAATTTTCCAGACTTCTATTCAAAGCTGCAGGTAGAACCATACGTGCAGGTCTAGCATGCTTTCTGTGAGACAATAGTATCTGAATCCTTATAAATGTTCTTGTTTTGTTTTGTCTTGTTTTGTTTGGGGTTCACCACGTGGGTGAAGTGATGAAAGGCAGGGCCTCTTGGGTTGGGCCAAGCAGGTTGGGCAGGAAGCAACCAGCTGTGGTCCCTCTCCCAGCTGAGTGTTTAAAAATGATCAGGGTGGTTTTTGGAATCCTGACGTTGCCCTCAGGAATCTGAAGCAGGGATCCATTCAGCTGGCTGGAATCCAGCGGTCATGCTGCCAGGTGGCTGCTCCCCTGCTCCCTGCCAAGGCACTTCCATCCTGGGTGTGCGAGTGAGCTGTGTTCTCTTTCGCACCTGGTGCACACTATTTGGTGGCTCCCACAGATGTGGTCAACATGATCTCTGCCACTGGGGCTGCATTTTAACCCCTGGAAGGCCTGGTACCACCCTGGTGGAATAGGAGGTGCCAGGCATTGCCTCTCCTGGGGGACCAGGGCCTTCCTCGCAGTTCTGGTTTCTTTGGGCTTAATTTCTATGAGTTATGAGAAGTTAAGCACCATCATTGATATGCTTTGCTCAACCTTTTGGGTTCCTGAATACATGCACGTTGTCAGTGGCTCATGATTTTTCTCATAGTCTTGGGTTTTACTTGCTTACTTGATTTTTTGATTGTAGAGTTGACATTTTTGTCAACCTATGTGGAGATTATGGTTCTTAAGTCTCTGAGACTCACTGAGCCGAAGGTGGAATACATGAAATTAGAAGTGATGGTGGGTAACTCTGTTCTTCTGAGGTTTTGCTGGTGAGGCAAGTGGAAACATTTGCAAAGGGAAGGCAATGCACTTTTATGATAACTTAGGTGTCCCATTAATATAAACATTCACAATGCATATTAGTAACATAAGAACATACCATATACAAAAGTCTGGTTGAAAAGTGGGAGCCCTTACATTTAGTTTCATATCTTATCAATCAGAATCTCATTAAGAATTATAGAGGAAGCTTGTGAGTTTCCTGTTTCTAAAGACCTGCATATCAGCCTGTCTAGAAAATTGTTGGGTCCCAAATGGCAGCCTCTAACCATACGCTTCTAGTCCTGCCATTCTTCAGCTGTCAGAAATGTGGTGTGTGTGGTATATGTGTCCTGGGCCAAACCATGCACTCTTTCCTCATCCCTGATTTTTATCTGCCATAGAGAGGAGGATCATGTTTTTAATTTGGTCAGTTACCCTCTTCCCAGAGGTGTTCTGTGCTTCTTTAAAAAATATATGTTTTGCTGAGCCGGTGTGGCTCAGTGGTTGAGCGTCAACCCATGAACCAGGAGGTCATGGTTCTATTCCCGGTCAGGGCACATGCCCAGGTTGCGGGCTCGATCCCCAGTGGGGGCGGTACAGGAGGCAGCCAATCACTGATTTTCTGTCATCATTGATGTTTCTATCTTTCTCTCCCTCTCCCTTCCTCTCTGTAATCAATAAAAAAAATTATTAAAAATAAATAAATATGTTTTTATTGATTTGAGAGAGAGAGGAAGGCAAAGGGAAAGAGAGAGAAACATGGATCGGCTGCCTCCTGCACACCACCTACTGGGGATTGAGCCCACAACCCGGGCATATGCCCTGACTGGGAATCAAACTGGCAACCTTTCGGTTCATTGGATGGCAGTCAACTTACTGAGCCACACTGGCCAGGGCAGTTCTGTGCTTCTTGGTTTTAGAATTGGATAGGGCTCTATGATATAAATTTCAAAGTGCTTAGCCTGGCAGAAAGCGTTCAAGGACACCCCTCTCCGGCCTGTCTCCCAGCCTCTTTTCTCTGCAGCCGTTCCCCATGGGCTAGCCAGGTGGACTGCCTGTTAAGAAAGGGGTCTGTTCAGTCAGTATTTGTGGGTTCTTTGCAGGAGCCACCCCTCTGCCAGGAACTCACCTTGCCTCCCAGGATCAAGGGCAGCCTGACTGACCCTCATGCTCCTCCTCTCTGCCCTGTGTCATGTGACACAGACCCAGTGACCACCAGGTTCACGGCCATTTTTAGTGAACTGGAAACATGAAAATGTTTACTTCCTCCAGACGTGTGCCTTAAAGCTTGGTTGTCAGTGAGAATGAGGCAGTGTCCTGGGAGAGAACTCAGGTGAGCTTGGAGGGCTGAGCAGTGTGGAGGGCTGCGGTTCAGATGAAACCCACTGCCTGTCTTCAGGGACAGTGAACAGCCGTGACAAGTGCACGGTACACATGCTCACAAGCAGCAGGCATGCCAACAACTAGGGCCACCCAAGTGACGGAGGGCAGAGGGGGCAGTTAGGGGCAAATTCAGCTGCTTTGTCACGTTGTCAGCACAGGGCGGGTGTGGGCAAGTTCACCAGAGGAATACGGGGCACAGGGATGTGGAATGCTCGCTCCAGCCACCTGCAATCCACTGAGCAGCAGGTGGATTGGCGATCTCTGGGAATGTGATCATTCTGATGTTCGCAGACTCCTAAGAGCACTGCCCACGTTCAAAAGCGACTGCCCCTCGGGACGATGGGCCACCGGCTTTCATGAAAACCAGTGCAAAGCGGACATCCTCCTTCATGGTGGCACCAGCGAGCTCGCCGTGCACTGCAAGTGTTCCTGTGGGGAGTCTGGAAACCCGGGGGGTATTCATAATTTCGTGCTGTTTCTAAAGAAGTTCCATTGCATTAAGAATGCCGCTGCGGCCGAAACCGGTTTGGCTCAGTGGATAGAGCGTCGGTCTGCGGACTGAAGGGTCCCAGGTTCGATTCCGGTCAAGGGCATGTACATTGGTTGCGGGCACGTCCCCAGTGGGGGATGTGCAGGAGGCAGCTGGTTGATGTTTCTCTCTCATCAACGTTTCTAACTCTCTATCCCTCTCCCTTCCTCTCTGTAAAAAATCAATAAAATATATTAAAAAAAAAAAAAAAAAGAATGCCGCTGCGGCTTGGTTAGTCGTTTTACAAACACGCCTGTTACTGAAAGTGCAGAACAGTGAGCCATGTTTCTAAGAAACGCGGGGCCGGTGTTAAGGTAGATTCTAGTGTATTTTATTTTTAGCAAAATTGCCAAAGCAGGTGCCATTCTTATTAGTGTATTTGGATTTCTGAGTTTCTATTAGGCAACATTGGGTTTTTAAAAAACTGTACTATGCAGGGAGGAGGGCGCTGTAGCAGTTAAGGGCGTGGGTGGCTGATGTCCAGAACCAAATGGTAAATGTAAGGCCGGGATAAATGCTGAGAGATGAGTCAGGTGAATTAGCCGCTGGGAGAACACTGACCTCTTAGGGGCTGGCTCACTCTCCCCAGCTTCCGTGCTATTTCACACTCCCCCACCCTGTCCTCTCGGAGCTGGTGGAGAGAGCAGTGGCCCATGGGGTGATGCTTTGTTCAGTCACCCCCCAGAGCCTGAAGTGACAGGAGCCAATGGTCTCAAACCTGAGTGAGCACCAGGACGGCCCAGAGGGCGGGTGAAGCACAGCTGGCCGGGCCCACCCAAGGGTCTGGTTCAGCAGGTGTGGGGCAGGTGAGAGTTGGCATGTCCAGAAGTGCCCGGCGATGCTGACCCAAAGAGGAACTGACGGCCACGTGAGAGCCACACGTGGCCCTTTAAAAGCGGGAGCAGGCAATGGCCTTACCTGCACCCCGGGGAGGAGGGAGCAGGGCCAGGCTCAGGCTCTCAGGCTCTCAGCAGCTCCAGGGTGCAGTCAGCTTCCCTGGGGCTAGGATGGTGGGAAAGAAAGCAGGGACTGCTTTGTCGGGGATTCAGGGAGGGCGAGACAATCTTCTGAGCCCCCTGTGCACTTGGGGAGCATGTCAGCCCCCTCCCCTCCTCAGCAACCCGAGTAAAAGCTACTGCCCCTGGGACATCTCTGTGGGGACAGCAGGCTTCTGGATGCTGGAGAACAGGGTGGGAATGCCTGGATTTAGCAATTATCCTATATTATAAAAGCCCAGTGACCAAGCTGCGGAACAACCAGAACAACCGGTCGACGAGTCACTATGACGCGCACTGACCATCAGGGGGCAGACACTCGACGGAGGAGCTGCCCCCTGGTGGTCAGTGCGCTCCCACAGTGGGAGTGCTGCTCGGCTGACCGGGATGAATGGCTCTCCCACAGCAGGCCGATCCCCACAGGCCACACCTCCCACCAGTGCACGAATCCTGTGCACCGCGCCTCTAGTTGTTATTATATTATTCTTATTTAAGAGAGTGCAGGTAGTATTTTTATCTTAATCTGATCCAGAGAACTGTGTTTTAGATACGTGTGTGTGTGTGTGTGTGTGTGTGTGTGTGTGTGTTTACATTCTCTGGTTTGCAGTATCACCTGTGTGGGGTAAAGAAGATAAGATTTCTTTCTGCTTATTTGTAAAACCTATTCAAGCCCCAAAGAAAGCTTTTTGATCTCTAGCACCGATTTTTCCACCGGCCAGTTCCTCTGTGAAATCCGGGAAGAGGCTGGTGTGGAGGGACAGGTCTGGGTTGCAGGATCCAGGCACTGTCCAGGCAGACGGGGTGGGAGAGAGCCGAGGGGTCTAACCTGGTCATTTTCTTTCCTTGTCTGTAAACCCTCCTCATCTCTGACTAAAAGAAACATTGCTCTCTCCTGGCTAAAACATCGCTGGAAGTGGCAAAGCCATTTGCCGAGGCTGGAGCCTGGGGTCGGCCTGGGGTGTGGAGAGCAGAGCTGGAGCAGAGTTGGGCTCGTAGGTACTCAGGATGGGCCACTTGCACTTCTCCTCTGCCCTCCGATGCCAGGTTCCAACAAGAGCCCACCTGAGCTGTCCTCTCCCGATTGAGTGTTAGACTTGACCGCCACAGAATGAGGTCACCACGACCACAATCCTCGGCACCAGCTCTAGGGATGCGATCAGAAACTCGGGCAGTTGACACAGACGTAACATTGCCGATAAGTCAGTGGGTCTAAAAGACCTCCAAAGTTTGTTCTCGGATGCCCCTCATCCCCACATCGAAGTGCAGTGCTGTCTTTCTTGGCAATCCCCACTCTGTTTTTGGTGAAGAGCTTGAGCTTCTTCCTCATCTCCCAGGTGGCAGATTCTGAGCCGCAGGGGTAAATTCATGACTTTTAAAAATCGTACTTGGACCACGGAGGGGTCCTAACGGTTGGAGCGTGAGCTGGTGGTGCGAAGGCTCCCAGCATCTGTGCCGACTGGCAGGGCTGTTGCCACGGCTTCCGCTTTTCTGCCACAAAATGATTGACTCTACAAAAAGCTTGGAAAACACCTGCTGAGAGTTGACAGTGACCTTTACCACGGGGCTGGCACTTTCACATGCAGAAGGACCATAAGCAGAAAGCCCCCAACTGGCCGTTTGGACTGAGGTTCAGAGAAGGTTGTGCACTTGGCGAGAGTCATACCAGGAGGGCGGGTGGGAACCAGAAGTGTGAACGTCACCACTTCCCGAGTCACTTGCTGAGAGTGACTCCACATAAGAAGTCCCTGAGCATGGCGGGTCCCGGGCCCCCCATCACTGCCCCAGCTCTGTCCCAGACGCCTCCTGCAGTTCAGCCCCGTTTCAGGTCTGAGCGTCTGGGGTGAAGAGCTTTCTGCCCTGTGTTCCTGGGTTCCTCTGGCCGCTCCAGTGAATTCTGGACGCCAGTGCTGCATGCCAGCGTGTGTAGGATGGAGCAAACGCATGGGTCAGAGGGTCTTGAAAGTCTACAGATGGACGAACCAGAGAAAATGGGGTCCCTCCAGGAGGACCTGGAGGCTGGCCGGCATGGGGGTGAGCCGCTGTGTGCAGGGTCAGGGTGAGCGTGTTACTTCCCGAGGCTGCTGTGATCAATGCCTACAAACTCGGTGGTTTAAAACAGCACAAAGTTATCCTCTCGCCCAACTGGAGGACAGAGTCCAGAATCAAACTGTTAGCGGGGCTCCGTAGGAAACGGACGTCCTGGCCGCCTAGTGAGAGGACTGGGGCTGTTGGGGGTGCTATGCTGGGCTTTACGGTCCCCTCTGTGAGAGGAGGGGTCCCGATGAGGACATGGACCGGCAGGATGTGAAACTCCATCTCCAGCCCCTGACTGATGGGTGCAGGGACCCCAGGAGGAAAAGAAGGGAACATGGGGGGTTTGGACCCCTCCCTGACCATCTCTCTACTGAAGACCAGGTCTCTCTCTGGGTCCTGGGCACCCCTCATCGGTGACGGGACTCAGCTCTTTGCCATGAGGCCTAGAGGAGGAGTATCTGGTGCGGCCCAGCCACCTTGGCGAGCTCTCCGGTGAGAGGACAAAGCCAGGATCGTGACCCTTTGTCTACGATGACGACCTGTTTGTCTACGGTGACCTTAACAGCATGCTCACCCGGCCATCAGCCTGGCATTTGACATCTGGACAAGCACAAACAGAGCCTGCGTCTCAGGGGGCACCCACTCCACCTGCCCCAGCCCCGCCCCCACGGCGGCCAGACAACAGCCTTGGTTGGGTGCAGCTCACAAACAAAACCCAGCGATTGCCTGGCCCTGGAACCCTCTAGAAACTGCGCCCCTTCCAAAGCGCAGCTCGTTAAGTGAAACCTGAGTGAGTGAGTGAGTCGCTCGCTGGAGTTTGAGGGACACGCTGCTTATTATTTCCTGCAGGTCACCGGGATCGGGCCTCATGGTCCCCAAGGGGCCTGGCGTGCTGGGAGCTGCTCTGAAACGCGGCTGCTCTAATCCCTGTGGTTGGGCCGCCGGTGGCGGCAGGAAGCCGGGGCAGTTTTATAACAAGGAGCCAGGGGAGCGCCCTGTGAGTGGGAGGACGCACCCTTCTTCACGATTGCGCAGAGGGGCCTGGACCCAGCAGGGTGTGCGTCCTCCCTACAGGAGACCTGGCCACGCCCTGGCAAGAATTTTTCTTTTTTTTTTTTTGACTTGAGAATGTTTCATGGAAAGTAAAGGAAACGGAAGGATGAGGACAATTGGATGAGTTACGAGCTCTCTGGATGCATGGAGGGCACCTGGGCCTTAGCTTTCAGATCATTTGCCACACCCACACCGGGAGCGGCTCTGCCCGCACCCAGGCGGCAGCCTTGGCCTCCGGTGACCAACGGGATTTCATTTTGTAGTTTTTTTCCCAATCCTCTGTGAAATAGGTCACACAACAGTAGACTAAGTGCGTACTTCTGAGCTGAGATGACCATCGCGATTAATGGGAAGGGGGGTGGGTGGGGAGCGCTGACTGCCCAGACCCCTCCACTGTGCTGCCCAGGCTGGCAGAGGCTCGTGGCCCAGTGCAAGGGCCACCTCTGGAGCTGGGCAGAAGTGGTTGGAATGCTGGCTCCGCTGTGGCCTTGGGCAGGTCGTTAACCCTCTCTGAGCCCTTCTTTCTTCTCTGCAAAATATGGAGAAGAACCTGGTACCCAGCTTGCTGCGAGGCATTAAGGAGGAAGTGTGAGCAAAGCTGGCACCCTGCTCTATCCCAAATGAACGGGTCCAGAGCTGGGCTTGCTGGGGGTCTGTGCTGCTCTCCAGAACTGACCTTCAGGGCACATTTCTACCAATGAGAAAACCTGCACCCTACCCAACCGAACATAAGCTGCTGTGTGTCCCCAGAACCTGGTAGGTGTTGACAGATACGTGCGAATGCTCAGTCATTCCCTTTCTCTGTGATTTCTGGACATACATTCTGGGCAAGAACCAGCCCGTCCCAGGGCAGGGTCCTAGGGCAGCAACAGGTGCTCATGGGATTATTGGGCACAATTTCCCCTCTAAGGAATGTTCTGCGGGCAAAACGTTCCTTTCCAAGGGAGGAAAATAACGTTTTCCCCTTTGGGGAACATATATCCCTCTGTCTGAAAGTCAGCACCCCTGGACTTCTACTGAAGATTCCAGAGCAATTACCCACTGACGTGGTGGGAGGGGGCTTCCCAGGGCCCTGAACATCCCAGTTCTGACCTGGGTGCCGGGTCCCCAGGAGCTTCAGTTTGGAGAGTGTCAAGCTTTGCATACACTCACGAGTTGTGCATTTCTCTCTGTGCATGCAAAACTTTGGAAAAATTTGTATCAAAAAGTAATTACTGTGCCCCATCCCTTTTGGCTCAGTGGATAGAGCGTCAGCCTGCAGACTGAAGGGTCCTGGGTTCAATTCTGGTCAAGGGCATGTACCTTGATTGCAGGCACATCTCCATTAGGGGGTGTGCAGGAGGCAGCTGATCAATGTTTCTCTCTCATCGATGTTTCTAACTCTATCCCTCTCCCTTCCTCTCTGTAAAAAAAAAAAAAATCAATAAAATACATATTTTTTTAAAAAAGTAATTACTCTGAAGGAAATACAATGCACATTTTGATTGTGATTATGTAAGGGCTTACTGGTGACTTTCATGCCATCCACACAGGGACACCTCTGAAAGGCATTGCACAGCAGTACTCACCCCTGTGGGTTGACCTCAGGGACCTGCAGGGGCTGCTGGGAGTTTCTTGCTGAGCCAGCACACGCTGATCTGAAGCCCAGAGGGGTCCTGTTGGGGGCATTTAGTGGGAGAGAAGCTCTAACTAAATGGCGGTGCCCAAGACGGTGGCTGTGACCCTGAAGGTACTTAGGCAGCGTTCCGCCTTCTGTTCACTAATTCCATAAACACTTTTTATGTGACCACTGCATGCCAGGCACCGTCCTATACACGGGACCTGGTGATGAGGGGGACAGTTCTGGTCCCGTTTTCATGGAGCTGACCTTGTGGGGTCCCCAGGGGCAGTAGTGAACAGAGCGGGGAGGCGAGACGAGGTGTGCGTGGGGCAGGTATCTGCTGCCTGGGCTCCTGGCGGCATTCGGTTTGGGGCGGGCTGGCTCCTCTAGGAGAGGTCTTGCTCTGATGTCCCCTTTGTTCTCCCCGTTACTGAACTTCGGGAACCTGGTCGTTGAGATCCAGGCGCGTGGACAGGCTCTTTCTGAATCGGTCGCGTTTGAAGTAACTCCTGCGGGCAGCTAAGGGAGCCCCTCAGTTTTCACTGAGCTGCTCAGAACGCCTCTCTCCACAGGTTCTCAGACACCCACTCATGCCTGCCTCCGTCCACCCAGTTCCCTGAGTGTGCCCGCTGCGGGGCCGTGGGCAGGGCCAGAGGCTCTGAGATGGAAGGCGAGGTGCCTGAGCTGACAGCGTTTCCTGCTCAGCTGCCCGGGCTTAAATTTCAGCCAGAACCAAGCATCACATTTTATCTTTGTCCTCTTTCCCCTGGAGACCCCTCCCCAGTCCCCCCCTGCAAAGCATCAGGGTCTGCAAGACAAACGAGAACCCCAGTTTCCAGCTCCCCTCCCACTGGGCCTTTCTCCTGCCCATCAGCCCGTTTGCTCCAACGCTCCTGATGCCAGCGTGGGCCCCGCCCTCCTGGCCGTGGCCCCCGGTCTTCTCCCCACAGAAGGTGCCCCTTCTGGCTCAGAGGATGCCGGCAGCGCTCTCCCTGGGCCCCCGAGTCTGAGCAGAGTTCTCTTCCCTCTGATAGAGGGGCGCAGGCACCGTCATCTCTGTCTGTCTGTCTGTCTCCATTTCTCTCTCCGCCTACCTTCTTCTCTCTGGTCTGGGTTTTGTTTGGGGTTCTGGTCTGGCTTCTGGCCTGGCTGTTTGAAGGATGCCTGTGCCCTGCGGGCGGATGAATACCCATGGCCCAGCCTGTCAGGTGATCTTTCCATGGTGCCAAGAAACAGAGCTGAGTAGGCCTCATTGGCAGGAAAGTAGGGCGGCCGGGGTGTTGGGACGGTCCGTCTGCATTTCACTGTACTACCGGGGACCGAGCAAGGTGCGAAGTAAAGGGCAGCTTCGTTGCATAGAAATAGGGCTGTGCACATGCTAACAGGTGTTCTGGTCCCTCGGCCTGTGCCGGGAGCCCACTTCTGAGTTTGCGCCGCCTCCTCCATCGCAGCCTCTGTGGGCCCAGGAGATCGATGCCTCCTTGACTTCTGTTTCCAGCGTCACTTTTAAGTCTTAAATCCCAAACACGTGTTTGTCATATTTAAAGAAAGACAGGTTTCTGATGTTAGAGAAGGGAGCCCCACGTTGGGTCTCGTACCTTCTCCACCACCAAACCCCCCGTGGGTCCCACATGTGAGGACCCTGCAGCATGTCACACACACGCACTCCTGTCTTTCCTGGTACCTGGTGCCCCTCTCCGAGGCTGGGTCGTCTGCCTGTGAGGCCAAGGGGCTCATTTGACTCAACAGTGTCCCTGTCTAGCACCAGGGCTCACGGCCAGACCCACAGTTCCAGTCTGGTGGCTGTAAGGGAGGAGACCACAGTCTGTCCCCCACTCCGCCCGCCTCTTCCCTTGAAAGGGCCGGATGCCCCCCCAGCTACCACACCCGTGTCTGTTCCTGGCTTCCTGTCCATGAGCATCCCAGCCTGTGACCTTCCTGCAGCGATTGTTATTATCTGTGCCCCAGTGTGGACCCCAACCCCAAGGGCCAGCACCAGGTGACGTCAGAGGGAGAGCAGAGCCTCTCAGAGTCCCAGAGCAAGGCTGCGTTTGGGCTGTCCTGACCCACGTGCAGGCTGCACTTGGCCTCCAAGTGGCCATGGCATCTCAGCAATGCACCTGCATCCTCAGGCAGCTCCTGGTTTACAGGGGACCAGCTGGGGAACAGCCTTGAACTTTGAGGAGAAACAGCTTATAAGAGGGTTTGCTCGGAGGTGACCCTGCTCTGGATCTGTACCAACAAGAGGCTGGTCATGAGAAGATGGGTCTGGAGGGTCTGGCGTCTAATGCTCCCTCGGTGATGTCAGGCAGGTCCCCTGTGGCCCAGGTCCCAGAGCCCCTGGCTCAACAGAGCTCCATCCTGATTCAGAACCTGCTGCACTGCGAGCTTGACCTTGCAGAGGAGAGGTCTCTGGTGTCCTCCAGGCCTTCCGTCTGTCTGTCCACTGAGGGGCAGATGCAGCCCTTTGGGGTCCCCATCCCCTCCCACCCATGGGTCTCCTTTAACTCCCACCGGCCGGTGTTGGCTGACCTGGCGTCATGGACCTCCCAGTGGTAGGCATCTGGCTCATTTGCAGCTCTGAGCCAGTCTTCCAGACGCCTTCCATTTGTGCCTCTGCCCCTTCCCCACAGGGACAACTGTCTCAGCCCTCCCCAGGCACCGCCACTCTCCGTAATGAGCCGCGTCGCAGGGCCACAAGCTTCCTGCCTTCGTTTCCGCTTCTCTCTGCCTGGTTAAACAAGGCCCTGGGGACTCCCCAGCTAAGTCAAGGTGGCATCTGATGACAGTTTGGGTGCTCAGGTGTCTTATCTGTGAAAGATGGGACTCTCCAGACTGTGGCTGAGGCTCAAATAAACATACAGGTTTGGGGTCCAGGGAGCATCCAGCCTCGGGCTGGGGGGAGAGTAGGATCTGGTGGGATGCCCCACACCCCTTTCTCACTGGGCCCCCTAAACATCATGTGGGAGCTAAAATATTGCATTTGCATGGTCCCGTTCTGCAAGCATTTCTCAGGAACTGTGAAATATTTCTGAATTAGGAGTCTTTGAACACGAATCCAGTCTCTTCTGTTTTATTATTTATCACACACATGAATAGTTCACTCAAAAAGAACTCATGTGCCTCTGTTTGGGATGTGTAGACTTTTTTTGTCTTTTAACAAAGCTCTTGGATGGAGACTTGGCAGAAATTCCAAAGCAATTTGATGTGGCTACAAATAATATGCTTTTAATTATCAAATAACATATTAGCATAATAATTTATGAATAAATCCTATATGAATAATTTATGTTTGTATAACTTATAAGTAAAAATCACAAATGAAATAATCTATACTAATAAGAGGGTAATATGCAAATTGATCAGGATGCCCTCATGCAATGACCGAACAGCAGGCTGCATGGGGCGACCAGGCCGGCAGGGGGTGCAGTTAGGGGCGATCAGGCAGGCAGGTAAAGGCTGTTAGGGACGATCAGGTAGGCAGGCCAGTGAGTGGTTAGCAGCCAGTGGTCCTGGATTGTGAGAGGGTGCAGGCTGGGCTGAGGGGACACCCTCCCCACCCCCATGCACAAATTTTGTGCACCGGGCCTCTAGTAAATTAATAATTTGTTTAACCATCATGGGGGCAGAAGCAGTGTGACCACTGGTGTGACCCTGGGCAGAAGCAGTGCGGGAGCATGGAAGAGTCCCTGGTACACCCTGGACACTTGCTTTCTCATTCTGAAAGGAGAATGGTGGACTCCTCATGCCCTAGATCAGTGGTTGCCAACCTTTCAGACCTCACGGACCACCAGTGGTCTGCGGACCACCGGTTGGCGACCGCTGCCCTAGGTAGTATGTGTGAGAGTGCTTTGTACAGTCAAATGCATTGGCCGCCAACCGGTGGTCCACAATCTGCTGGTGGTCCATGAGGTCCGAAAGGTTGGCGACTGCTAGTCTAAAGCATTACACACTTACTGGTAACTGTCATTAACATAATCCATGAAATGCAATTGAAGTAGAGGCATGAGAAATCTTGCTTTTGGCCTTGGATCTAAGGTCAAATGTACTGTGTGTTTACCTGTACAGCAGGGGGCGGGCAGTGAGGGGCGACCTTCCGTCTGTCTGTCTACTGAGGGGCGGATGCAGTCCTTTGGGGTCCCTATCCCCTCCCACCCATGGGTCTCCTTTAACTCCCAGTCCTGTGATAGAGAGTGAGTATGATCTGCTTTTCTACAGGATACAAGACCCTGCTGAAAGGAATTTCTGGGAAATTCAACAGTGGGCAGCTGGTGGCCATCATGGGTCCTTCCGGGGCTGGAAAGTCCACGCTCATGAACATTCTGGCCGGATACAGGTGAGCACACCCTGGAGAATGAGGTCCCCGCCGTGTGTGGCCTGTGGCGGCATATGAACAGGGAAGCCACCTCAGTCCATCCCATCCCTTCTGAAGGTTCTGTACAGGCTCCAGCGAAGCCTGGGCTGATGCTTCAGAAGGCCTCAGGCAGCAGGGATGGGCAAAGGAGGGAGGGAGGGAGCGTGGCTGGCGGGACTGTGCCCCTTCCATTTCCAAAGTACACATGGGTGCCCACTCTGTCCACCATGAATACCTGGCTGGTGGAGGACCACACGCTTGGCTGAGTGGTCCAAGGCGCAGGCCCCCTCCTCTTTCAGCCACGTGAGCCCAGGGGCCCTGCTGTGTCCCAGGCTCTGGGGAGCTGGTTCTGACATAGTGGCCACACCCCAGACTGCAGAGTCTTGGCCTTTGGGGCAGCCACTGTAACCGTGGCTACACACAGGATTGTTCAGAAGCCAACCTTAGAAATCCTCCCGAGAAGCCCGGGGTGTATATCTGAGCTGTGGCCGCCTGTAGGAGCATCCATGCGCATCGCTGCTTGTTGATGGGCATTTGCTACAAACATGCCATCCCAGGGAGACCTCCCTCCGCCTTTCCCTTCTGTGCTGGGCATTTTCTCTGCAGTTCCTTCCTGCGAATACTAGGCTGTCCCAGGTCTCCGTCCTTCCTGCCCCCACGTCTCTGTGGCAAATGTTCCAGCCTGGAAGGTGCTGGGAGGGGCCGCCTCTCTCTCAGGCCCTCCCCAGCCCTGGACGGGGAACAGGAGCAGGAGCCAGGCTGACCAGTGCTCTCCTGGCCTTGCAGGGAGACGGGCATGAAGGGGACCATCCTCACCAACGGCAAGCCCCGGGACCTGCGCTGCTTCCGGAAGGTGTCCTGTTACATCATGCAGGACCACATGCTGATGCCGCACCTCACCGTGCAGGAGGCCATGATGGTGAGCTGCCCCCTGTCCTCCATTAGCGGAGCTCTGACACCAGCTGTTGGGACAGCTTTGTTGAAAACAAACCTCAAGATTCTGGGTTCTCGTAGACCCTGGATGGCCAAATCAAGGCCGAATTCCTGAGAAAGGTATTGACCCTACCGATGTGGGTGGCCCCTTCCTAGGTGACCCCAGTCCTAACCCCTATAGGGCCAAGTTCCCGTCAGCCTGGTGCTGGATTGGGTCTCCTCCTCCTCTGACTCATCTGCCTGCCTGCCTGCAGGATGCTGCCCACCTGCTGGGTCCCGGGCCCTGCACTCACAGAGCCCACAGTCATCAGACATGTAATCCTGCGGAAGCACGGAGAGAGGCAGCCTCTAGAGCTGTGGTTCTCAACCTTCCTAATGCCGCGACCCTTTCATACAGTTCCTCATGTTGTGGTGATCCCCAACCATAAAATTATTTTTGTTGCTACTTCATAACTGTAATTTTGCTACTGTTATGAATCGTAACGTAAATTTCTGTGTTTTCCGATGGTCTTAGGCTCTACGTGACCCACAGGTTGAGAACCGCTGCTGTAGAGCCTAAGATCATCGGAAAACACAGATATTTACATTACGATTCATAACAGTAGCAAAATTACAGTTATGAAGTAGCAATGAAAATAATTTTATGGTTGGGGGTCACCACAACATGAGGAGCTGTATTAAAGGGTCGCGGCATTAGAAAGGTTGAGAACCACTGGGCTAGAGTGAGCTGTTGGCCAGGGCATCCTGTACACTGGGGTCCAGAATGGCCTGGCCATCATGCTCTTTGAACAGACCAGGATCCTGCCAAGTGCCAGGATTTTAAAAGGCCCCGCCCACACCATCAGGGACCACGCTGACCCAGCTGTGGGCACCAGGACCCCTGGAGTGTCTCCCATTGAGAAGAGATGGGAAGGCCCATCAGCGCCCTTTGCTCCTCGAGGTGCGTTTCAAATGGCAAGGTGCCTGGTTGTCCGCTTCATCCTCGTCCACTGTAAAAGGCAGGGCCTCTGAGCCGCTCCTGGCATGTGGTGCGACGCCCTCAGCCTGTCTGCCTTGCGCCCTGGTCAGAGGCCGGGGTTCGCCTTGGTTTTCCAGCCCAAGCTCCTCATCGCGACTGGGCAGAGCTTCCTCCCTCTGGCACCAGAGAGACGCGCTGCCCAGCCTTGCGTCCCAAGGGCAACTCTTAGCAAAGGGGAGCAGGGTAAGGTGTCAGCTGTGTGATCTGCTCCTTAACCTGCTTTGTGGGGAGACAGAGAGGAGGGCCCTGCGGGGTTCCTCTCGTCGTCCCTGGAACTCAGTGTTGTGTAAGGCAGGGGACACCTGTCCCCCAGGCTGGCCCCCCGAGGAGGCCGTGTCCCGGTGGCTCTGATTGTTTATCTGATGCGAGCACAGGGAACTTAGGAGGAGCTTGCAAACAGAATGGGAAGGTTAGTGGGAGCAAGCTTTACACATCCCCTGTTGCTACTTCGTCTCATCTCAGGTGAGCAGAGAGAATCTTCACTTTGATTTCTGGCTCAGTTGCTGCTTTCTTTGCAAACAAGCCTGGTGACTCCTGTTTGTCATCTCCCTCCTCCCCGTACCGTCTCACCAGGCTCTGCTGTGAAATTCATTTATTTTCACAATGAAACTCAATGAAATTCTAACTTGAAGCCATGATCTCTTTTACCCCCTGAAGTCTTGTCACACACGTAGGGATCATATTGACTATCAGCTCTGGGTTATGCATCTTCATGGCTGCTTCTGACCCTCACAACCATGAGACTAACCAAGAAGTGACACCTGGTGTCACCGGGCAAGCAGCTGGCCCGACCGAGCTGACCTAGGCCTGGCCCTGTCTGACTCGGCGACTGCGGCCTCTTCTCCACTCTGCCCTGCGTCTCAGTCTGTCATCGATCCTCATGGCGACTTCACCAGCTCACTGGTGGGCAGGTTCTAACCTCACCACTGTGCCCGTGAGGAAACTGAGGCTCATTTCCTAAAGCCACAGAAGTCGGCAGAACAGAACCAAAGCTGACCCTGGGCGTGGGGATGACTAGTCAGGGATTTCCCCGGCAGGGCCAGGGGGCCAGGGGTGTGCTGGCCACCAGGATCTCAAACAAGACAACAACAACACCAGAGTCCTGATTTGTAGCGCTTGCCACTTTCTGTGGTGTAAATATTCTCAAATACTCCATGATGAGCAATGGATAGTTTTAAGCTATCAACGGTTTCACAGGTGGCTTGTGAAATTCCTAAATATGCACCACTAGTCTTCAAGCCCCTGAGGCCTTAGGTTTCCTTATCTCACAGTTGCCCACATCTAATTAATTCCCCTCACGGACACCCCGCTGCAAATTCAACAGGGAGAACGGAAAGCACCCCAGACACGCACGGCTGTCCTAGACCCCACCTCTACTGAGCCAAGGGAGGTGGGAAGCCATGACCTTCTCTGGGGGTTTTCCTGCAGCCACTGGGGCTCTGGCCCGTGGTGTGGCTTGTGAGGTTTGCCCTGCCGAGGGCCATCTGTTCTGACTCCACACTGTATCCCTCGTCCCCTGCAGGTGTCCGCGCATCTGAAGCTCAAGGAGAAGGACGAAGGCAGAAAGGAGATGGTAAGTGTGTGCCTTGGGGCCACAGGTGGTCCAGAAAGTGCACGAACTTGCATTTGGCAGACACATGTGCGGGGACGTTTGGGCGCCGGCGATGTCGGTTTGTCGCCTTACCTTCTGTGTGTAGGCGATGGTGTCATCTCAGTGTGCTGCATTCTCGCCTGGCAGCCAGGACTGGCCACTCTGCCGCAAGAGCCACAGCCTTGACTCTCGTGTCCTGGCGCTGCCTCACCAACAGCAAGGACGCAGCGGGACACCGGCCTGAGCGCTCAGGTGGCCGGAGGGCCCGGCCTCGGCTCAGCCCAGGCACGGTGTTTGTCTTAGTTAACGTGCGGCACACGCAATTGTTGTTATAAAATATTAACAATGAAGGTGGTTAGTCACTCGTTTAAAAATAACCAGCCTCCACCCACACACACTTGCAAGAAGAAATTTGATTCTCACATGTTATTAACCAGCCTTTAAAAAAAAATGAATTGACCAAGTTTCCAGGGTGAGTAGGCCATCTAATCCCTTTGATGGCTCTCTTCACTCCCCAGGGAACAGCGAGGGTGCTGGGTAAGCAGACCCAGTGGGGAGCACCGGGAAGCCCCATTGGGGGTTTGGGGGGGAGTGGAACCAATTTATATTTACACACATCGCAGGGAAACAGCTTCCCTCCTCTCCACTCCACACTGAGCGCCGGTGGGATGTTCAGTATAGAATTTGGGGAAGTTCCGCCTATTAAATACCATGTTATCTTCTAAGGCCCTTGTAGGACCACGGCCCAGCAGGGGAGAAGCAGAATCCACAGGATTAGCCCCAGTGGTGCAACGGGACTCTTCCTGTGTGGAAGGGACCGGGGTGGCGAAGAGAATAGCTCTACAGGCTCAGGAAGCACTAGCAGCCACTCTGTTTACGCCTGTCCCCTCTCCTGTCCCTCAGAGTAGCTGCCGTTACATAAATGTAAACCGCCCTGGTGTGGAAGGAAACGCTGGCATCTTTAGGCTTCCCCCTCGCCCTTCCTGTCCTCCTCTCCTTGTCTCCCCCCCCGCCCCCCGCCCCCTCCAGGCTCTTAGGGTTCCGCCCTTGAATCTGCCAGGGGAGGGCTAGCTGCACAGTGTAGGGGGAAGAGCCCCATTTCTGTGACCAGCGGAACTTGTGCTGCCGAAGATGTGTCACGTGGAACGCTTCCATTCTGAGGCTGAAAGGAATACGTGGGTTTAACGGAACCAGAAACAGAGATGTAGGGAATGTGGGAACCACACGTGTTTCTGTCCCTTGTCAATCAAAGGCCGTTGGCATCAATTGGACGCCAACAGGACCCTTCAGTTTGGGTTGCGGTGAAGAAGGAGACTTGATGCGGTGCACACAACTCAGTTGTGACACAGCACGGCGAAGGGGAGTCCCTTCAGCCCTGCCTCCCCGGGACCCATGGGGTAATCTCCACCACTGCCAGCCCCCTCTGGGCTTCCTCCGAAAGGTGGGCATGGAAGGCCAGGCCCCCCTCTGGGCTTCCTCCGAAAGGTGGGCACGGAAGGCCAGGCCCCCCTGCCTCTGGGCGGCGTGAGGCTGAGTTAGGTGATGCCTTTAGTGTGTCTGAGCTGCAGACACGCGTGGCCCATGAGTAAGTAGGCCATGGAGCACTTCCCTACAGCCTGACCCGCATGGACCCGCCTTTCCAAAAGGGAGGAGGAGCTGGGGAGGGAAGGCAGCCTTTGCTCACCGGCTGGGAACACCGGGCGTGCTCCTCAGCTGACTTTCTATATTGGGGAGCACAGCCAGCCGCCCTTTGGCGTCCTGCACTGGCTTTGTCTGTTACGTCACGACCTTCAGAGGCAACATCTAGCCTCATCCCGGTAGCTGGCTCCATCTAAGCCAGCCTCACACTGCCCCGAAGGCAGGCGGGGCCTGGCCTTCCCGTCCCTGTTGCTGACGGAAGCCCAGAGCGCAGGAGGCAGTGGGGTCTTGGGGGGACAGGCCACCGGAACCCTCCCTATCTGCTCGGGCAGAAAGGACAGGCGCATATGGCTTTCTTGGTAGGGAATGGAGGGATCGCAGTATGGAATTTGGGGGAGTTCCGCCTATTATACACCATGTTGTCTTCTAAGGCCCTTGTAGGACCACAGCCCAGCAGGGGAGGAGGAGGGGGGCCTGCCCGAGTGCATGTCCTCCATGTCCCCGGCCCAACACATGGGCCAGAGCAGAGCCTCATGCTTGGGCCATGCACACGTTGACATTAGGCTGCGTTTACATGCATTCGGTGGGGGTCTCCCCTGGACCGTGTGGCTGCATCATCCCCAGGGAGTGAGGGCCTCACCCTTCTCTTCAGATCCCTCTGATGCCGGGTTGACCAAGGCTGCGAGCCCCTCCTGCAGGGCCCACAGGTGTGCTTGGGCCCTGCACACGTTTCTCACCGGGAGTCTCCAGGCCAGGCCGCCCACCCATCTTCCTGGCCCCAGCCACGTGCAGGTCCACCTCCCGCAGCGATCCTCCGGGGGAGCGTGTGGTTATTCTCAGGATGAGAAGCCCGTCACATGCCCTGACTCACTTCCCTCCGACTCCGGCGTGGAACACAATAGACGGGAACGTTCTGGCGGAGAGGAAGGTGTTGTCCGGCCTGTTTCCCAGAAAGCAGCCTCGGCCCTCAAGAGCCTCCAGGGAGGGGGTCTTCCTCAGGAGCGAGGTCCCAGGGCCAGATATTGTTCTCCGACTAGTTTTGAAGCAGAACTAACCTGCAGAGTGTCAGTCTCCGGACCCACTGAGAGAACTGGGTGGGCGGGAGCCCGCTGGATGGGCGGGAGAAGGGAAGGCACCAGCATTTGCCTCTCCACGTCCAGCCTCCACTCCACATCCAGCCTCCACTCCACATCCAGCCTCCCCTCCACATCCAGCCTCCCCTCCACTTCCAGCGTCCGCTCCACAGGGGTTGAGGGACGCTGGGCCACAGTAGTCAGCCCTCAAGGAAACAGATGGATGGGCACAGGGTGTGTGCCATGTCTGTGATGCTCCAAAGTGAGCCTAGAATGACTGGTGTGACTCCTCCTGCTGTGACGTTGGCCTGTGGTCCTGTCTGCCCAGGGTGGACGTGTGCCCGGAAGAGCCGCCCCACCTGCCCCACGTCGATAGCCTTTTCTAGAGGGTGACCTCGCTGACCTTATTTCTGGGTTGGTGTCCCACAAAGGCATGCAGGGCCTGGCCTTCCCATTCCTCTTACTGACGAAAGCCTAGAGCCTTTAGTGTGTCTAGAGGAGGCAGAGGAGTGGGGTTTAGGGGTCAACAAGAGAGAGGATGAGAAGGATTCGAACCCAGGCCTGTCTAACCACCTGCTTCCCAGCCTGTGGCGCTGCGGTGTCCTGCCGCTTTCTGTCGCCTAAGCCTAACTCTGTGGTGACTGTGCTTCAGTGATCCAAGAGCCGGATGGAAATCTTCCTCCTTGCCAGTTCCTTCTCCTTTGCATGACCTCATCTCCCAGAGAAGCTGCTAGGCTGGGTCCACCCAGATGGACCCAGGAGCCACCCTGGGCTGGGACGATGGCTGGGCACATTCAGGTGGGACCCCCGGGAGGTGAGCCTGTTGTGGAGGCCGGGAGGCCGACAGCTGACCTCTGAGAAGATGCTGGGCCGAAACTGGCACTGCTGTCTGCCCTGCGGTCTGCTGACCCTTCTGTTCCCTGAGCCAACAGTGGATCGATAATCCCATCAGACAGGAGGGCTCAGCCCACAGTGCACTGTTTGTATCTCCGTGCGCCTGCGTCTCAGGGGGACATCGGGACGCTGTGGAGGGACTGGCTGCTTCAAGCCGTTTTATCGTCTTGCTACCCCTTCAGAGACCTTGTTTTCCTATTGACAAGGGCAGAGGGGGCTCCTTCCCTTCTTTCTGAGAGGCCTGGCCTGGGTGGTGTGTGTCTGCAGGAGCTGCCGTCAACTAAATGTTCATGCCTGCCAAGCACTTTCTTTTTCTTTTTTAAATATATTTCTTTATTGATTTCAGAGAGCAAGGAAGAGAGAGAGAGAGAGAGAGAGAGAGAGAGAGAGAGAGAGAGAGAAACATCAATGATGAGAGAGAACCATTGATTGGCTGCCTCCTGCACGCCCCCTACTGGGGATTGAGCCCCGCAACCTAGGCATGTGCCCTTGGCCAGAATTGAACCTGGAACCCTTCAGTCCACAGGCCGACGCTCTATCCACTGGGCCAAACTGGCTAGGGCCCTGCCAAGCACTTTCATTCATGATCTCATTTCACCGCCTCGGTGGCCGGCCCTTTGTGCCACCTGGTCATCTGTCCACCCACGTGTCCGCCAATCACCCTTCTACAGATGCTCACTGAACCCCTCCCTGACCTGGCCCGGAGCCAGGCTTACAAGTGAAGGTCAGGACAGGGGGCAGGATAGGGACCCGGCCCAGGCGGATCTGGCTTCACCACTGCTTCAGCCTCCCAGGCCGAAAGCAGGACCTTGGACTTGGAAAAGGGCCGCCTGGGATGGGTGCTGCGTGGGTCGGGGTGTGCTGGGAGTGGGTGGGGGAGGCAGCAGGTGTCCACGTGGTGCTGGAGGTGGTGACGTGTGGTGGAGGGTCCCTGATGGCTGCTCTGGCTCTGCTCCTCCCTCCAGGTCAAGGAGATCCTGACGGCTCTGGGCTTGCTGTCTTGTGCCAACACTCGGACCGCAAGTCTCTCAGGCGGGCAGCGGAAGCGCCTGGCCATCGGGCTGGAGCTGGTGAACAACCCTCCCGTCATGTTCTTTGATGAGCCAACCAGGTACTCAGGAGCAGCCGGGGGAAGAGCCCCTGACCTCTGCGCCAGCAGATTTTACGGGGGCCCCTACTGTAGCTTTAGAAGGGGGAGGTGTGTGCCCTGCCTGCCCCATCTTTTTCTCCTCCTATTTTGGGGTCACAGGGCAGAGGCCTTACTTGCCCCACTCTCCCTGTCTGAGACTAGGAGACACCCATGGGCTCGGGCTTGCACACAGACCTACCCAGTGCAGTTTGAATGTGAGCATGGTTTGGCGGGGGGGGGGTTCCCTGCAAACGTCTCATGGTGCCCCTTGACTTGCAGCGGCCTGGACAGCTCCTCCTGCTTCCAGGTGGTCTCCCTGATGAAAGGGCTGGCTCAAGGAGGGAGGTCCATCATCTGCACCATCCACCAGCCCAGCGCCAAGCTCTTTGAGCTGTTCGACCAGGTACACAGACCCTGCTGTGATCAGCCCCTATGAGCCTGAGTTCTGGTACCCAGCTTCCCCTTAGTTCCTGGGGTTGCCTTCAGTGTTGAGTGGCCTTAGTGTTACGTCTCATAAGATGTTGGAGCCATAAGCCACTAAGGAAGGGGGTCAGAAGAGCTGGCCAATGTCTACTCAGGAGCTGTGTGTGGCCATGGGGACTTGGGTGAGTCACTGTAGACATGCTGAGGCTTCATGTTGCAATGGGGAAATACCTGTTTTACTGAATTAGATGACAGATTACTTTATTTGTACAGACAGCCCTCGGGTTACGTCGGACTTGACGTATGTCGTTTCGTGGTTACATCGCCATCTCCCATATATTTATAAAACAAAAAAGTTCTGTCATTTCGACGTATGTACATATGTGCTTTATGTTTTTTATTATTTACTTACCACAAGTGAAGGTCAGGAATTGTTATTTTTCTTTTAATTTTTTTTTAATGATTCACTTCATTACTGCTGTGTATGTGCTCCATGTGAGTGACGTAGGTGCTTATGTAGTAGGTGGGTTCCGACTTATGGCGAAAATTGTGTTACATCGTGCCGTAGGAATGGATCTCCGACATACCCCAAGGACCTACTGTATAATATCATGTTTTATAAATCTTAGGTTTTGATATTATGAGAGAGAAAAAATCCCAAGGGTTGAAATGTGTAGGCTCATGAATCTTTCCCAAGCAGGTGGTTAGTTAGTGTGCAAAAACAATATAAGGAAATAATTCAGGGCCTCATGATATCCTCAGTTTTCCCTGACTCACCATGGATTTCCCTGTGGATTTTAACAGAGTCTGAAATGGAGAGAGAGAGAGAGAGAGAGAGAGAGAGAGAGAGAGAGAGAGAATAGATAGATAGATAGATAGATAGATAGATAGATAGATAGATTTGGTTAAATGAATGGATGGAGGGTGGATGGGTAGATGGGTGGATGAATATATGGATAGAGGTATGGAAGGATGGAAGGGTAGATGGATGGGTAGGTTGGTGGAGGGTTGGTTGGTGGATGGATGGGTGGGTGAATGAATGGGCGGGTGTATGGATAGAAGGGTGCAAGGGTGGGTGGGTTGGTGGATGGATGGATGGATGGATGGATGGATGGATGGATGAATGGATGGATGGGTGGTAGGTGGATGTAGGAGTGGAGGTGAGGAGGTGGTGGATGGTGGATGGATGGATGGATGGGTGGGTGGTGGATGGGTGGTGGATGGATGGGGGAGTGGAGGTGTGGTGTGGTTGAATAGGTGGTGGGTGGGTGGGTGGATGGATGTTGAGAGCATGAGGGCAGGCAGGGTTGATGTTTACCTCTCCTTGCTTTTTTCTAGCTTTATGTTCTTAGTCAAGGACAGTGTGTGTACCGGGGAAAAGTCTCCAATCTTGTACCATATTTGAGGGATTTAGGTCTGAACTGTCCAACCTACCACAACCCAGCTGATTTTGGTAAGTATAACCTTGACCAGGAAGGAAAAGAAAGGGTTGTTTTGTTTGTTTGTTTGCCACTCTTGGTGGATTTTCACTTTTACCAGAGGCCTTCGGACAGGGCTTTTGTTAATAGTCCACAGATGGCTCAAGTGCCATCCTATGGTGGAACTTCTAAGGACAGAGAAAAAGAGGTTGTTTTCCCCTCCAGATAAAATGACAAGGGAGCTGTTGTTAGGAGCAATATTTTCTAACATCTCTTGTGTTAGTCCCAGGTTACAGGAAGTTATTTCTAACAAGAAATAACCTTGTGGCCCCATCACTCCAATCTCTGTCTCTGCCTTCATGTGGCTTTTTTCGCTGTGTGTCTCTGTTTTTGGATTCAGGGCCCATCCTAACTCCAGGATAGTTTCACCTCAAGACCCATAACCAATTACATCTGCAAAAAAACATTTGTCAAATAATGTCATATTCTGCGGTTCCAGGTGGACGTGAATATTTGGGGGATGCTATTCAACCCACTACAACCCTCCTGGTCATCAGCACTTCTCATTCAGTTGCTTTTCTTTCAAACATCTGGCCACACTCCCAGGATTTCGTATTTCCTACAACATCATCTCCCAAGTTATGTTCCACAAGACACTGTTCTCTCACTTGAGCGAGAGTGTGGGAATGGGAACGTGCAGGGAACAGCCAGCTTTGTTTAAAGGCAGTGGGACAGGGTCTGGTTTATAGTTACAAGAGAGAAGCATGATTGGGGACAGGTGTGCTGATCAGGGGAGGGTGGTGAGGTCCAAGGCCTGCAAAGAGGTGAGAACCTAGAGGAAAAGATGGACAGGAAGAGAAACAGGGTCCATGCAACCTCCGGGAAGTTCTAGAAAGGTTAGGGCGTGGCTTCTATCTCCTCCACGTCACCTGGAGAGAAAACTGGAGTGCACAAAGAATGGCGTGTGGGGAGGGGTGGGTGTGAGTGACCAGCAGACAGACAGTGCTGAGCCCATGTGGCCTCCTTGATGAAAATGGGCCACCGCATCCTGGTATATGAAAGGTGGGGCGGATGGTCCCAGACCTCAATGCCCCCAGGGTGCCAAGCACACCTCAGGCCCTGGTCACCCCTTTTTCTGTGGTCCCACTGAACTGCCACAGCTCTCATCACTCATGGCCAGTCCCACGTGCAAAATGCGAGCTCTCCAAACAGAAATCCTGCTCCATCCGGCTCATCTTCCAGCTCTACTCTGAGGCTTGGATGCCCACAGCAGGTGTTCAATAGCCCTGGATTGATGCCTAAGTTAATAGAGAACGAGCTAATTATTTACATTTACATTGTATTATTTACATTTACATTCTCCTGACATGAGACATGACCTTGCTGGGGGTTTAGAGCTGAAAGAACATTGGTAGCTAAATGATTTGACCGTATGATCGTGATCATGCACTTGTAGATAATCAGGTAAAAATATTCCCGCCGGATTCATGGCTCTGTAGTTGCAAACATGAACGAGGCCCACAGTTCACATTGGCGGTCTCAGGCTCTGATCCCCGGTTTGGCTGACGGCACGCCCCTGTGTCTCATGCAGTCATGGAGGTGGCGTCCGGTGAGTACGGCGATCAGAACGGCCGCCTGGTGAGAGCCGTCGGTGAGGGCCTGTGCGACGCTGACTGCAGGAAAGAGCCTCCTGCGGGGGATGGCGAGGTGAACCCCTTCCTCCAGCACCAGCCCTCTGAAGAGGTAAAGCCGTCAAAAGGATGGAAGGGGAGGAGAAAGGTAACTCCACCCCTCCCTGCGTTTTGCCCCCTGCGGCACGGTGCTCTTTCTTAGCCTTGCGGAACTGGGTCACGAGGTTGGGGGTCTCACCTTCTCTCCCTTCTCGGTGTGTCCTCAGAACTCCACTTCCATGGAAAGCTGCCACAGCGTCTCCGCCAGCTGCCTCACCCAGTTCTTCATCCTCTTCAAGAGGGCCTTATTGAGTACCGTGAGGGATTCGGTAAGCGTGTCTATAGTCACCGGCATTTTCAGGTGTATCTGTCCTGACTGTCTTCCTCCATTTGCATCAGTCAGCATTCACTCTGCGATGCTGCTGTGACAAACACTCCCTCATGTGCCAGCGGCTCTGACAGTAAATATCTGTGTTACCGGTTGGTGGCTGAGCATTGTGACTCTGCCCCCTGTTTCTTCTCATCCTGGGCGTTAGAATGGAAGGACAGCTCCTTTCTAGAATGCAACAGAGGGACAGTGCAAGGGAGAAATCAAGTGTAAAACTTCTGGTGGCAACTTGTCACTTGTGCTCACATTCCTCTGGCCAAAGCAAGTCATATGGCCGAGCACGTCGTCAGAGAGTGCACCCCTCCCTCAGGAAAGCACAGCAAGGCATAGGGCTCTGGGGCTGTGTGGAGGCTTATTGGGAAGGAGGTGTTGAAGGGTTGAGAACCAGAGTAACATCCACCTTTAAGGTGGACAACCTGACAACCTGCCCCGGACAGGTGCCTCTGGGACCTAGTGTGAAAGATGGAAGGGCTTGTAGCAATCCATGCCACAGCTCTTCAAGGGTGGCCTCTGATATATCCACCCTTGGTCCCTTTCTCCACCATCGCTGTCACTTGTCCTCTCCTCTGAAGGCACACAGACCTTGCTTGCAAGTTTTGAGAAAATCTGTTTTAACAGCAATAAAATGCTGCCCCATGTGTGTGTGAGTTGGTTTAGGGCTGGAGGTTGGTTTTTCTGGAGGAAATGGCGGCATGAAGCATGAGGTCTGCCATGGACCATGTCTCCAGAGGTCTTGGACCTGTTGTTCCATCACTACCCCATCCCCCACTTCCAGGCGTGTGAGTAACAGCCAGGTCTGCCCCCAGGTCTTAATGCACCTCCGGGTCACCTCGCACATTGCCATCGGCCTCCTCATCGGCCTGCTCTACTTGGGGATCGGGAACGAAGCCAAGAAGGTCATGAGTAACTCCGGCTTCCTCTTCTTCTCCATGCTGTTCCTCATGTTCGCGGCCCTCATGCCCACCGTGCTCACGTGTGAGTGCCCGACGGGCCACAGACCCTCCTCTCCTTCCTCATCTGTCATTCCAACCCACAAACTGGAGACTGAGGTCATGGCTTGGCCAAGAGGGGAGTTTTCTGAACATACAGTGTCTTGCTTTTTAAAAAATACAATACTCTTTGTAGACATATGCAAGTATTATTGTATTTTCTGTTAGACAAGAAAATACAGAGCCTGTTTAAGCCAAAGGATGGAAGGCTTTCATGCAGGGAGGAAGGCTGATGGGAGAGATTTCTAAAAGGTTTTCTAATCAGGAGCCCCTCAAAGGCACTGCTTACCTCACTGGTTATTAAGATAGCCCCGGTCCAGCCAAGTTTGGGAGGGGATGAAGCCATTCTGGATGGATTTCCATGCAAGTCTAGGTTGTTCGCAGAGTCACGTGGGGCTGACAGTGCAGACAGCCTTGCTTCTGCAGGACACCAGCATGAAGCTCCTCCCTAAATTGCCCAGAATTTCCAAGACCTCACAAGCGGTCTTGTCCGCAGGAAGGAACCACATTGTCACAGTTATTGAATGAGAATAAGCTGAGCGATAAGTGTTTTATTAATCGCTAAAATAACACTCATTATTGCATGGATATCCTCCACGCGATGAGTCCTCAGGTTATAAAAATGGATGGCAGTTTTCCTAGGCTAGTGAATCGGTCCTTATCTTTCCACCCAAACCCTGAGCACGGGGGTGTTGAAAGGCCCGTGTCTCGGCACAGGCCAGGTGGTTGAGCCAGTATTTGGCTCGCTGGGTATGTCTGCTTGACGCCTCCTCCGTTTTCCTGCCTCCTAGTTCCCCTGGAGATGGGCGTGTTTCTCCGGGAACACCTGAATTACTGGTACAGCCTGAAGGCCTACTACCTGGCCAAGACCCTGGCTGACGTGCCCTTCCAGGTACGTCCGGGAAGGGTGTGTGTTGGAGGAGGGGCAGGAACTCTCCTCGTACCCTGCAGACCGGGGTGGGAAATGGCGAGTTCCATGAGAGGCTGATGGGCCCTGTGTTCCCAGATCATGTTCCCGGTGGCCTACTGCAGCATCGTGTACTGGATGACCTCGCAGCCGTCCGACGCCGTGCGGTTTGTCCTGTTTGCTGCGCTGGGCACCATGACCTCGCTGGTGGCGCAGTCCCTGGGCCTCCTGATTGGAGCTGCCACATCCCTGCAGGTACCAGCTAAGGAAATGCCTCCCTGCTGCCCTGGGGGGCTCAGCACCGCCCGCTCCTCCTAATCCTGCCCTAACTTCCTAGATCAGCTTCTCCGGGTCAGTGTTTGGGTCAGGACGCACAATGTCCTGGCTGGTCACTATTGGCACCTCGACAGCAGCAGGTGCCTGGATGCGGCACTTAGTGTATGCCAGTGCTGTGCTCAGTGCTTTCCACGTAATAGCTCCTTTAGTCCCCAGCACACCCCTGAGTTAGATGCTGTGCTCTCCCCATCTTACAGATGCGAACACTGAGGCCCAGAGAGGCAATGCGATTTGGTCGGGGTCACACAGCTGGCTCAGAGGTCAAGCTCTTGATGCCTAGGTTTTGTTGCCTCAGGGGATCCACTGGCCCATCCCTCCAACCTCCTCCATTGCACCCCCACATTCCCACCCCATCTGAGTGCCCCTTCCAGACTCCTGGTCCCACCGCCCCCACAAACCCATGTGCACTTGCCGTTTCTGCACCTCCGTGACTACAGAGAGCTCAGGCCAGGCCTTTCCTTCACAGCTAAGCCGGGAACTTGGGTAAATCGTGCACCAAGAGCCGGCTGCTCACTCCCCAAACCAGACTCCTCCACGCCATCTGGCCCGTGATGACCCATCCTGAAAACCGGTCCTTTCTCAGCGGTCCCAGGGACTGTCCACAATATGGCCTCCAGGGCCACCTGCAGAGGCAGTCGGGCGGGACTAAGCTCTCTCTGTGTTCCCCCAGGTGGCAATCTTCGTGGGCCCCATGACGACCATCCCCATCCTCCTCTTCTCAGGATTTTTCGTCAGCCTTGGCACTATCCCAGCCTACCTGCAGTGGATGTCCTACATCTCCTACGTCAGGTAGCGTGTGTGCGTGCGTGTGTGTGTGTGTGTGTGTGTGTGTGTGTGTGGTTGTCATGGTGGGGGGCACCCTGTATAACTTGGGGCCCTCACAGAGACAGAGGGAAGAGGACTCTTGATAGCATGCAGATGCTCACAAAAGCCACATCTTAGCTGTCAGCTAAATGCCGGCACCATTCCTATATCACGGATCCCAGAGGATCGGTGCCTTTTATTTTTGTCCTAGTTTTGTGTGTCCTGCCCTCACCAACACACACACAACAAGGGTAAAATAAGTACTAGCCGCTCGTACCCTGAGGAGCCCAGGTGGGCCCATTGTCTGGCCCTTTGGAGATCTGCCCCGGGGGGGGGGGGTGGGTGGATTTCCACCTGTTAGACACTTCATTCATCTCTGAAATAAACATGCGTATGACACATTCCTGAATATAGTAAACCCTAATAAGAAATCCAATGGAATATTAAAAAAAAAAAAAAACAACAACAGTGTGGCTCAGTGGTTGAGCATTGACCTATGAACCAGGAGGTCACAGTTTGATTCCCAGTCAGGGCACATGCCTGGATTGTGGGCTCGATCCCCAGTAGGAGGAGGTAGCTGATCAATGATTCTCTCTCATCATTGCTGTTTCTATCTCCCTCTCCCTTCTTCTGTGAAAGCAATAGAAATATATTAAATTTTTAGAAAAAGGAATCCAGTGGGAAGTGGGTCACGACTGAAACACCCTAACATATTTGGACACGAGGATTCTGGCACATGGGCGCTCGGTCCAACTGCATGCTCCGCGCTCGGGGGCTGTCTGGCACGTAGGCCTTGGGGGCTGCACTTGTCTCCAGAGCTTTTCGATTTCGTGACACGCAGATCCCACATCGGAACAAGCTTTTCTTTTCTAGAATGTCAGTTCAGACCCAGGTGTTTTGTTCTGGAAACAAAGCCCTTGTCCAGAGTTTCAGCAACCTGTGCATGCGCCAACGCTGGGAAAACCGAGCCCGTGTCTTTCTCCCCAGAATTAGCGTTTTCGTTCCGACCATGTAGGGCTGGCAGGGAACAACGGAGCAGGCAGGACGTGTTTTGTTAGAGTGCTGCGTGCTGCTTGGAAGGCTCTCAGACATTCTGCTATATCAAACTTTTAGAAAGTATGTACCACCAGAAGTCATCCAAGTGGTTTTCAATTCATTTCCCTGAACAAATCCCTACGATTCGTTCCGTTTGGAGGAAATGAAACGGGAAAAACGTAGTGAAGCTGCCCGTGCGTTCATCTCAGGGATGCTGGGAGGTTAGGAAGTATTTGGGCGGGGGAGGGAGGGAGATAGAGGAGCCGACTGGGACCACGGGGAAGGCGGAGGGTATTTTGACCTCGGCACAGGGAGGCAGAGTCAGGGACGGTGAGGATGGCATCTGGTCGCTGGAGCAGAGCCTTCCTCACTCGGGGGCGCTTTCCTCCGCAGGTACGGGTTTGAGGGGGTCATGTTGTCCATCTACGGCCTGGACCGCGAGGACCTGCACTGCGACATCGACGAGACCTGCCACTTTCAGAAGTCGGAGGCCATCCTGAGAGAGCTGGACGTGGAGAACGCCAAGCTCTACATGGACTTCATCGTCCTGGGCATCTTCTTCATCTTGCTGCGCATCATCGCCTACTTTGTCCTGAGGTACAAAATCCGGGCGGAGAGGTAGAGCTCCCGACTGCCGGCAGACAGGAGCTTTAGACACTGCCGCCAAGGGCAGCTGGCAGAATCGTGGCGGCCAGCCTGTGCCCGAGGACACAGGACGACTGTGACCCGGCCCCTAGCCACCACGTCCGGCTGGTGGGTGCCAAGCGTTCGACGGCTCTGCCCCGGGGGACGGGTCTTCTCTCCATTACCCTTCCCAGCTTTAACTAGGAAGAAGATGTAGAAAGGATAATTTTCACGTGCAGAATTTCAAACGCCCACACCTGGGGCAGCATTGCAACCTGCAACAGAGCTGGTGACGAGGCTTCCTCACGACCAGGTAGCTCTGGTCCCGGGCGGAGGCCGCGAGCAGCCCCTCGCCTGGTCACTGCGCCGTTAGGCGTCCTGGGGAGCAAGGCGGAGAGGAAACTGGTTCTGTTTTATGACTTGTTTTTCATAGTTTTCATATTTCTACAGTTTGTCTCTTTTTCCAATGAGAAGTCGCTTTCCAAGCCAAAAGCCTGTGAATG
Source organism: Cnephaeus nilssonii (assembly GCF_951640355.1). Taxonomy (NCBI): domain Eukaryota; kingdom Metazoa; phylum Chordata; class Mammalia; order Chiroptera; family Vespertilionidae; genus Cnephaeus; species Cnephaeus nilssonii. The sequence continues at coordinate 6,987,710 of NC_137074.1, forward strand.
TCATTCATTTTAAGAAACGGTGTCTCTTCCGCCCTGGTGGGAGGGTGTTGTTCAGGGGGACCCGGCTTCGCTGATAGACAGAACCTGGGAAAGCTGCAAGTGCGGGCCCCAAGTTGAGAGACTGGGGAACTGTCTGTGCGAAGCCGTGCGGAAATTTTAAGGAGTTACACAAAAAGTGGGAAGGCGAAGTTGGCCCACTCTTCCCAAGTCTTTTGTTTTCCCCGTGCTTCTTATTTTAAGCAAAATATATTGTTTCTTTCTTCCTACCTTCCTGAGCACTTTAATTTTTTGTTGTTGTTGTTGTTAATCCTCACCCGAGGATATCTTTCCATTGATTTTTAGAGAGAGGGAAAGGGAGGGGGAGAGACACAGAGAGAGAAACATCGATGTGACTCTCTCACACATCGATGTTTGGTGGCCTCCCACACACGTCCCGGCCAGGGCCTGGGATTGAGCCTGCAACTGAGGTACATGCCCTTGATCAGGATCAAACCCAGGACCCTTCAGTCCGCGGGCCAACGCTCTATCCACTGAGCCAAACCAGCTGGGGCTGAGCACCTTAATTTTGCCTAAAATATTCTAGAAGACCCACCCTGTTGAGTTTTTACAAACATTTTCCTTTTCCTCGTATATCACATCAACTACCTCCACTGAACCTGGGAACGCTGGGCTGAGGGACATCCAGGTGTGAACGCTGAGAGATCCCAGGTGCAGCCCTGAAAGATGAGCTGCCTGCTGAGACCCCGTTAGAATCCAAGGCCCTTGCAGGCCCCCGGACCCTGAGTGTGGCCCAGGGGTTCGTAGCTCCGTTAAACAGGCTGTGGGGGGGGTTCTGGTGGCAGCTCGGCCGTACCTCCTTGTCAGTGTTTGGTTTGTGCAGCCATCTTCCCAGTGACGTAACCACACGCGTAAATCTCTCTAGGGCAGGAACAGTGGTATCTGCAGGGCGACAGCCTTTGACTTCCTACCAGAGCTCCTGTGTGCCTGTCAGCCCCGGCAGTGTAGTATCTACAGGGTAGGAGGTGCCTCTGGCCAAAGAAGGTCTGAAGGAAAACGGCATTGCTTTCCCCTTCTAGACCATCACTGTCCCGGAGTCAGGGTCCCCTAATGAAAGATTGTATGTTTGTGGGCAAAAGACGCATGGACCTCTCTGACCCTCGGTGTCCTCTTCTGTGAATAATAGCGCTAGCTAGTCTTCAAGGCCACTTCAGCTCAAAGATTCCTCGGTTCTGTCCCCCAACACTTATTTCCCACTTCAGAGAATGAAAAAAGAGTTCACTTGCACACGGATTTGATTTGTAGATGCTTAGAGACCTCCTTTTCGCCTTTGACCCTTTTTAGTAAATAAACACAATCCAGGCGTACTAACGTGTGATTTTAAGTCCGCTTGTCCCGCACACATAGAGTAGCATTGCCTCCCAGGCCATGTTACTTAACCAGGGTCAAACGTAGCCTTTGCACAAAGTCTCCTTTTAATTTCAAGATAGATTTGCCTGTGAGACACCACACATAGGAAGACGCACACAGGGACAGCCTAGTGGGGGACAGAGATGGGAAGAGGAGAAAGTCATCAGTCTCGCCCCAGAATTGCATCAGGTGAGGTCAGTGTTCAAAGGCCTCTTCCCCTCCGCGTCAGCCCCTGGGTTGTGGCTCTGTGGCCCTACAAGGACATGCATGCCACGAGCTGCGCGGCGAGTCGACCATCTCACCCACAGAGCCGTTCCCTGAGCCAGCAGGGTCCCGTCTCAGCCATTTCAGAAGGAGACTGAGATTCCTTTAGATTTACAATCTCATCTCCAAGCGCACCTAAGCCCGCAGAAGGAATGTCTCCATAGGAGCTCATGCTCCCTGCATTTCAGTTTTTTACTGTTAGCTCATCCCGTAACAGATGAGCAACTGATTGAGGTCTCCCCCGTACCCGGGGGCAGATCTTTGGGGACGTGAGGGCTGTCGGGTGCTAGAAGGGAAAGCCGTATACAGAGTGGCCAGGGCTATTTTTTAAAGGATGCTAAGTGGGGTGTCGCAGGTGTACTGCCAGCACCCAGGATAATTTGCCTCGCAAGACCTAAAGCCGTGGTGAGTGAGCTTGGGTCACCCCTAGGATGCTGCTGCCTTCACCCCAATTCAACTCCCAGCATTAGAAACCCTTACAGCTTTCACTGAAATGCTGCTGTTCTGTTCTGATCTGCAGAAGCTGGCCTTCTGCTCTTGTTTTAGGGGAGTCTGAGAAAGTACCTTCTCCCAGTGGCCTAAGGTAACATCCCAGCAATGGACTGATGTGTTTTTCTAAATTGCTGTGCTTCGGAGGTCGGTGGTGATGTGTTGGCTTTCCTACGTGGGAATTGAAACCTGGCCAACGTCTCAAACCGGAGGCTTTTAAGTGCTTTCTGAATGTGGTGACGCCGACACCCCTTTCACTTCTGGCTGCTTCTTGATGTGGAGAAGGGGGGATTCTTGGGTAAAAAGGTGCATGGCTTCTCCGAATGTTGGCAGAGGGGAAATGGGAGCTCAGAGAATTTTGCTTGCTTTCTTCTTTTTATTTTATTTTATTATGTTGTTGATTTTTTTTTTTTTTTGAGAGAGAGAGAAATAGAGAGGAAGGGAGAGGGATAGAGAGATAGAAACATAGATGACAGAGAAACATCATCGATCGGCTGCCTCCTACATGCCCCACACTGGGGATTGAGCCCGCAACCTTGGCATGTGCCCTGACCTGGAATCGAACCAGCATTCCCTTGGTTCACGGGTCGACGCTCAACCACTGAGCCACCAGCCGGGCCAGAGAATGTCACTTCCAAATGGAACTTCTCAGGATAGAAGGGGCACCTGGGATTCTACCCACTGTCCTGGCTCCGAGACCTGGTCAGGGCCTGGTCCCTGCTGAGCCGCCCCATTCTGGGTGCCTTTCACCTCTGTCCCCACTGAGGTCATGTGGTGCCCCCCCTTTCTCTTACGCTTGTTGAGTATCAGCTAGGGAATGGCCTTCTTTCCAAGTCCCCGTGGTGGCGTGGGGAGCTCTCCCCAGAAGGGGAAGGAGCCCTCCATGAACATTCACAGGGAAGATGCCGGGATCACATGACGTCACCTCTGGGGGGGGGGGGCGGGCCTTCAGGACCCTTAGGTCCCAGGAAATGGGACTTGTGCTTTTAGGTAAAACTCGTGCACAGAAAGGTCATCTCCCACCCTGAAAAGGGCACGGCCAGGAGGTCAGGGACGGGCTATGTCCGAGAGGTCGGAATCACCGCGGCTCTCCCTGAGAAAAACGCGCGCTCCGATGGATTGAGCCTCTCTCTTTATCGAGTGTCCGGGCCCTGCCCTGATGCTTATGAATTCCCCACCTGTTCACTCAGCAAGTGTGGACCGACCGTCCCGCGCTTGGTGCTGTCCCAGGCACTAGGCCAGGGGAGAGCGCTCAGACAACACGGGCGGCCCTCCAGGGCAGGCAGGCAGCAGGGGCGGGGTGTGGGGGGGAAGGGGGGCATGGCACAGCGCTCCAGTCATCTGGACCTGCAGGGCACCAAGGCTGGCAGAGGGGCGGGAAGGTCCCGGGTCCCAGGACCAGGAAAGAGCGGAATTCGAGTCCCAGTCTGACCCCCAAATCTCCATTTCTTTTTTTCTTTCTTGCCACCCTGCCTCCTGTTCAAAGTGTCCAGGTGTGTGTGAACATGGCTTATACGGCATAACATGCAGTGCTAGCTTAGGGGCTTTTCATTCTGGACTCCCGCTCAGCAAACGGATAGCTGGGATGGGGGGGAGCCCATGCCCCGCCCCTCCTGTCGCCTTGCCCAGGGGCGTCCCGAGCTGGCCTGGGGCTGAGCTTACTCGGGCCTGGGTGGAGTGTGCCTCCCTCTGCCCGGCACGGCCTTGGCCTCCTCGCGCAGCTCGCTGTGGGCGAGCTCGGGCAGAGAGGGGCTGCCGAATGTGGTACACACACCGACGCGCACACACGTGCTCACGTGCAGGCTTGTGCCAGGCTGTATGTCACAGAATTATTCTGTGGCGTTTCCTTCACCTAAGAATCCTCAATCCCCCTTTACTCTGAGAAGAAGAGAAAACATTCCCTCACTCCACGCCTGCCACGCAAATGGTAGAGCAGGGTCCGAACCACGAAGGATGTCACCATTGCCAGCTAAGTGACAGTGTGACAAAAAGTAAAACAAAACAGCTTGGGGGGGGGGGGGGGCGGTGCAGAGCATATGAATATAACCTTAGATACTTCTGAGAAATGATGACTGCTAATAAAATATTCTATATAAAGCTTTTTTTTTGTTGTTGTTCACTGTTAAATGCTTCAAATACAAAATGATTCGCTTGAATTTGGCCAAGTGAAATGGATCTTGAGGTTGTATTGTGAATACATTTGCTGCACTTTTAGAAAGAATTCGGGTTTATTACTTAGTGTTCCGGTCTGACCCCTATTGCAAATAACCGCCTTCCTCTCTTGGGAACTTGCATGTTTTATGTTGAACTGTCTTAGAGTTTTGCGGTTTTCCTCCATCCTCCCAGGCCGGTCACCCACTTTTCTACCTTGTTAATGTTGGCCATGACCTCAAAAGGTGCCACGGCCCCCAAAGCCCGGCGGCCCGCCCGAGCCTTCCCTTCCATCCCCTTCAGCCTTGCAGTGGTCACCGAGAACACGGTCTCCGTGGACACGGGCTCCAGGCAGAGGGACTGCCTCATTCATTGCTCTGGGGCCTGGGGAACCCATCTCAGGCTGCGGCCTCTCTAGGGGGCAGCTCCAGGGAGCACCCCCCAATGAGATTGGCCCCAGTGGAGCTGAGCAGGACCCAGAGGAGCCTGGAGCTACAGCTGCAGGAGCGCCCAGGTCCTGCGCTTTGGCCGGAGCTTGCCAGCAGCGGTGCTCTGGGCTGGGCTGTCACACTGGACTCCCTCCCACCTGGGACAGAGAGAGAGCAGAGCCATACGAAGTCACGGAACCCATGGCCCCTGCCACCCTCCTACGTGACAGGGAAAGAGAGGTGGTGAGCACAGGGGGAGAGCACCCCGATGAGGGACAGCTGGTGATGGCAATGCCTGCGACCGAGCCTCCTGCCTCTGCAGACCCTCCCTCGGTCCAGCTCACGTTAAAGTCCCTCTGGGTCACTGCACTTGGCCTCTCACATCAGGGAGATTCCTCTGGGACAATTCTCGGGCCTCCCTGGGGCCAGGAGCAGGGAAGAAGCCTGGCGCCCCAGCCCTGGCACTCTGATTTTCACACTGGCAGCCTGTACTCACCCCCTTGCCTCCTGGGCAGGAAGGCAGTGTGAAGAGGGGGCTCGTGCCCACCCTCTGGCGTAGCTCGATTTTCTGAGAACTGTGGCGCATCCTCCCCTACGTCCTGTTCCCATCTTGGCGGAAACAGAGGGTTAACCTTGGCTCCATGTTTATCGTTCTCTCTGAGCATGCCAACGAGGAACCTTCCTCCAACAGACGTCGTGTGGCCTCCTCGAGGAGACCTGCTCTGTGCCCAGACCACCTGGGCACACACGTGACTCGTGTGGGCACAGGCTGGGCTCAGGGACCCAGTGCCACTCCCTCTGGATCACACAGTCCCCTGGGGGCCACAGCAGAAAGCAGTGCAGACACACCGGCCACCCGGTGTGCCCAGAGGGGGCATTGTTGTGGGCGGGGACCCACTTTGGGCCTTTCCCACCAGGCAGCGACCATTGTACGGCTGAAGGGAAGGGAACAGAAGCACAAAAGCTCCCTTGTTATGGCACCCACTGGCCTGGACCTTCCCAGGGCGTGCGGGGTGGGGGTTCCACAGCTGGGGTTGAGCTTGCTCCCCGGTCCCAGGGAGACCCCCACGGCCACCGCCTTGTAGTCCAAGTCAAGGACATGGCCAGAGCATGTGCGAGTTTCTCTCGGGCTCCGTGGTTTCACCCCGATGTTGGGAGTGGCATGAGCGTGAATGACGTGAATGAAACACAGCCAGGTTCAAAACCATTGCATTCAGTGGAGGTTCTCGGTGGGGTGCACCGTCCCGTTTGCTGTGTCTGCGCCGAGCAAATGTGAGGGAGACTCGGCTGATCCCCGTGGGTGCCTTCGGCCTGTACGTACGCCTGAATAAGTGTGGCCCTGAGATTGTATACAGTCAAATGGATCGCCTTATGTTCACCAGTGTTAGGAGATCTGGTTTGGGGGACCTTGTAAGCCACCTGCTGTTACCTTTCCTGATGGGAGTGATTTGTTACGTCACGTGCGGCGGGGTCCCGGGTGAGCTGGGAGGAGATGCTGAAGCCTGGGGGGCAAGCATCTGAGCGGTGAGGTGTGACCCCCCTTCTGGCCTGCCTGGGCCATTCTCCAGTTCCCTGAAGAGTGTCCCTTGAAGGAGATCTCGGGGGGAGGGGGGGCTCTTGCTGCCAGGACCTGAAGTGACCTATTGTCATTGCACTTCACCTGCCCTGAGGCCTGGTCCACACCTGCCCTTCCTCCGGGCACAGCCGTGGGTCAGCACGGGGAGCTTTCCAGAAAACAGCCTTTACCAACCAGGGCTTTGCTGGAGCACCAGGCATACCCACTGCTGGGGGAGTTACCAAAACCCTCTCCCCTGTGGGCCCCGATGGGCCCTCTCCTGCTGGGGCACAGATCAGGCCCCGCGGGGAGGCAGGAACAGTGACCATGGGCGCTATTTTGTTGTAGGGCCTTTGTAACCTTTATAGCTCCATCCGGGGCACCCCGGGGGTCTCTGTTCCATGACCTTGAGAAGCACAGACTGCCCCGGCTTAACCATAACTGTCTCCTCTTTCAAGTCCTCAGCCAATTAAAAATGGTAGCAAAGGTCTCGCCATTCAAATTGCTCGTCAAATCAACCACCAAACCCACATAAGAGGTTTCCATTTTCACCGTCACGATCCCCGCGGGAGGGGCACGGGGAGGAGTTTCTCAACAGAACGTGTACGTGTCCCTGGCGCCCCTCCCCTGTTTGCTCTTCCCGTGTAGCCGCGTGGGTGCAGCCCCCCGCCGACCGTGGCTGAATCTGTTGTGAATTGTTGCCTTTGATGAGCAGCTGTTTCAATGTTTTCCCTTTGTTTTTCCTTCCAAAGCAAGAGTCAATGCAAGTAACATTTTTTTAACCAGCGTGCAAACGTGTGCACATATCTGTATGTCTAATATAGAATCATGGAAGCCCTGTTTTTTATAAGACTGTATGGGTAACTTTACTTTGGTCTAGCCATGTTCTCTAGGAAATACAGTTGCTTGCGCGCTGTGAGAGGTTTGCACTGTTGTAGGTAAACCCGCATATATATATATATATACATACGTACCTACACATATATCTATATCTATATATTTTAAATAACCTGGGCTCTCTGGGGCACTTGTTCCTGGCCGTTTCACTCCATTGGAACACAGGCCCGGGCAGACCCCAGATGTGAGCTCTAACTCTGACCGAACACACCATGGCTCGGCTTTATATATTTCTGTAGGGTTGCCTTCTTAGGTTTGTACGTGCATTTTTTGCAGACTTGAACTTTGTCTTCTGATAAATTAGATGCCATTTATGAAAATGTGACGTAAGTCAAATAAAGCATCTTTGTTTTCAGATTTCATTTCTCTCTTGCTTGCTTTCAACGACACCAGCCCTCACACAGCGGGAGGCGGGAGCCTGCGTGTGGCCGAGCGCGAGGACTCTCTTCCCCGTCTCACGCCGCCCTCGCTCTATCCAATGCAGCAGTTTCTTCGGCAGGTGTCCTGATGGGTCCCAGTGAAGTGGGGGAGAAAAGTAAGAGTGACGGCAGTGGTACGCCAGCCCCCCCGGTGCTAGGTGGCAGGTAGCACAGGGTCAAGTGACTTTCCATACGTTGTCTAATTTAACAGCCATCCTTGGGGCCAGAGAGCCACCACCAGCTCCATTTCTTAGACGAGGAAACTGAGGCTCAGAGACTAGATAACTTGCGGAGTTCGGATGGCGAGAGTGTAACCCCTGACCCCTTCAGCACACTCCCCAGCTTGGGAGGAGACATGGAGAGCAAAGAGGAGAGCCCATCTTGTCACACGAAGTGGCCGGGAGGAAACTTCTCCCAGACGTGTGGTTAGCGGGTAAGATGATGGACAAACGTCCCCAGGTGTCAGCAAAACCCCTCCTCTCTGTGCCTTTGAAAGTGGAAGAATTCTGGAATAGAATGATGCATTTCAGTGAATTCCAACATGTTCTGAAACAATACACAGCTACCCAGCCAACCCGGAAGGGGCCATTGCCAAGTAAGTGTTGAAGCAACGCCTTTCATGACCAACTGCCCTTACATCCAGGAGGAGGGGAAAGGCAGCTATACTACATGGCACAGGAAGTAATTAACAACTTTAATGGCCACAGTGCACGTGTGTGTGTGTGTATATGTGAGGGCTCCTGTTATCTCCCCTTTCACCAGCAGTAAGGGGTCTGGCTTCTCCTGGGCAAGTCAAGGTTCTCATTCCTGGAAGGTTCTAGAAATGTATAACATGTTTAAGTCAATGAGGAAGGTATTTGATACTGAAATGATCCCTGGATCTTGCAGAGCCTGGCTCATTATCTGGATTCACCCTGAGCTGCTGGGAGATGAACAGTCTAGAGCAGTGATGGTGAACCTATGACACGCGTGTCAGCACTGACACGCGTAGCCATTTCTGATGACACGCGGCCGCCAAGGATGAAACATTTGCTGCTCCTGAGGATGAAACATTTGTGAAATAATGTTTTTTCCTCAAAGTGACACACTACCCGAGTTATGCTCAGTTTTTTGGCGAAGTTTGACACACCAAGCTCAAAAGGTTGCCCATCACTGGTCTAGAGGCACCCTGAGCAGGAGGCAGGGCGGTTTGATGGGCGGGTAAAGGCCACCGGGGCCATGGGCAGTCGGGGCCATGGGCAGTCGGGGCCATGGGCAGTCGCTGGCAGTTGAGTGCCCAGGTGCCTGAAGTCCTCCAATGATGATTGTACTACCCGCACGTCCCAGGTTTGAACCTTAGCAAGGCTGTGCTCTAAAACAAATTTCTCTGTTTCCTCATTTGCAAAGTAAAAGTAAATACAAGATTACTCACTGCACTTGGAGTTTTAAAAAAAGTTTCATGTCCTGGTTAGTGTTTCTCAGTGGTTAGAGGGTCAGCCCGTGCACTGAAGGGTCGTGAGTTCAATTCCCAGTCAAGTACCTGGTTTGCAGGTTGGATCCCCAGCCTCAGTCAGGGTGCGTGCTGGAGGCAACCAATTGATGTGTCTCTCTCACATCAATGTTTCTCTCTCTCTCTCTCTCTCTCTCTCTCTCTCTCTCTCTCTCTCTTTCCCCTTACCCCCTCTCTTTCACTCTCTCTAAAAATCAATGGAAAAAATATCCTTGGGTGAGGATTAACAACAACAAAAATATTCCAGTCCACACTGTAACATTTCCTAGCCAAAATTTAAAAATTGATTAGCACTCACTGGGTCCTTAATAACCTCAACTGTCCAGAATCAAGAATGCCGTTTAAATTCCTCAGGGGAGGCCACGCACACACCCCTTGGCCCCTTCAGTGGGTCACAGAGAACTCAAGGACCACACTGGGCTCGGTGGGATTTGGTGCTGGCTCCTGGCAAGCCAGTACTTAGAAGTTAATTATTCAAGTTCAGTTTGTCAGCATTTCAGCGTTTCATTTTAAACCTAGAAAATTGGGATGGACCTTTAAATAAGGTTGAGAGCCTATTAACTAGTTTCTTCACCCAGTATCTATTGCTGCCTGTAACATGAATTAGATGGGAATGGCTGGGAGATGCTGCCACTCTGCCGTCTTCTAGAAGGGCTCCTGCTGTAGCGTATCCAGCACGGCTGGCCCCCTCGCTGCAAACCCCTGAGCAAGCTCCTGCCTGGCCCCTGTCTGCTTCCTCCTCTCAGAATGGGATGTAGGTGATGACAGGGACACCCCTCACCCGGTGGGCTTGTTAGGGGCATTCAAGTCTCAAGTCCCCATGGAGACTATGTCTCCCGGGCCCCCATCACCCACACCAGGCCTTTGGCCCGTGTCTTGCCAACACCCTCCTGCCAAAGCCCTGCCCTCCCCCCCCCCCCCAGGAGTACAGGTACAGTCAAGCTGGGTTGACGGACTTGCGGCACGTGTGGGGCATCGCAGTGGGAAGATGTTAGGAAGGACTTAGAGTAGGATTTGGGCTGTGTTAGGTGGTTTGGGGGAGGTTCAAGGAAATAGGGCTTAATCAGGATCGGATGCGTCAGGAGGTGAGGGCAGTTGGGTCTTGGGTGTCTTAATAACCCATCTAGGAGGGGAGGCAAGAAACCAGGCTGCAGCGGTGACGGTAGGAAGTCGCCGTTACTCCTGTCAGCCAGCAGAGGGCGCTGTGTGGGTTGGACATTATTGCCCAGCGGGCTTCCGCCTGTGCTCCTTGGTCTGAGATGTCCCTGGAAGGGCTCCCTCCCGCCCCCCACCCTCACCCCCGAGGCCTGAAGGTGCTAGAAAGGACACAGGGCTTAGGATTTAAAGACCTGGACCTCCTGGCGAGGTGCCTCTCAGCAGGGACTCTTGGACAGATTCCTTCTCTGCATGACAAGCAGAGAAATCTCTCCAGGGGCCTGGGCCCAGGTGCAAGCTCAGAAACGAAGGCTGTCATTTTGAGGGAGCAGGTGTCTCTTTTCCAGCGGGAAGGATGGCTCAGATCAAGACCCCTCACCCTGCCGTCCGTGGACAGCACTGCTGTGTGGCCACTGCGCAGCATGACGAGGGTGCGGTAGAATTGTCCTCGTGTCTTTAAGAGAGTCCCATCGACGGGAACAGCAGGGGATGCTCAGCCTGAGCGAGTGTGCAAACCCGTCTGGGCTCGCTGAGCTGCCCGCCCCGGGGGGGCCCTGCTGTCCGTGGAACTGGGTGTCCCAGGGAACAACGCTCCATTGAGGGGTTGTTAAAACTTTATGGGAACTTAATGGGATCTTCCAGGTGACCCTGCTTCATTTATTCGTATAGCCGGGTCTATTTTCAGAAGAAAGCAAGCAAGAGGTGGCCACCCAAGGTGAAACACATGTTAAACTTGACTTGCAAATAAATACAAAGAAGTACCACTTTGCAATATGCTTTTATCGGCTTTCTCTCCCCTGAGAAAGACATTCCTGGTTTCATTTATGAAACTTACATTTGAAATGTCTTAGCTCAGCCTGCAGGAGGCAGTAACTCTGAAGGTGGCTCGCCCTCCCTATCGCGTCTGCTCTAGGTCTGAGGCCTGCAACAAACGGTGCAGCAACTTAGGGGTTATTTTCTGCTCCTGCTCCCCAGGCCGGGGCAGACCCTCTGCTCCGAGAGGCTGAGACACCCCTGCCGTCCCTCATCTGTGACACACTGAGAAGAGAATAAGAGAGACTCTGCAGAAAGAAAGCACAAAACACAAAATCTCAGGAATAGAGACCTGTCCTCATGCTGAGCGTGGATCTTTATTCTTTAAAACATCGGGTCCCAGGCATTAGCTTTCAGCCAGAGCCTGGCCAGGAGCAGGGGCTAGCTAAGCAGAGATGAGCAGGCAGGATGTCAGAGTGTGGAAATTCACCTCCCATGGTGTCCAGGTCAGTAGGCGTGGCTTCAAAATGTACATTCTGGAAACAAACACAGTATACGTTACCGGGAGCAGGTCTCCTCTCCACCCCACAGCTGCTCAGCTTCTCAAGGTCAAGACAGGCTCCAAGGTCAACGCCTTATACTGCATTCCCCACCCCCCCAAGTCACTGGGGAAGTGCTGAGTCCCCCACCTCGTGGGAGATCAGCCACATGCCCCACGGGGCCCTGGAGTAGGGGAGGGCAGATGATCAATGAGGGGGGCTCTGCAGGGCCACCCCGTGCCCAGGAAGGGAGGCAGCCCCCTCCGAATGATCCTGGCACAAAGGGCAAGAGTGACCCCTGGGGTGCTGCCTCCAGGAAGGTGTCCTTCTGAGAGGTGAGCTGGCACTTGGCTGCCAGATGGCTCACAGTGACCTCTGCACCCAGGATGTGTGAGGCGGGGCCGATGGAACCAGGACAGCAACCACCCATGTGCATGCCATCTGTTGCTGACAGGGGGTTCCCGGGTGGCTATCTTGCACCCCACGGCGCCACCGAGGGGAGGGGATGCACTTGTGACGGGGTGTGGAGACACCAGGGCTCCCCGTCCATCGTTACCACCTGCCTGCATGTCACCAGTGTTGGTGGTTGGTTTGCTGATGGGCCCAGCTTTCCAAACCCACGCTGTGTTCATTCCCTCCAGGACAGTCTACCTTAGTTCCTATATAGAAGGCCCTGACGTTGCCACCTTTTTGAAACAATTGCTTTTGTATTCTTGCACAAACCACTGGGCAACAGGACAGCAGGGGACTGGGGGCTGGTGGCCCTGGCATGAAGCCGCTGACTGAGGCCTCCGCCAGCGAGCAGCCATGGAACTGGGTGTCCTGCCCGGGGCCCAGGGGTGGGCGGCCTGCGGGGGACCGGGAGGCTCTGGCACGTGCCCAGAAAGGACCTGGCGCCCGGGGCGGGGCGGGAGGGGGGCTCACCTGTCGCCTGCAGAGGCTTGAAGCACCAGGGCACCTCGGGGATGCTCGAGTCGAAGCAGCAGCCCCGGTTGTTGCACTGCTCGGGCGTGACCTCGGGGTAAGCGCAGTCCACCCTGTCCTTGGCCGGGATGGCACACTGGCTCTCCACTGTCCCAGACAAAGCCCGGTCAGCGGCCAGCGCCCGGCTGGCTTGTGGGGGGGGGGTCTGTGGGCTCCGACTGGCAGGTCTGCACCCTCTCCCCTCTCCCCTCCTGAGTTCAAAGGGTGTGACCCCCTCCCCAGCATGTGCTTGAGGTGAACCCTCTTTCTGTGTAAATATTTAAAGAGAAACGTCCCGTAGGGCCTGGCCGTCTGCCCGCGCGCTTCCTGCACCTTGTCGGGAAGTCCTGCGGGCCGTGTTCCCGCAGGCTGGCAGCGGCCCGGGGAATCGGGGTCCCCTGAACCCAGAAACAGGTTCCCTTTGTTTAGCTACGAGAAGCCCTCTCACTTAAATGAAAAGGATGACAGGGGGGGATGCATTCAGGAGAGGGAGTCATGGTGCACGCCGCGCCTTCCGCTTCCTTCCAGCACCTGCCTGTCCCCAGATGGGACAGCCGGGCGACCTGCCCCGTGCGTCCTGAGGTCCCCAAGCCTGTGTCTCAGGTGAGCAGTCCGCCGGGCCTCAGCACCTAACCACGTCTGCTGAGGACGACGGATAGCTAGCACACGGAATCTGCTCCGTCCTCGCCACGGCTGCCAGTCAGGCTGCAGCTCCTTACTCCCGGGTTCCCCAACATTGGAATCGGCTGGGGATCTTGAAACACCCCTGGAGCCCCACCCCGCCCCCCAGACATTCAGACAGAATCGGTGCATCCTGGGTTCCCGTGAGGCTAACGGACACCCGGTTTGGGAAGGGCTGCCTGTGACACAGCTTGGTAGGGAACCCGATAAAAGCCGCACCCTAATTTCTTCAAGCCACACCTCCCCCACCCCACCCGGAGGTGCACTGCAAGGGCTGAGCGACTCCGGGATCATTCTGGAAGTCACCCTGGTCATAGGTCTGTCCCTTCTGTTGGGGGCAGTGGGGCTGGGCACTGGCTGCCAGCCCGCCAGCCCTGGGTTCTGACCCTGAAGGGCAGGGGTGCCTTAGGTCTGTTATTAACGTCCTGAGCCTCAGTTTCCTTATCTAAAATGGGGACAGCAAGACCCAGTTTATAGAGAGGAAAGGTGTCTATCTGGTAAACAGCAATTACTCAATGCATGTGGGGGCCTGGTCACCTTCCTCAGGTCCCCCCCAAGCCTGGGTCTTCTGTGTCCCTTCCCCTCGTCCCGGGCCCCCGCTGCCACCAGGCCCCGTCCTGCTGTGGTACTCACACAGGCCCACGTACTGCGCCTGCGCGGACGAGCTGGAGGTCCCCAAGGCCAGGACCAGCGCCAGCAGCCAGAGCGCTCTGGCCTCCATGGTCACGGCGGGTTCTGGGGACCCGGCTGCTCAGAGCCCTCGTTTATAGCCCTGTGTTTGCACAGCCTTCTGGGCTCTGTTTGTTTGGGGATGACCCTTCCCTGCAGCTGGCCGCGCCCGCTTTTCCCGGCACCTGATTGTCCAGCCCCAGAGGCCCGGCTCCCTGAGCAGAGAGGGTGGTGCGCCCCCTCGGTGGTGCCCGGGTCTGACACTCCTCCCTCAGGGAGCAGGGCTGTGCCTCCCCAAGGCAGCCGGGCCAGGAGGAGAGAAGATGGGGCTGACCATCGGTATCAAGAGCCCAGCCTGGAAGAGTCCGGAAGGCTCCCTCTGCAATGACAACAGTCCCCGGGCCACTTAGTCCCAGGTCAGCCCTGGGTCGTGAGACTCCACTCAGGTAGTTCGTGCCTGCGACTTCATTTCTCTCTTGTGGCTCCTGCAAGGTACAAATTCCTTTCCTTCCTTTTTGGCATTTTTTCCAGCAAATAAATACGTTTATTATTAATTACATTTAAATAAATGTATTAAGTAAAGTTATTCGGTACATTTTTGTTGTTAATCCTCACCCGAGGATATTTTTTTTTCCCATTGATTTTTAGAAAGAGTGGAAGGAGGGGGAGACACAGAGAGAGAAACATCGATGTGAGAGGAAGACATCAATTGGTTGCCTCCTGCATGCGCCCTGACTGGGGATTTAGCCTGCAACCAAGGTACTGAGGCTCTATCCACGGAGCCAAACGGGCTAGGGCTATCTATAATAATAAAAGGGTAATATGCTAATTAGACTGGATGTCATTCCGGACGACCTTCCAGACGAAGCCAGGGCTTCAAGGGAAGCCCGGGTCCCGGCTGCCAGAGGGAAGCCGGTGCCGGCAGCCGGGGGAAGGAAGGCCTACTCTTGCACAAATTCCGTGCATCGGGCCTCTAGTTCAATATATTTTAATAAAAATATAATACGTGCAGTTGGTTTTTAAAATCAGACAGTGCAAAAGCCCCCTCCTGTTTAGCAGTGTTCATGTTTAATACTTTCTTAGGTGTTTTTCCAGAAATGTTCTCTCTAGATCTAAGCACACTTTTAACACAAATGGAAGCTTGCTAGATGTGTTTGCCCAGCTTGCATTTTCTTTCAGTGAAGGCTATATCTGGGAAAATTGTTTTGTAACAGCACGTCTACATGAACTGGGACTATTTCTACCCATTTTCCAAAGGAGCAAAATAAGACTCAGAAATTAAGGTGGCTGTCCAAGGTGCCTCTAGTAGACCTGGTGGAGCTGAGGTTCAACCCACCTCCGTGGGACCCTGCGGGCTCAGCTGTCCATCACAGCCCCTCCTGTGCGGGTGATGCCGGGTGAGGCAGGAGGTGTGGGTCCTGTTATTGCTGGGACCTCCCCTCTCTTTTCTGCCGGCAGAATTCTTACCTGTCTGTTCAGCACCAACGTTACCCAGTGACCTTCCAGGAACCTCGGGTGGGTTTTGCATATCATCCTAGAAGCTGGTCGAACTCAGCCCCTGGGTGGGGGACGGTGTTGGGGAAAACTGACTACCCAAGGGAGGGTTATCCACGGAGTTGTCCTTCACCAGGTAACCAATGGGGACAGACTGCGCACGCCTTGGGGACAATGGCCTTGTCCCACCTTGTGACTCCCTATCCTCAGCCCCAGCCCCTCGCACTTAGTGAGCCCAGATGAACGGACTTGGGGCGACACTCCTCCATCAGGGAGCAGGGCTGCCCCCTCCACGCTCAGCGCAGGCTGGAGACAGGAGGAGCAGCTTCTGCGTTGTTTTCCAGCAAAGAAATATGTTTATTATTAATTACATTTAAATAAATGTGTTAAGTAAAGTTACTCGGTACCTTTTTGTGCCCAGAGGGAGAGTGCACGCCAGCAGATGCAGGGTTTCATGCTGTGGGAAACATCCTCCCGGGAAGATTCCTGGCAGCCTTTCCCGGCCAGACCCCTGCCTACCCACTGCCAGAGCCCGGGGCAGGCCAAGCAGTGGAGCTGAAAGCACAAACACCCCGAAACGCACTTAGAAGGGACGGTTATTGGGAGGCGGGCCTGGCCAGGAGCGTCCTCACCTGCCTGGTCTCCACGTGCCCTGGTCCACACCAGTGCTCTTTTTTTTTTTTAATTAAAAAAAATTTTTTTTCAATTACAGTTGGCATTCAATATTATTTTGTATTAGTTTCAGCTGCACAGCATATTGGTTAGAAAGTCATGTACTTTACAAAGTGGTCCCCCTGGTACTTCCAGTGCCCACCTGGCACCACACACAGTTATTATCATATTATTGACTCTATTCCCTGTGCTGTACTCACATCCCGATGACTATTCTGTAACCACCAATCTGTGCTTCTCAACCCTTTCTCCTTTGTCACCCATCCCCCTCCCCAGCACCCTCCCCTCGGGCAACCACGTCTGTTCTCTGTATCTATGAGTCTGTTTCTGTTTTGTTTGTTTGTATTGTTCTCTAGATTCCATGTCTATGTGAAATCATATGGTATTTGTCTTTCTCTGAGTGCCTTCTTTCACTTAGCATAATACCCTGTAGGTCCATCCGTGCTGTCAGGAAAGGTAGCATTTCATTCTTTTTTATGGCTAAGTCATATTCCACTGCATCATAGCTTTTAAAAAATATTATATTTTTATTGATTTAAGACAGGACGGGAGAGGAAGAAAGAGAAATAGAAAAGTCAATGATGAGAGAGAATCACTGATTGGCTGCCTCCTGCATGTCCCCCACTGGGATTGAGCCCAAAACCCCAGCATGTGCCCTGACAGGGACTCGAACCGTGACCTCCTAGTTCATAGGTCGACACTCAACCACTAAGCCACACTTGCCAGGCAGTATCACAGTTTTTTTATCCACTCATCTATTGACGGGCACTCGTTTCCATAGCATCCACCTGGAGGCTGGAACAGTGTAGATGCCTGCCCCCTCCTCCCCCCACCCACTCCACGCAGATAATTCAGAGATTATTGAATTCCCTGGGCAGCCAACGCCCAGAGCCACCACCTGGTGTCTGCTGCAGTTTAACTCAGTTACTCTCCACTGAGCCAGGGCTGGGGAAGGCGTATGAAAGGTGACAAATCCTGTTCTTAAGGAGTCCCCTTCATTAATGGCCAGGGAAGACCTGGTCATTTGTAGATGGGGAAGCAGAGAGAACTGGTCCCAGTCTGGGCTCCGTGACCTTGGGGCCGTCATTTTACTGCTCGTGCCTCAGTTTCCTCACCTGTCACATAGTGCCGAGCCCCCAGGGCTGTGTGAGATGGTGACACAGAGCAGAGCTGGGCCCCAGGACACACACGGACCACCTGCCAGGTGTGGCTACAGTGGCAGGGGGTCCAGACCTTCTGGAGCCCCCAAGTGAGATAGAAGTGGCGGCTGCGGCATGAGGGGCAGAGCTGGATTCCCACGGGTGTTGCCAGCACAGACTCCTGAGGGAGCAGAGCACGTGGGCTGGCCCTTGGAGAAGAAAGGATTGCATGAACGTTTGGGGGGGAATCCGTGTACCCCCTTCCTTCTGTCCTAGGGAGCCCTCAGCCCAGGAACCAGGGTTCCCCGCCAGGCACAGGAGAGGCCTGAGAGCCCACCTGCCGTCCAGAGCTCGCAGTCCCGTGGTCCTCCCTGTTCCTCTGGGGGCTCACGTCCTAGGGATGAAGAAAACCGTGTCAGGGCTGCTGACCCCAGGGCCACTGTTCCTTGGCCCGGCCCTGACAGGTGGCTGCCGCATGCACCCTGAGACCTAGGGCGAGCCTGGGTCTGGATTGTCCTGAAAGCTCTCCCCTGCAAGCCCCTCCCACCCTGGGCTTGGTGTGCAGGTGTCCAGGGAAGGTGAGGGTCCAAGAAGCAGGTGAAATGGCCCCAAGAGCTGGGCCGCCTTCCACCTGGGGGATGCATGGCCAGGGGCACATGTATGTGACCAGCACAGACTAAGTGTGGGCCACAGCCCTGGCACTTGGCCTGAGGCTTGGTCCCTGACCTCAGAGACCACAGCTCTGGAGGGAGAACAAGTCTTAACGTGTAAATTGTGATGCAATGTGATCAGAGCTGGCACAATGCTACTCAGCAGGCTTCTCATCTGGGGAGAGATCTCAACTGGGTCTTGAAAGATGAATAGGAGTTCACAGATGGGTGAGGCCAGAAGGGTGTTCCAGGCAGACACTAAGTCACCACCTCTCACAAAATATGGAGTCAATGTGTCCTGCACTGGGCCATATTTTCTCTGTCACCTCTCGGCTTCTGATATTGTCACTCTCGGCTACCGGAGCCAGCAGAGAGCCAGCTGGAGGAAGAAAGTACAAAGTCATGTTCATTGACCTCTCTGGGTGGGCCCAGGAGCCTCCTGCTGACCAGCTGTCACCTCGCTCTGCAGCTGCCTTGGGTGTGGCCCCTCCCACTGTGTCTGCAGTTCCTCCTGCCAGACCTGTCGGCAGGTAGCAGCCATGGTGACAGATGCAGGAGGCTCCTGTCTTTTGGCGTGGTTTCCACTGAGGACACATGGGGGAGGACGTTAGGACTTGCAAATGTGTCACCCACCAACTGTGCAGGGGGCAGGGGAGAGAACAGGGTCCCAGTGAGTCCGGACAGAGGCCATGGTCCTAGGATGTTCCTCAGAGGACCTGGTCTCCTGTTCCCAATACTGGGCCAGTGCCTGTTCTCCCACACATGGTGGGAGGGGGGAGGTCATATGACAGCCCCTAGGTGTTCAAGGGAAGCCAGTGTCTAGCTCAAGGTATACTTGGGGTGGCCTCACCAGTGACCTCTAAATCCAGAGCTCCTTTGGGCTTGGAACTATTGCATCAGCCCAGGTGCTGATGCAGCAAGGAAAGTCCCCAGCAAGGAGTGGGTGGATGATGGGGACACAAAGGTACAGAGATAAGTCAGAAATAAACAGAGCTGATAGCTGGGGAGAAGATGTGTGTGGGGACACCAGGCTCCTCATTGTCCTGCCTTCTGGACAAGGGGAAGGGGGAAAAAGGGGAGTTTATCTCACCCACTGAACAAAGAAGTCAACAGTCTTGAGACTTGTCAAGATAAAAGCACCAGATGGTCTCATAAATTCTGGGAAAAGCCACAACAAAATAAAAGGGGACCTTGAAATCTAGTCTGTTGTCCAAGATATCCAGCAAAGAACCTTTGAAACCTGAGGGGGGCGGGTATAAAACCCCTCAAGCCCCCACTGGGCACATGCTCAGGCTAGCTGAGTTGCCCGCTTATGCTATATGCCAAGAGTATTTTTCTTTTTTGGTTAATACTCACCTGAGGATATTTTTTCATTGATTTTCAGAGATTAGAAGGAAGGGGGAGAGACAAAGAAACATCGATGTGTTTATGGATCTGAGTGAGAATAACATGAACTTCAGACCAATGGTGAACTCTGGGCAAGAGGGAAAAGGATGAGTAATGAGGGCACATTTATAATTTTATTTTTTATATAAAATAAGAGGCATTGAAGCAAAAAGAACAAAAAAATCCAGCATCTATAAATCTGGGTAGTGAATATATTGATGACCATTACATTTTTTTTCTATCTAATGAAAAGAGAAATATCACCATTTAAGATTTTTATTTTTTTAAAAATGTCTAAAACATAAAGTGGTTTGGGAGGCAGGGAGAGGAGGTGCTGAGGGAGGGTGAGTCTGGCAGAAGCCAACCCACTGGCTGGGATCAGAGCACTGGGCTCTGGAGGCTGGTCACTGTCAAAGAGGTGTATCAGGCCAGGGACAGGGCAGAGGACCACTTAGAAATCCCATCAGCATCCTATCTAATAAAAGAGTAATATGCAAATTGACCATCACACCAAGTCACAAGATGGCTGCCCTCATGTGGTCAAAGATGGCTGCCCCCATGTGGACACAGATGGCCACCACAAGATGGCCTGCAGGGAAGGGCAGTTGTGGGAAGTTAGGGGTGACCAGGCCAGCAGAGGAGGGCAGTTGGGGGTGACCAGGCCTTCAGGGAAGGGCAGTTGGTGGGGGCCAGACCTGCAGGGGAGTGCAGTTGGGGGGTCATGCCTGCAGGGGAGAGCAGTTGGGGGGACCAGGCCTGCAGGGGAGGGCTGTTGGGGGGGGGAGACAAGGCCTGCAGGGGAGGACAGTTGGGGGGGACCCAGGCATGCAGGAGAGGGCAATTGCAGCAGGGGAGGGCAGTTGGGGGGGACCAGGACTGCAGGGGAGGGCAGTTGTGAGCCAGCAGTCCTGGATTGTGAGAGGGATGTCTCAGATTGGAGAGGGTGCAGGCTGGGCTGAGGGACACACCCCCCCATGCACGAATTTTGTGCACTGGGCCTCTAGTAAATAAATAAATAAAGTCTCAAGTCATTTCAAGTTGTCTTGTTTAATTCTTAGTCCTTGGGCTTCTGCAGTACTATCTCAACTTTCTCCCTATATTAGTAGATTTGCCAAATCCGCTGAAGATGAGGACCTGGCTGTATCCCTTTGGGGAGTGGAGGGGTGGAGGTAGGGTGACCTGGCATCCCAGAGGGGAAGCCCCACGTGAGTGTCTATGTTTCATACTGGTCATCTCTGGATCAGATGCACAATCCCTGTGTCCTCCATGCCGTGGGCCGTCTCATCCTGCACCTCAAAGTACGTCTGAGAGACTAGAGATTGTGATTTGGACTTCTTAGAAATGACCCCTAATTTGTTCAGTCACAGGTGGGGTGCTTGTTGATAGCTCACCAGCAGAAATGGTATTAGATTTGTCACTAAAATGTAGAATAAGAACAGTCAGAATTAAGAGTCTTACATCTCTTAAAATGCAACCTTTTTGAAAGGTTAGAGTCGGTGATGCGTGAGCAGGTTAAATAGCCATCTCAGATGGTGAATGAAGAAAAATTGAATTTATTTAAGAAAAAGGGGGTGGGGGAATGGGGATACCCAAAGGGGAGGGCTACACAGCACTGAGCCAAGGAGTATTGGGTCAATATACTCAGGAGAGTGAAGCAAGGAAGGGCGTAGAAGCAGCAGGAGAGCCCGGGCTGGGCTGCTTTGGCTCACTGGGAAGTCAGAGAAAAGGGGCCTTGGGGACAGGTGCAGGGGGGTAGCGGGGATGAGCTGCCGCTGCCCACCGTTTCCCTGGTTGCACGTCTCATGGGCCCCTTAGAAGTTAGGGGACACATGCCTGTGGGGGAAGGAGAGGGGGAAGGAATGGCACAGGCGTGCTCCCCTGGGGGAGAGTGCACACTGGGTCCTGTGTCCTGAGTGTATTTATTGCTCTCTTGTTGGTGGGAATCTTAGGGGAGGTTTCAGGGGAGTGTCTCGATAGAATATTCGTCAGCCCTCCAGATGTGCTCTTTCAGGGTCGAGGTCTCCACCGATTGGTCGGTTTCAGGGCAGGGGGTCCTTCGTCAATGCAGCTGGTCCTGAGGGCAGCCATGGTGTCACCGGTCTGGTTTTGCTGCTTTTCTGGGCCTGGAGCTGACATACAACTAAAGAGTGGATGCTATCTTTCCGGAGGAAAGGTCAGGGGTCTACACCAAATGACTAGGACATGCTAGGGAAGGGCAGGCCACCCTGGGGACCAGGTTCTTGTTTTCCCAGTTTTGCCTGTGCTAGGCATCGGGGCTTTCTGCCCTGGTGAGTTTCTGTATCTGGCCCATCGTCCTTGCTCTGCTCATGTCTGTCTAACACGTATCTCATGCTTGTTTTTCCTGCCACATCTCCAACAGTGACTAGCCCAGCGCTAGAGAGTAGTTTGGGGAGAATTAAAAAGAAATTGAAAGCAGATCCCACCCTTAAGAATGTGTTTGTCAAAAACAAAAACAGAGCATTCTATCAAAACTGCAGAGAACCTACAAGATGACGCAGGTTGAGTCTTAGGTGGGGAGGCAGCTGGTCACTGGCCTGGAGGCACCGGGCTGTCTACACAGGGGCAGGGAGAGCTCTCTGCGGAGGAGGGTTCCTCCCCGCTGGCCACTCTCCCGGTGGCTGCTGGCAGGATTCTGGCTGGGTTGTGCTAGAGGTTCCCCATGGGTATTTGCTGGGATTGCAGCAAGCAGATCTCTCCTGTGGGCCCTTTTGTACTCACCATCGTTTCAGATCCCTTTTCCTGCCCTAATGGGTTCCCCTTATGAAGAATTTAATCCACCATGGCGTTGAAAACAGAGTGTGAGATTGCAAAGAATGTCAACATGCGCAGGCAAGCGCTCCCCGCTCCCTGCACCCCCCATCCTGTCCCACTCAGTTATAAGGTGCCCCATGCGCTCAAGACTCATCAGAGCCCTGTTTTGCATATCAAATGGCAAGAAGCTAAATACCCAGGCTCCTCAGTGCATTATTCATACGTACATAGCTCTCACAGGGTATCTTCCTTCTGAGTGTCTTCAGGGGTTTTACCGGAGTGGTGTTTGTTAAGCTCCTACAGGCGGACGCATTATTGAACCAAGAACCATCAATCAATATTTACCAAACATCCACTGTGTGCCCAGGCTTCTGCCAGGTGCCGTGGGAGGTTGCTGAGGGAGAAGATGGAGAGGTCACTGTTGATAAGAAAGCTGTAGTCAGGGAGGGAACCTCACACCCTCCAAGGCATGTGCCCTGTGGAATCCATGTGGCATTCCTGCTGCTACAGCCACTGCCCTCTAGTGGGCCCACCCATAAAGGATTGAGTAGGTGAATATGCTAACTTCAAAAGCAAATTCACAAATCAACACGCAGCGCATGGGTGGGAGAGATCTGTGGGCACTGGGGCCTTGATGTTAACGCCTCACTCTTCCTAGCAGAGGAAATCTTAAAGGAACAGGGGACTCTGAATTGAGCCACGCAGAAGTGATGTGACTGAGTCAACGAGGAGGCATTGCCTGAACGTGAGAAACGGGGAGATGAAGGAATCCCCTCTCAGGGAGAGAACACGCCTCTCTCTGGGGCATCGGGGCAGGGCGAGACTGGTCTAGACTCAGAGCAGCTGTGGTGGAGGAGACCCTGGACAGCCCCCCCACCCCCTAGCAGGAGGGTCCCCAGGACCTGGTTTCCAGATGGAAGATGCTCAAGGACCAAGCACAGTGGTCATGACCCTGGCCCTTCACCTTCATCTTGTAGTGAGGAAGGCTGAGAGAGGATGGCCCTGTAGGGTTAGAGACAGAAGATGGGGTTCAAGCTTTTGTGGGTGTCCCGGGTTCCTGATGGACAACCATGGTGCCCGTGGTGGGTGTGGGCCTCCAGCAGTGATGTACAGGGCAGCCTAGTGGGTAAAGCACCATCGTCATGCTACTAGCGGGTGTAGCCGCCGCTGTTACAGCAGATCCACATGCAAGCACTGCTTCATTACAGTCGTGATGATCTTGAGATGCAAACTCGAAGGAATTCTCGGTCCCCCACGACCCCGTTCAGCTCAACTGGGTCCAACGCGATGCCCAGCCTCCTACACTGCCTCCCACGCTGGGTGGCATGCCCAGAGCCGCTGTCCAGTCCTGGGGCAGACCCTTGGCTTCACCCGCCCTCCCAGGTCTTCCCCTGAGCCGCCTCTGCTTACTGGACGCCGCTCTCTGCTCTGCTCCCCGGTACCCCGACTGCGGGAGGATGGGGGGCTTGCCGGGGGGTTGTGGGGGCAGGAGGGGTTATGAAAAGGATAAAGATGCTGACCCTGCCTGCAGCTCGCAGGGGAGGAGCTCGTCAGCGCTGCACCCTGGGGCAGCAGTTACTTATCTGACAAGTTGCACGGCTCCTGGCCGGTGGGGAGTCGCTATTGAATCGATGGGAAACCATCAGCAGTGGAGGTGGAACATTCTATGCCCCAACGTTGATCGATCCCCGGTAAAGCACACCGGGGCAGACGGGCAGGCACCTGCGCTGGCTCTATTGGCTGTAATGAGGATCATCTGGGTCATAATTCGATACGCTCCGGTCCAAGGTACACTGCAGAGCAGCACGGCCATAAGCAGGAGCGTCTGAGAGTCGGAGGCTGATGAACAGCTCCTGGGGTTAACGTCAGGTTTAAGAGGGAGCAGGAGGTAAAGCAGGCAGGGGCAGTGGCTGCCAAGGCTTTAGACGTGAACACAAAATAAAAAAATAATAAATAATAAAAAATAGAACACTAAGCCCCTTTTCAGGAACTACAAAAATAATTTACAGTAATTTTGTATGGTATAAGACAAAGTGAATTTGGTATCAGTGGAAGTGTTTTTTTGTGTGGTTTTGTGGGTTGTTGTTTTTTGGATAAGTGTGTCATTAAAAATGCAATAATTTATATACTATGATCAATTTTTAACATTGATTTTACTTTTTGGAGAAACACTGATGTGTCTATGGGATTTTAAAATCAAGTCATCAGATAACTTACCTGTTGAAGGTCTGAAGATAAATTTCAGTATTCTCATTGTTAGTATTATTCTCCTGTTAGCGTCCTGTGTTTCTTGACCAGAATTCCTTTTGCTTTCTGCTTTTAACCAAGAGTCATTACGGTTAAAAATTAGTCCACTCTAACACACTAATGATCAAAAGTGGCTTAACTACGAGGATGCTGAGCTAAGAGCGGGGGACGTGACCCTGATGTCAGACAGAGTAGAAGTCAGGCCGACGCGCCTACACAGGAAGAAGGACACTGTAAGCCACACGTCACAACGGAGATACAACACTCACAAGTGTATTTGTGCGACCAAGAGCTAGGCAAAGGCATTCTACTTCACAAATGCGGGAAGAACACACGATGCAGGCAGAAACACACACAAGCGCAGCGAATGTGCACTGGGAGGGGCGTGCTGTGCCGACGGGGACCCATTTCAGCTGTAAGACAAGCGTGTGAACAAAAGACCAGGAAGGAAATAGAGGCTTAAACACTGTAATCGACAAGGCAGAGCTCATGGACATGGATGTGTCCAACCTCAAGTCCCGACCAACTCTCCTGCGGAGCACATGAAAGAGTCACGGAATCTCATCACAGGTTTGTTCAAAGAGAGAGCATTACCATCCACAAACTAGAGATGTGAAAACCACACTATGATCAATACCACAAAATCAGGAAACCATGGCAACCCTTTTGAAAGGTTCTTGCACACGGAAATGTAAATATCTTTTATTAAACATCTGTGGCTAAAAGGTCAACTACAAACCAAAATTATAGAATTTCTTTAAAATCATGATAATGAAAACACCACGTTTCCTAATCTATGACGAATGTTTAAGATAGTGACCAGAGTAAAAGGTACAGCTTTAAATACCCATCACTTACATAGTGAGTGAATTAAATTCCCAACTCAGAGAGCTAGGAAAAGAACAGGAACATAAGCCAAAATAACACAGGGATAAAGAAATTAATAACGTCATTAAGACAAAAATAGTAAAATTAAATAAAAATCTCAGTTCTATAAAAAATGTTTAAATGTGCAAACCAGTAGCCAACCTAAACAAAACAGGAGGGGGAAAAAAATCCCAACTATCTTACATAATAAAAAGGTAATATTTAAATTACCATCACTCTGCTATGCCCATGATTGGGCCAGCGGGTGACACAGGGGGCGGGAATCGGGGTGGCTGGGGTGGTGATTGGGCCGGCAGGACGCTGAGCTCGCGTTGCCAGCGGCGACGCGAGCTCAGCGTCTGCGCCATGGCTGTGCTGCGGCACAGACAGGCCTCTGGGACAGCGAGCCAAGCAGCGTT
Source organism: Cnephaeus nilssonii (assembly GCF_951640355.1). Classification (NCBI taxonomy): domain Eukaryota; kingdom Metazoa; phylum Chordata; class Mammalia; order Chiroptera; family Vespertilionidae; genus Cnephaeus; species Cnephaeus nilssonii. The sequence goes on from NC_137074.1 coordinate 7,013,215, forward strand.
TTGGAGGTTTGGAGGCGGCGAGCGGTGGGCGGGCGGCACGGCTCCCTGGGGAGGAGTCTGGCGGCAGTTGGGCCGCAGGAGCACGTGGCGGTGGCCCCAGCCTTCCTGGGCGGGAGGCAAAGGTAAGACCCCGGCCTGGGCTCCGGCCGCAGGAGGACCACGCCCCCGCCCTGCTTCGCCCTAGGGGCCCAGGGACTTCGGAGCTGCCGACCAGCGGACAGACAGCTTACACGTGCATGATTAAATCATGCCCTGGGCTTCTAGTACAAAATAAGAACTGACAAACGGGAAACACCTATTGAAACAGAGAAAACATTAAAAAATTGTAAGAGACTTCTCTGAATAACTTTATGCAACTAAATTTCTGAAAATGTGGGTGAGATAGGTAAGTTCCTAGGAAAATCACAATTTACCAAAATTGTCCCAATAGAGACACAAAGCTCAGATGAACTATAGAGGAAATAGAGAACTTTATCAAGGAGCAAATCTGTATAACTCACTATGACCAGATGGTCCCACGGGGAAATTCTAACAATGCCCCAAATACCGAATTGTCCCAATGTTTCAGAGGGGAGAAAACAAAGGAAAATGTCCAAATTCATGCTGAAAAAATAATTCAAAATGTGTCATAACTCCAAAATGTAAGAGCTAAAGCTATAAAACGCTGAAAGAAAATATAATAGAAAATATTTGTGGCCTTAGATTAGGCGAAGATACTTAAAGTGGGAATCAGAAAAATTGGACTTCCTCAAAATTAAAAGGATTTGCTCTTTGAAAGATGCTGTTAAGGAAATGAAAGGCAAGTCACAGCTTGGAAGAACATATTTGTACATGTATCTAATGAAGGACTTGCATTCAGAATCAATAAAGAACGCTTACAGCTCAATACAGAGAAGACCAGCACCTGACTAAAACATTTGAACACTTTGCCAGAGAAGAAGTAAGCAAAAGGTAAGTCCATGAAAAGATACTCGGGATCATTTGTTATTAGGGAAATGCAAATTAAAGTGGAAATGTTACCGTGTCACATACACTAGCATGACTAACGACATCGAGTGCTAGGGAGGACTTGGACAGCAGTTGGGCTTCTCATACTTTGTTGGTGAAAAGGTGAAATGGTACAACTACTTTGAAGAAAAATTAGATCCTTATGAAGTTAAATACTACCCAGCAATCCTGCTGATATTTACCAAGAGAAAGGTTTTACCCAAGTCCACCCAAGACTTGTACACAATTGTTCAGAGCAACTTTATTCATAACTAGAGGCCCGGTGCACAGATTCATGCACTGATGGGGGCATGGCCTGTGGGGATCAGCCTGCTATGGGAACACTGCTCATCCCAGTAAGCCGAGCCACTGTGGACCTGCCCTCTGAGTGGCTGCTCCCACTGTGGAAGCGCACTGACTACCAGGGGGAAGCTCCTGCTTTGAGTGTCTGCCCCCTGGTGGTCAGTGCACGTCATAGTGACTGTTCGACCATAGTGACTGGTCATTCTGTTGTTCGGTCACTGGGCTTTTATATATATAGATAGTAAAGAGCTAGAAACCACCCAAACGTCCATCAGCTGGTGACACAATGTGAAATACCCCTAATCATGGAACACCACTAAACAAGGAAAAGGAATGAAGGACCTGAATGAACCTCAAAAGTAGTATGTTGCCCAGCTAGCATGGCTCAGTGGTTGAGTGTCAACCTATGAACTAGGAGGTCACTGTTCAATTCCAGGTCAGGCCGCATGCCTTAGTTGTGGGCTTTATCTCCAGTGTGGGGTGTATAGGAGGCAGCTGATCGATGATTCTCTCTTATCATTGATGTTTCTCTCTCTCTCTCCCTCTTCCTTCCTCTCTGAAATCAATAAAAATAAATATATTTTTAAAAGCAGTCTGCTGAATGAAAGACTCAAAAGACCACACACGGTGTGATTAAGCTTCTATGAAATTCCAGCAGAGGCCAAACTACACCGAAAGAAAGCAGGTCATTGGTCTCTTGGGGCTGGTGGTGGGAGGAGTGTCTGCACTACAAACGAGCATAAGGAAATCTGGGGTGAGGGGTGAGGATGAAGATGATTCTATCTTTTCACTGTGGTCGTGTTTGCATGGCTGCATACATTTTTCAAAACTCACTGAGCTGATTTACTTAAAATAGGCCATTTTTACTGTCCTGCATTACACCTCCAGGAAGCTAATTCAAAAAAGCAAACACACCTCAAGGTATAAACATCACCATGATCCGTATTCCCATTGTGAAGACAGTGAACTGGTCGATGGAAGGGTGGTTCTATGACTGAATTGTGTGGCCCCCCAAATTCATATGTGTGACTGTCCTTGGAGATGGGGCCTTTATGGACACAATTAAGTTTAAATGAAGCCATAAGCGTAGGACCCTGATCTGATAGGGTTAGTGTCCTTATAAGAAGAGGAAGAGAGATAAGAGCTCTCCCCTCTCTCTCCATGTGCGTGTAAGGCCTCCCCGTGAGGACACAGAGAGAAGGCGAGGCGGGAAGAGAGCTGTTTCTAACCCCCAGGTGCAACTTTAAACAGAATCTCTGCTTCTCGAGCCCTCATCAATAAAGTCAGGCTGATCTGGCTTTATAAGCTTCGCAACTTACGATAGTTAGTGAGATCAATTTCTTGACGTTAAGCTATACAGAGGACACAGATGCCACATCTTTGCTGCCTGAGGTGCCCAGTAGGGGGCAGGTGACGGTTGGAGAATTCTGTTCCTGTGTTGGCCAGCAGAGGGCACTAGAGGAAAGGCAGCGGAGTGAGCATCCTTGGCCCTGGGAGGCTCTTTATGGTGAAAAACACCTTAGATCCATTTGCCACGTGTCCAAATGGGACGAATAGAAGGGTCCTTCCTTCCCTGAAGTCACGTGTTTGATTGTGTGAAATGAAGATGGAACATCTACCTGAGGCGCTCTCTTTGGGTCACAGGAAAATAAATATGGAAGCTGTCACTCACGGGCCCTGGAGCCAGGGCATCAGCACATCTGTGTCTGAGCTGCCAGGGAGGGCTGGCTGCGCTGGAGCTGGGATCAGACACTTTCGGGGCCCATGGAATGGAGGCGACTCCTCTGTTCCCAACCCCTCAGGTGGCAGGGCAGCTGAGGGAACTCCCAGGGGTGTGCTGGGACCTCCCACCATGTCCCACAGATACTGACCAGCCTTCGGGGAGGGGCAGAGGCCGTGAGCAGGGAAGGGAACACCAGCCAGCCCGGCAGGCCCCCAGCTTTCCCGATGAGGTGGCAGCCTCAGCATCCAGCCTGCGATGGGACCACTGCCCACCAGGACCACAGCGTTAGGAAGGGCCGCAGAAGAACCCCGGGGAGGGGACTTGGCAGGGACGGGCCTCCTGCATGAGGACGTGGGCTCCTGGAGGGGCTGATGGGCACTGAGTACATGGGACCACATTGTCATCCTGACTAATGGGGTCTGGCCTATTGGGAAGCGTATGTGTTAATGATAATAATGACTAGCATCATGTTCTCATTAAGCACTCGCTGTGTGCCCGACACTGTTCTAAGCTCATCTCATGAATTAACTCATGAATCCTGTCAAAAGCCTGTAGGAAAAGGGGCTATTAACACCCTCGCTTGCACATACATAAGACGAGGCACAGAGCATCTACGTAACTTGCCCAAGGTCGCACAGCGAGGAAGAGACTTAGGTACAGAAACTGTGATCAGCATAAGTGCAGTGCGTCTCTTTTGGAGACCCGACACATATAGTCTTATTGCAGCGCCCAGACTCCATGGGGCTCCGTGGAGGTGCATATGAGGCTGTGGCCTCTCCTCCTCCTCCTTCAGGCAAAGGGGTGTTTCCCTGAACCCTGAAGCAACAGCCAGGGGTGTCTATGCGTATGCACCACATAGAATGAATATTTGCTACCAGCATACAGGCGCTCCTCACTATTCATGGACTCCCTGTTCGTAAATTTGCCTGCTCGCTAAAATGTATTTGCAACTCCAAAGTCAATACTCCCGGTGCGTGTGAGGTCAAGGCTGATGCACGAATGTGCAGAGCATGAAAACTCAAGGTCCGCCCCAACCGGTTTGGCTCAGTGGATAGAGTGTTGGCCTACGGACTCAAGGGTCCCAGGTTCGATTCCGGTCAAGGGCATGTACCTTGGTTGCGGCAACATCCCCAGTAGGGGGTGTGCAGGAGGCAGCTGATCGATGTTTCGCTCTCATCGATGTTTCTAACTCTATCCCTCTCCCTTCCTCTCTGTAAAAAATCAATAAAATATATTATATTAAAAAAAACAAAACTTGAGGTACAACAGGGTCCCTCTGCCTTCCTGTTTCCCCTCTGGCTGTAAGCGCGTGTCTTTCGCGGCCAGTGTAGATCTCCTTGCTGGCATTTTTGTGCTTTTCGGTGGTGATTGTGCTATGTGAGTGGTCCCCAAGATCGGTGGGCAAGGGCTGGCTAGCGTCCTAAGGGCAAGAAGGCTGTGGTGTTTCTTAGAGAAAAAGCAGGTACTAGACCAGCTTCCTCGGGAGTGAGCTGTGGCTGCAGTTGGCTGTGAGTTCAATGCTAGTGAGTCAACAATATGCATTAAGTTACTGCGAACAGAAACACACCTCAAGCAGCGTCACGCATTGATCAGTGGATGGAATTGGTCAAGACGCTCTTGGGAACCTGGCCCGTGTTTCCCCAACCCCCGTGGTTCAGTATTTGCCAATTCAGTGCCGGTGACTTCCTAGGACATAACCACCTTGAAAACTGAGAGCCAGTTACATATACTCAGTGTGCAGTGCGTGTGCAATGCGTGTGCAGTGCATGTGTAGTGAGTGTGCAGTGAGTGTGCAGTGCGTGTGCAGTGCATGTGTGGTAAGTGTGCAGTGATGTGCAGTGAGTGTGCATGTGCGGTGCGTGTGCGGTGCGTGTGCGGTGAGTGTGCAGTGCATGTGCAGTGAGTGTGCGGTGAGTGTGCGGTGCGTGTGCAGTGATGTGCAGTGCGTGTGCGGTGAGTGTAATGAGCAAGTGCCCAGCCTGCAGGACCCACCCGCACCTGGACGCAGTCACACTGCCCTGACGCCGTGCGGAAAGGGCTTTGAAACGCGGACACAGGGTGGCCCTGCTTGGTGTCAGGACAAGAGGAGCCGGCAGTCCCCTCTGCCCAGGCTCTCCTGGAAGGTGCTCCATTGAGTGGGGCCGCTAGGCACCGGGCAGCTCACAGACGTTACTTTTCATTCCCACCACCACTGGCTAGGGTGTCAGTATTACCCACGCTTTACAAACAGAGCTCCTGAAAACCTGAGCCCTACGAGAAGCGCCCCGACATCACACACCTGGGATAGCAGCCCACACGTGCACTGTGGTGTCCCCTCCGCCAGTGCTGGCCGGTCCCCTCTCCTGTGACTGCTTCTCAAACCACCTTCAGCACCTGAGCCAGCCAGCAAGGGCCTGCGTGAGCCTCAGGAGCCAGGAGACCAGGGAGTGTGTATGTGTGCTTCCCCTCCCCCTGCTCCCAACAGCATGGTCTCTGGCGGACGCTCTGCGCCCAGCCTCACCCTCCTCACCCTCAGCAGCATGACTGCCAGAGCCCAGCAGACTGTGCTGCCTCCGAGGGGAGAGGGATGGAGGGAGAGGAGCAGAGAATGGCGGAGGAGACAAAGTAACTCATCACAGGAGGAAAAGGAAGGGAAGGGATGAGACGGAGGAAGACCGAGAGAAGGACAAAGAAAGGTTCATTTTTCTGAAGAGAGGGTTTCTATGTCCCCAACCATTGCTCCAGGGCCAACGAGGACCCTCTGGTGGCCACGTGAAGAAGGAGGAGGAGGGGACAGCGCAATCCAAGCCACGGTGGATGCCGTGCAGTGAACTGCCATCAGGGGCTTTGGAGCTGGCAGGAGCTACCATAGCTGAAACAGGAAAACGTCCCAAGGACCCCCAAGCCCCTGGCAAACGCCCCTGAAATCGCTTAAGACTCCGCAGGCAATCGTCAGAGGGCGATGTAGGAATCGGCTCAGAAATGAGGGTGTTAATGCACCAAAGAGGATCCTAAGGGAGGAAGTGGGAGGGGGTGGGCCCGAGAGGAGGATTTTGAGAAAACGCCTTCAGGGTGGGCCCCCGGAGACTCCGCCTGAGAACAGGAGGTCCGAGGACGAGGAAACGCCCACACGGGCCAGGAGCCAGGAGCTCCCGCCAAACCCAGAGGCAGGGCAGCCACGCGCCGGCTCTGGGAGCGGGGCCTCCAGACTCTCAGTGCGGGTGCATGGCCGGGCTGGTGACGCCCGCACGTGTGATCTGCACCCTGTGGGCGAAGGGGAGAAGGACCAGCACCCTGTGACGAACAAATTCACCGTCGCCCACGCCTATCTCATTGGCCATTTGTCCCGAGTGTTTCTGAGACCCGAGCTCCAGCCACAGGCACCCACTTATTCAGCCGGCAGGTGTGCTGTGAGCATAGGTGGCCTCCTTCTGACAAGCGGCGTCCCGAGAGGCGATGGGGGCCCTGGCCCTCGGTTCAAGGGCATGTGCTGGTCCGAGCTGCCTTTGGTCACAGGGAAGTGATTTTGTAGTTGCATTCTGAAATCGCATGTTCCTGCGATTGAACATGTGAGTGTGCATACACACGACCGACCAGGTGCAGGAGTTAGAAGTGAGGCGGATTCAGAAACTCACTTCCACGGGGTACTTGGTTGCTGCAAGAGTCGCCGGACACATCGGATGAATTTTTGCTCGTATGGGAAATGAAAGAGTATTAAAGCTATACACACACACACACACACACACACACACACACACACACACCCCTCTCTCCGCCTCTGTGTCAATGAAGCCAAAATAAAATGGAGCAGATGTTAAGGGTTTCCTTTATTTGAAGACACTGAATGTGAAACCGCTGAACCAGATACAAAGGGACGAAGAAAACCGAGGCACTCGGGAAACACGGGACAGCAATCGGACGAGCTGGTGAGTCCTCTCGCTGCTTCAGAACATGCAGGAGCCGGCGGGTCCTCTGAAGCCACTGCCTCTTAATAATGACAGTCTAGAAATTGACAAAGCGAGACGCTGGTGAGAGGTCAGGGAGCCCGGAGCCTGAGCTAAGGGTGCTGTGGGTCCCGTGGCAACAGGCCACGTGCCCAGCTGTGCCCGTGGAGGGAGCCCCCCTCCTGGGACAAACGCCCAGGGCTGGGGTGTCCTCTGGGGCCACTCTCCCCAAACAGCTGGCCATCTTCCAGGTGGACCCTTAGATCACACTTGGAAATTTCTGGAAGTGAAGGCTGTGCTCTTCAAGGACCAGGTCCCTCCTCCCATTTGGGGGAAAATGCCTGCTTTTCCTTTATCTTGCCAATCTCAGTGTCAGGAGACACATTGTGACGGAGGAGGGAGAGGGGGCCGGGCCCTCCGGGACTGGCACTGAAGCAGACGCTGGGGCAGAACCTGGCATGCGTGGCCACGTGAGGGCACATGAGGTCCACAGAGAGGAGGCCACGTCTGCTCTGTTCTGGGCCCCGTCCCCGGTACCCAACACAGCGAGGGCATTGAGTAGCATCCAAAAATGGGGACTGGACTGTGAGGCCACCTGTGAGGGCCGCGGTCCAGCGGCGTCGCTGAAAACACTGTGCTTTTAAACCGTCATAAAGACCCATGATGCTGTGTGGCTCTAAAGGACGCTACCGTTGCTGAGAACATTCTGGACTTGCCTCACGGTAAAGGCAGGCTCACCCATCAGTCTACTTGTTCCCTGAAACGGCCACCCCTGGGTCAGGAGCCGGGGCCTCGGTGGCATTCCGGCAGGACGTCCGGGTAAGAACACCCCCGCCCCAGCTCCCACCCTCCCGAGAAATCCTCATGCCCAGGCGCCGGACGGGCCCGCCCGCAGCGGCGTTACCTTGCACGGGCTTCGGGAAGAAGCACCAGGGCACCTCAGGGATGGTGTCCGAGAAGCAGCACTTCCGAGACGCGCAGTCCTGGGGGCTGATGCCCGGGTAGCCACAGTTCACGCGGGCCGACACTTCCATGACACACTCCTCTTTGTCTGGTCACCGTCACCGGGGTCGGGAGAGAAACAGCACAGAGACTCCATTAGGCCCGCTCTGTTGACTAGCCCAGCGGTCGGCAAACTCATTAGTCAACAGAGCCAAATATCAACAGTACCACGATTGAAATTTTTTTTGAGAGCCAAATTTTTTAAACTTAAACTATATAGGTAGGTACAGTGTTATTAACTTAATTAGGGTACTCCTAAGCTGGCCTTTGCTAAAAACTCAGGGGGCCAAAGAGCCGCATGTGGCTCCCGAGCCGCAGTTTGCCGACCACTGGACTAGACAATCCCCATCCTTTCCCTTGGGGACACCTCTGATTGACAGCCAAGATGTGTCAGGAGGACCTTCTGAGGCTGAACCCCCCGAGGCCTGCAGACGGGTTGGTGCCAGCAGCTGGCCACCCCCACCCTTTCCTCCCCACAGATGTCACAAGTCAGAAGCCTGAAAGTCCTGGGGCCTCAAGAAAGTTACTTCTCCTCTCTGGACCCGACATTCCCCTCTGTAAAATGGGGCAGCCCATTTTACAGAGGGGAATATCGGGTCCAGAGAGGAGAAGGAACTTTCAGCTTCTAAAGCATTTGGCACAAGTATTAAAACCCAACAGCCCTTCCCCTTGAGGGAGGCCCCTGGCCAGCAGCCAGCCTCAGAGCCCGGGAGCCTCGCCCTCAGCCCCCGGGAGTGTGGGCGAGAGGCCGGGGTGCGAGTTCCAGACACGCCGGCCTGCAATGCACCCACTTTCTTGTGTGCGCGCCTTGGGGTGGACGGCCTGCTCTCGGGAGCATCTGACGTCAAGCCTCTCTCAGAAGTGGTCCTAGGAGTCCTAACTTCCTCACACGGAGTCTGCGGGCAGTCACGTTAATGGGGTCCCGTGAAGTGCCCCCTTCCCTGGAAGCGCCTTCCGGGCGCGCCTTTACGGCAGGAGAGGCCCCAGCGCTGTTGTTTTCTTCAAACACAGAGAAGCAGGTTCTGTACACACACGGGCTCCCACGTGTGTCTGCCAAAGGGGCAGAGGCTGGCACGTGGGCCCAGGTGTGGACACAGGTGAAGGGGGGTTTTCTGTTCCCGTTGGCGGCCCGGGGCACCTGTCCCCAGCACCGTTAGCCGGAAGGGGCCCCGCTGCCCGGGGGTTACCTTGCATGGGGAGCGGGATGAAGCACCAGGGCACCCCCGGGACCGTGGTGTCGAAGCAGCAGCCGGCGGCGAAGCACTGGTCACTGGTGATGCCCGGGAAGCCGCAGTTCTTCCTGCTGTCGGGGTTCATCCTGGAGCACTGGCAGGGGGCTGTGGGGAGACGGGTCACCACCCCTCCACGCTGCCCTGCTCCGGGCACACTCGGGACACCATCGTGTCCAAATGCAAAGCCTTGTCTCACCCACATGGGACAGGGCTTTGCTGCAATTGTGTCATTCGTAAAAAATATATTTAAAAAAATAAAGTAACCTTCTGGAAAGAGGTGGACAGATGGACCCACGTGGAGACCAAGATGAAAGGTGATCAAAGCCGGACTCCAAGGAGCCCCTGGTGGGGCCTCCTGCCCAGTCCCTCTCCTCAAGAAGACCCCCCAGCACCGGGGGGCACCCCGACCTTGTCCGGGAGGGAGGCCTCTCTCAGAGGTCTCACGGACCCCGGGTATCCTCCCTGAATAGCAGGAAAGCAAGTGTGAACGGACACGGGGCTGGGCGTGTGGCCCCCACCACAAACCTTAGGGGCCTTTCCGGCTGCTTCCTCCCTCCAGCTAACGCAGCCCCCCCCCTTCCTCCTGAGAGAAGCCAGCAGCACAGAGACCCCAGTAGGACTTCCATGCCCATTGGGTTTGGGCTCAGCAGGTGCTCCGGGCTCGCTGGCCCAGAGGCCCCACTGCCCAGATGGGAACACTGAGCCATGGAGGGTCACTTCGGGGCGTTCACTTACAAGGTTTCCCGGCCCCCGCCATGGCGCACAGACCCAGGACGAGGACCGCTGCCAGGAGCCGGGCGCCTGCCATGTCTGTGCTCAGCTGCACCCAGGGCCGCTGCAGAATGCAGGGTTCCCGCTGCCAGCGGGCGTTTTATCATCGTCTCTCTGTTTGCTCAGCAAGCGGAAATGACCTTTCTCTCTCACCCCTGGCCCCAGCCCCCTTTGGATCCTTTGTTAGGAAAGGGGGCTGAGATAGCTCGGCCGCGAGACAGAGAGCCACTCAGGCGAGGCTTCCGGGCCAGGTGCCACGCTCTGGGCACCAGGGCGGCCTCCCCTGCCCGGCCGGGAGCCGGGCCGTTCCAGGATGCCAACGTGGAAGACTGGCCACATGCATGTCTGGAGCGGGGCACCACAGGGTCACACCCAGGAAGGGATAAGCCATGCATTTCTCCAGATAAAGTAGGTGCCTACCACAGGAATTAAAAAAATATATATATATATTGGGCCCAAGGCTATTTGGGGAAGTGACCAGGCCCGCTGTCAGCAGAGAGAAGACCCCCTCCTTCAGGAATGGGAGGCCCTCCGAGGAGGGCAGGAGACCCCTCCTCCACGGTGCACAGTTAGGGCTCCCCTGGCCAGCACTTCCTCTCTCCATCTTGGGGAGGGGGCTGCTCTCCACAGAGATGAGTCTGATTAGGTGAAAGGAGAAGCCCAGATGAGTGCAAAAATAAGTTCATTTCAGCAACCCTCCGAAATTCCTCATTTTATCTTCCATGGCAGCTGTCTGCATTTCCCAAAAGGTGGCACCTGTAACCGCTGTGCCCAGGGGTAAGATGCTCAGGATAAGGGAGTCTGTGGATGGGACAGAGAGAGAGAGGAAAGAAGCCAGAGGGGAGACACTCCAACAGATAAAGAGGAAAGATGTGGTGGGAGGGCCGCGAGGGATCAAGCTCCCCACCACCATAGGAATGACAGGAGTCGCCAATCTGTAAATCATTGGTTGTGCAACCAGGGACCCAAAGGTGCATGGAATCCAAAACCCTGGGCCCTCAAGTCTAGAGAGCAGGCCTCATGCTCCAGGGTTTCTGGGGGTCCAGTTATAACATCTCCAGACAAGGTACCTGACTGCCCACCGCTGTGCAACCAATGGGACTCCATCTTGGGAACCTTGCAAAGTCAGCTTTCCCTGCCCCATGCCCCTGTCACCCTGAGTCACCACCAAGACATAAGGTCCTTAATCACCTGTTCTCTCCTGGATTCTTGTCCCCTCTGTTCTCTCTGCTTCCTCTTCCTGGACCTGACTCCCTACTGCCCCCATCCTGACCCTTCCAGGGTTCCCGCTGATGCCATCCGATCTATGCCAAAAGCACAACTTGCCATCCTCAACCCCCGTGTCTCTCACCCTCCTCTGGCCCTAACAGAAGGCTGTGTCTTCCCTGAGATGCTCCCTGGCAACCACCTTGGGCAGAAGTGCTCAGCCCCCTCCCCAAGGCACCAACTGCCCATACCAACTTCTTTTGTGAAAATTGGGGTGGGGGGGCGGAGGGAAGTACATTTCTTCGAGACAAGTTACTTCCACGTCTGGGGAGATCATTAGAATAGACAGTGGTGTTTGCAGTCTGAGTGGCACCCTATGTGAACATGGAGCTGTGCACACATGTGCATCTCCAACTGCATTGGCTGTTCATGCACCCATTACATGAGCTCAGACGGGGGCTGGACATTGACCTTGAGGCCTGATGTCTCTCTCCTCACACAAAAATGATGCTCCTTGGAGATGCAGGCTGCAAACCACACCACTTTCAATGCCTTGCTCCACTGTCATCTGCAAACCATCATTCTGTCTCCTTTCTTGCAAATCTTTGTAAGTCTTAAAAGAATAAATTTAATCTGCAAATAAAGCAACTGCCTAACAGAATGAAACTTAGCATTTGTTAAGGACGATAACAAAAATACAGACACACAATAATGTTTAACACAACACCAAAATTGACTCATAGGACAAAGAAGCATGACCCATAATCATTAGAAAAAAATCAGTGCATAGAAACAGACACAGATTCTGCACTGAAGTGCTCAAATATTTAAAGAGAAACATAAAAATATAATAAGATTACAAATGTTAAAATTTGAATAAAGAAATGGAGACTAAAAGTGAACCAAGTGGAAATTCTAGACATGAAAAAACATATCTGAAATGAAAAATTCACTGCATAGGCTTTAGAGTAGATACTGTAGAAGGAAAGGCTGATTTACTTGAAGCCTGTGCAGTACATATTCTCCAAACTGAAATATACAGAGAAAAGATATTAATAAAAAGTTGAATATAACCTCAATGACGTGAGATAATGTCAACCAGTCTAACATACATATAATTGGTGTAGCATTGGAAGAAGAGCGAAAAAGCACTGAATAAATACTGGCAAAAATATTTTTTGTAAACTTGATGGAGAAAATATAAACTCATAGGTCCTAGAAGCTCAATGAACTCCAAACAAGATAAATGTAAAGAAAACCACATCAAGGCACAGCATGATCAAATTGTTGAAAATAAGAAATTAAAAATATTTTACAGCAACTGGAGAAAAGACATACTGCATACAGGGGCACATAATAAGAATTACAAGTGACTTCTCATCCGAAACAATGCAAACTGAGGGCAATGGAATGGCAAATCTAAAGTGCTGAAAGGAAAAGGAAAACCTTGTCAAGTCAGAATTCTATACTTGGTGAAAATACGCTTCAAAAATAAAGGCAAAATAACTTTTTTAAAAAACAGGTTTTGTTTTTTAGAGAAGTTCTAGGTTCATACAGAATTGAGCAGAAGGTACTTTTTCAGACAAACCAAAGTGGAGTGAACCTGTCTGTTGTAAACAGAATTTTGAAGGAAGTTCTTGAAGCTGAAGCTATGGTGCTCCCTTAGGGCAGGGTGTGAGTTCTCCAGATTGCTGCAGGCAGGTTGCACCCACCTGGATTTATCTGGTTATGGCACCTGTTTGACCTCTGTAAGCATTTGCATCTACAACCCACTCTAGTCCTCGTGACTTCTCACTTTGTTTGCTACAACTGTCTCCTAACTCGTCTCTCAGCCACAAATAGTTTTGTCCCCATCCAGACAAAAGTCAGGTGCCTTAATTATCTTTAAAAAATGAAAATCTATATATGTCACTACTCTGCCACTCCCCTTGCTTCTCGCGGCCTGTAAGGTACCAGGTATGAGTTTCCTGCGTAGGAAAAGCAAGACCCCTTTATGATCTAGACCCACATACCCCTCCAGCCTCTCCTGTTGCTGGGTCTCCCTCACAGTGTAGGCCTATCACACTTCTCTACATGCACCTTGGCCTTTGAGCCTTTGCTGGTGTGCCCTCGTTTCTCTCAGTGCCCTCCCTCCACTCTTTGCCTTCTCAACTCCCTCCTGTACTTGAGCTCTTAATTCAGGAGTCACTTCTTCCAGAAAGATTTCCCTTACTTCCCTCAGAGAGATGACAGGTCCCTCACCCCTCTCCCAAACATCTTCTGTTCACCTGATTCAAAACACCAGCCGCACCTACATTGTAATAAGTAGATTTTTATTTTTCTCTTGTTAATTGTACCAAAGATAACAGCTAATACTTACTGCAGGCTAACTTTGTGCCAAGTGATCACCTGAGGATTTCACAGGCTAGATCATATCCTTACAGCAATGCAAAGGAGGAGCTAAAGCTATTGCCCATTTTATGGTCTACACGGGAAGATATCTCCTATTCACTAGCACCGGACCCAGTGTCTGCACATCAGGGACTTCCTTAATGAGGGGAGTGGAGTGAAGAAGTGGAGAGACTGCAACCCAGGAGCTGAGGAACGGGAACTTCCCACCTAGAGTTGCCTACTACCCAAATTACCTTTAGAACTCATAAAATAATATCTAGACATAGATAGAGGCACACAACTAAGGCAAGCCTCCTCACGCCTCTGGATTACAGTGTCATTTGTAAAGGGAGGTGGGCTTACTCAGTGCTCTCCAAAGTCTCACGTGCCTCCTAAAGCCCAAGAGGAATCATATCTCATTTTACACTATCATCAGGGAAAAACTATTTTTATTACCATTTACATGTCTAGTGCCCCTAAATGTAGAAGAGGAGTGTGTGTGTGTGTGGGGGGGGGGGCGGGGGGGAGGCGTGAACAACATACAATTCAGTTTCCTCCCCAGCTTTCCAGGTTTCTGGAGTTTGGTTTTGCTGATCAGTGGAGTGGGTAAATAATAGAGTCTTTGAAAGCCCATGATTAAATTTATCTACTTAATAAAGAATTAGGCCAAAGCTAGGGGAAGACATACACAGATGAACTACTGCTGGTGAGAATTTTGATACAGAGTTGGGGAGGGAATGAAATTCAGGATTTCTTGATGAGTTATATTTGGGAATATAATTGGGTGGATATAACTTTTAGCACATTTTCTAATGTGTTGTGCAATGTGATTTGTCCTTATACTTCTTTGAAAGACTTTATTCAAGATGTACATTACTTTAAGATGTCTCTTTGGTATCTGAGTGGGTGCTTTGTTTTGCTTTATTTGACACCATACTAAGACAAGCCACAATCTGGTTGACCTTAAAAAGTCAAAATATTTAAATAATTTAGGTTACCATATCAAGGCAAACTGAGCTTACCTAATAATAGACAAACATGTAAATTGACTGTACCTCTGCTATGCCACCATCCAATCAGGAGTGATATGCAAATTAATCCAACAAAGATAGTGGTTAATTTGCATACACGGGCACTGAGTGATGGGGGCGGGCAGGACACATGACAATGATGCAGTCGTTCTACCCCACCCCCAGTCTCTCAGGGCCTCTGGGCAGTGTGGGAAGGCAGGGCGGGAGCGGAAAGAGGCGGCTCTGTGACCTGAGCGGAAAGGGACTGGGCCAGAGTGGAAAGGCAGTGCCGGCAGCCAGGGAAAGGAAAGCCCATTCTAGCACGAATCTTTGTGCATCGGGCTTCTAGTATATTATAATAGGAGTTGGCAAACTATGGTTCATGGACTCATTGCCTGTTTTTTTAAATAAAACTTTATTAAAACACAGCCATGCCTATTTACACATTTGTTTATGGCTACTTCCAAGCTGTGATGGCAGAGTTGATTACTTGTGACAGAGACTGTATGGTCCACAAATCCTAAAATATTTTCCATCTGGTCCTTTAAGAAAAACAAAATCTGCCCTAGCCAGTTTTGCTCAGTGGATAGAGCGCCAGCCTGTGGACTGAGGGGTCCCGGGTTTGATTATGGCCAAGGGTACATGCCTGGGTTGCGGGCTTGATCCCCGGTTGGGGGCATGCAGGAGGCAGCTGATCAATGATTCTCTCATCATTGATGTTTCTATCTCCCTCTCCCTTCCTCTCTGAAATCAATTCTGTATAATAAAAGCCTAATATGCTAAGTGTCTGGTCGACCAGTCGGCCTTTCAACCAATCAAAGTGTAATATGCTAATGATATGCTAAGGCTGCTTGACCACTCGCTATGATGTGCACTGACCACCAGGGAGCAGACGATCCTACTGGTAGGTTGGCTTGCTGCTGGAGTCTTGCTGATCGGGACTGAGCTAGACAGGCCAGACATACTCTGGAGCCCTCCTGCAGTCCCTCTCCAGCCCTAATCCTGCACCAGTGGGGTCCCTTGGCCTAGCCTGTGCCCTCTCACAATCCAGGACCCCTTGGGGGATGTCAGAGAGCCAGTTTTGGCCCGATCCCACAGGCTAGGCCAAGGGACCCCACTGGTACATGAATTCATGCACCGGGCCTCTAGTATAAATAAATAAATAAATAAATAAATAAATAAATAAATAAATATCTGCCTTTCCCTGTATTATCATCTTAAAAACTCTCTAAAAATAAACTTTTAAAAGTTTAAAAATTGTTGAGAGACCATTCTCCATGCACCTCTCACATCTGTGCATGTCTCCCTAACTGTCCTTGTGGTCTGGGACCTAACGTTAAGACTCAGTGTTCAGTGGAACTGAGAGGGCCTCAGGTGGCCTGACCACATGTCCTCCCCACCTGTCCCCACAGATAAGATCCCTGGCCAAGCCAACCTCCTTATCAGGGGAGGAGGCACAGTTCCCGCTTGCCCTGTATAGGGGCTCTCACTTCCCTGCCAGCCCACAGAATTATTCAAAGACGCCAATCTCATGCTCCGTGGGAACCATGGGCACCCTACCTTCTTGATGCTGCAAAGCCTCCTCCTGCAGCGCCCCCCCCCCCCTTGTTCGCTCTGTTCCTGAGTGCACCCCCAGGTGGCCCTGCATGGCATGAGCATATGTGATGCAAGCTGGAGCTGATCTCAGCTGTCCAGTGTTGGCCACCCCCATAACCCTAGATGGGAATACTCGGCCACCACCAAGGAGATGAGTAGGAGGCTGTCAAAACAGTCCTTCATGCCAGACTATCTTTCCAAGGATGTTTGCGGAGCAAACAATCTGGGAAGGCAGATGTGGCACTTCCATCTGGAGCAGAGGGCAGGCAAGCTTACTGCCCCTAAAAAGATCTGAGTTCCTTAAGAAGTCAGGGTTCCTGTCCTTTAATGCAACCCCCCGTGTGTTCCAGCATTTGTCTGAGCCCATCTGTGTCACCCCAGGAGGACTTGGGAGCACAAACATGATGACCTCATGCTGCTTGCTGCACGGTGAGTAATGTAGTCCTTTAGCTCTGAACCAGGGCTCTCCTTCTGCCAGCATCCATAAAACTATCACCCTGCAAGTAGGGTAAACTCTGAGCTCTTCCGAGTTCTTGACATTGATGACCTAGAACAGATTAAATAAACAAATAAAACACCTTCAATGTTTGCCTTTAGCATAGAGGTTCCCTACTTATTAGGCCCACTCAACTTCATTGCACCCCATATGTACGTAGATATATGCAGATCTGCCTAATTTAATCTGTTTGCTACCCACAAAATGTCCAACTCAGGACAATATTAAGACCTGAGGAGAACAATTAAGAACACACCATCCTACATACAGATGATGTATTATAGAATTGTACACCTGAAACCTATATGATTTTATTAATCAATGTCACCCCAATAAATTCAATTTTTAAAAAATAGAAACATCTTTACAATACTATAACACTATACATTTTTCTGTTACTAACTATAATCTTCTGTCTGCTCGGACCTTTAAGTGGATGACTTTTTTCTAATAGCCATTGATATTTGGATCAAATATCTAATTGTTCCCTAATAGCCACTGATGTTTCCTATCATGTTCACATTTATTGAATATTTTCACAACCTGCCCCTCCCACTCTCACAAAGAAAGGCGAGGGAGTTTTCTTAAGTTAACAATATCCTTCTCAGTGACTCTACAAATATGATCTTAAGCCACAACTTGGCTTGGAGAATTGGTTCCTGGCCTGGTCTTTAGTTCAACATCGTCTGAACAGAACCCTATTGTGTGGGAATTTATCAAGGAGCATTGGTAACCTCCACTGCACTACCAGCCACAGAACAAACAAGCTCACGGATCAAACCAAGACGCTCAAGCCACGGCGTGTGTGAAATCAATCAACAACCCAAAGTGAGAGCCCAGGCAGGTTCACACGTCCCGCGGGTGCAAGTGGGTGGAATGACCGCTCACCTGGATCCTGGGTCACCAACAGGGAGTGAGGGTCAGGAAGTGGGGGAGGTATTCTGTCCTGTCCCGCTTTTGGCCTTTCCAGCAATGCATGGTAGCCAGGACCAAAACTGGGGTTTGAGCAAGGGGCCAGGACACGGACGGTGCCTGGGGCCACCACAGGCTGGGGCTTTAGTGAGGCACCTCAGCTGGCACTGCAGGCCCCGCTGGAGCCCACAGAGTCCCGCCTGTTTCTGGGCTGACACCTGGGGCCCCAATGGGGCCATGATGAGAGTCACAGAGGAGTGCCTGGCTCGCGGATGACACGGCTGAGCTGTCAATCCTGGACAGGCACTGCTACTTCTGATGCGCGGCCGCTCCGTCCTCTCCCATCCAGGGTAACAGTTCTGCTTATTCCATCCTTCTGATCAGGTCACACAGCCTGCAGGTTACTGTCACCTACTCCTCAGAGCGAGTTCCCCGCTATCTGTACCTGACACCACTACGCCAGGTATCCGGAGATGGAAGTTATACGGGGGTTTTCCCTCCCCTGGCTGAAGTCCAGCGGTTTTAGGTGCAAGAGAGCACGGGCCCCCCGCTGACCTTCCACACAGGTGTCCTCAGCCTAGTTTCCAAAGGTGGGGGAGAAGAGGAGCTTGGGTTCTTTAGGGACTGCGTGTGCATGTGTGTACATGTACGTGTGTGTGCGTGATATGTTCCCCAAACTGTTAACTGATCCTGCGCCTTGTCAGCAGCGCTGTTCTTACTAAGGCTCGTTGTCACCCCAGCTGGCCTTTTCCCCACCACCCTCCGTGTGCTTCAAGGCCTCTCCGTGTGCTTCAAGGACCCTCCGTGTGCTTCAAGGCCTCTCCGTGTGCTTCAAGGACCCTCCGTGTGCTTCAAGGACCCTCCGTGTGCTTCAAGGACCCTCCGTGTGATTCAAGGACCCTCCGTGTGCTTCAAGGACCCTCCGTGTGCTTCAAGGCCTCTCCGTGTGCTTCAAGGCCTCTCCGTGTGCTTCAAGGACCCTCCGTGTGCTTCAAGGCCTCTCCGTGTGCTTCAAGGCCTCTCCGTGTGCTTCAAGGCCTCTCCGTGTGCTTCAAGGCCTCTCCGTGTGCTTCAAGGACCCTCCGTGTGCTTCAAGGCCTCTCCGTGTGCTTCAAGGCCTCTCCGTGTGCTTCAAGGCCTCTCCGTGTGCTTCAAGGCCTCTCCGTGTGCTTCAAGGCCTCTCCGTGTGCTTCAAGGCCTCTGCAGTGACCCGGAGAGGCCGCCATTGCTTCCTTAAGACACCAATCTGCCCCCCGCCCCCACCTCCTTTGCCTGTGTGTTCATGGCTGTAGAGAGACATAGGTAGGAATGTGGTGTGATATCCCCATCCAGGTCCCCCCACCCTGAGATGATCACCATGGGGCATTTAAGGGGGGATGCACCATGGGTGAGGGGCTGCTGTGCGTGGGGCTGGCCCTGGGCAGGTTCTGATGCCTATATTCCTGGGCGTGAGGAGGAAACGTCTCATTCTTCTGGGGCCTTTCTGGGTTTTCTCCCCAACCTCCTCCTCTCTTGTCTCACCCCACCTGGCTCTGGCCATGAAAAGGAAGTGGCATGTCACCCAGGGCCTCTGTCCCCTCAGGGCCACCTACCCCACCTGTCACCACACCCAGCATTCAGCAGCTCCCACTGACCCCCAAAACATGAGTGAGTGCCGTAGGTCCACGGACATGTGTGTGCGGGCCGAGGAGGGATGACACAGGGCATGCTCCTAACACCCTTCTGAGCGTCTTGTTCCAGACCCCGTGCGCGGGCACGGCCCACAGCCTCGCTCTCTGTCAGCTCTCCGTCCTCGGAGCTCTGCCTCCAGGCCTCTCCCCCTCCCGTCAGGTGCATCCCACTGTCGGAATTCTTCGGGGTTTTTGTGCGTTTCCAGTTTCCAAGCACCAGCTGAGTCCGGTGCAGGGTGCTGGGCCCTGACGGGACAGAAGCATGTCTGCGTGCTGAGGGGGACACCCCCCAGGAGCCCCCGTCCTCTTCACGAGAGGCCTGGCGTCCAGCTGGTGGAGCCACAGGATCCACACTGTGGGGGGGTGGACCCCGGAGGAGCTGGGCATGGATCGTGGGCCTCGGATGCTTTCTGTAACCCGGTGCGGGGAGGGGAGCTGATGCCGCCAGCCCTGTATCCATCCCGTCCCTTCACTGGGCCAGAATCCAGGGAAACGAAGGAAGGTGGGGACCCACCGAATCGGTCTCCTGGTCACTGGCCTCTGTCACCCTGCACACCTTAGGGACTGTGTGCATTTCTGGGCCCACATCCTGACACCTTTGCCAGGAGGAGGGTCCCCGCTGCTGGATGTCCCTGGCCACAGGAGGCCTTCGAGTCCAGAAGCCCCCAGTCTGTGTGTCACTTCCCCGCACAGCCCTCTGGGTGGGAAAGGGGCGGGACCACATGAAGGGCCTGCCGTGGGAGCCCCACCAGGGCCTCACCTGTGTCTCAGAGCCACGGAGGAACAACATGGCGTTGTCCCTGTGTCCCAGACCCCTCCTGGCTTTCTCTCGATTGCATCTTTGAAGTTATTAGTAAACCTCAACCCCGGGCGGATCCCTGACTCGAGAGTGGGCCGTGCCCGTCCAATCAGGGGTCTGCTCACCCTGCGGGTCATTAAGCACCGTCGGCGCCTTGGCCTCAGTTACAAAATGGGGTGAGGAACAGGAAGGGGGTGATGTCAGGAAGGGGGTGATGTCAGGAAGGGAGTGATGTCAGGAAGGGGGTGAGGACCAGGAAGGGGTGAAGGTCAGGAAGGGCATGAGGGTCAGGAAGGGGGTGAGGAACAGGAAGGGAGTGAGGACCAGGAAGGGGGTGAGGACCAGGAAGGGGGTGAGGACCAGGAAGGGGGTGAAGGTCAGGAAGGGGGTGAGGACAGGAAGGGGTGAGGGTCAGGAAGGGCATGAGGGTCAGGAAGGGGGTGAGGAACAGGAAGGGAGTGAGGACCAGGAAGGGGGTGAGGACAGGAAGGGGTGAGGGTCAGGAAGGGGGTGAGGGTCAGGAAGGGGGTGAGGAACAGGAAGGGGTGAGGAACAGGAAGGGGTGAGGGTCAGGAAGGGGGTGAGGACAGGAAGGGGTGAGGGTCAGGAAGGGGGTGAGGGTCAGGAAGGGGGTGAGGGTCAGGAAGGGGGTGAGGGTCAGGAAGGGGGTGAGGGTCAGGAAGGGGGTGAGGACAGGAAGGGGTGAGGGTCAGGAAGGGGGTGAGGGTCAGGAAGGGGGTGAGGGTCAGGAAGGGGGTGAGGACCAGGAAGGGGTGAGGGTCAGGAAGGGGGTGAGGACAGGAAGGGGTGAGGGTCAGGAAGGGGGTGAGGGTCAGGAAGGGGGTGAGGACCAGGAAGGGGGTGAAGGTCAGGAAGGGGGTGAGGACCAGGAAGGGGGTGAGGGTCAGGAAGGGGGTGAGGGTCAGGAAGGGGGTGAGGGTCAGGAAGGGGGTGAGGGTCAGGAAGGGGGTGAGGGTCAGGAAGGGGGTGAGGGTCAGGAAGGGATGAAAGACTTTGCAATGAAGGGCTTGTGCATGGACCCCGGTTGCTAATAGCCACTGAGGCAACTTCTGCAACCCTGTGGCCACATCATCCCCTCACCCACCGCTCAGATCTCACCTGGGACAGTGAATTAGTGTATAACCCATGACAAGAAGCCTTGAAAGAAAAGAAAATCATTTTTATTTTTCAAAAGAACTAAAAGCACAAAGTAGCATTCATCTCTTTTCATTTTCAGGTCAATTTTGAGCAGGAAAAATCAAAGCAGTCAATCCATGCAGTGAGCCGAGGCTCAGACGCAGAAGCTGGAGACGTGTGGGTGGTGGCGAGGCTGAGCTGCGGCTGGAGGGGTGTGTGTGTGTCCATTCTAAGTGTAGACGTGACTCCCACCGAGAGCGGCTAAAATTCACACTCCTCTGAAAGGGAAGGTGCGGGGAGAAGAGATGTGTTAGTGAGGATAAGGATGTTCTCTCACTTTGCAATAATTCCAGGGGATTTTTGACTTGAAAGAATCAACGGGAAGATTCTTTAGAAAACATGGACCGTCTTCGTATTTTGCCATTCCTTGCCCTCCCACCCCAAGTGAGCTATGCATCAGAAGGGTGATTCTTCACAGCGTTCGGTGAAGGATGTGGGGGAAAGCCAGGAACAAGGCAGGGTTCCTCCCCAAACGGTCTTCCAGCCCTCCCTCTGTCCCAGACCCGGATTCATGGTGATTTAGGCTAACCCACTCCTCCCCAGGCCCCCATGGCCGCGACCCGGGTGAAAACACAGCTGGCAATGCAGACAGAGTCCCGAGGGCCCGTGCGGGTTTTCTCCCGCATTCCACGCCGTCAGCCCCCCCCGCGTTGTCATGGACGTACCTTCTGGAACGTTGTTGATTTGCAAAGGGTAGAAGCACCACGGGTGCCCGGGGACGGTGCTGTCAAAGCAGCAGCCCTTCGCTGCGCACTCGGCAGGCGTGACGCCGGGAAACCCGCAGTTGCTTCTCTGGCTCGGGGACATGACGCACGTCTCTAAAAGCACATGGGGCAGGGGGCAAAGGTCAGCCAGCGGCTGAACTCCTCGCTGTTTCTATCCACACTCCCATCCTGCTTCGTTCTCCAGTTAAATCAGCAACCGGCTGGCACGCTGATGCAGACCCAGGCCTCAGGGTCCGAGAGGGAGACCTGTCCTCATTTCCTGACATGTAACCACGTCACCTCAGGGAAAATGCAAGGTGACCGGAATCTGTAACCTTGCACCTACCTGGACAACGTATTCATTCGCTCATTAATTTCAACTAAGGATTATTAAGCATATTTACTCAATCAATATGTCTATTGAGCACTTTTGTGTGTCCTAGGAACAGGAGATGACACAGCAAAAACAGACAGCGCGGGTCCCTCAGAAACCGAGCTCATGCCAGGCTCCGTGCCAGGTGGTGGTGACCCAGAAATTAAAAATGAAGACATGCTTGTTAAGAAACCAACCTCAAATGGAGGAGAAAGCCAAGTATATGTACAAAGCAGCACAGTGCCACCATCCCAGTGTGTCCAGGTCAAGCACAGAAGGGGCAAGTGACAACAAGGCTGAACAAAGCAAGGAGAGCTTCCCGTAGGAGGGGGTTGACCTGTTGAAGATGGAGCAGTGGGTGTTCCATGCAGAGGGAGCAGCATGGTCAATGGCAGTGAAGGGGGAGAGCAAGGTGTGTTCGAGGAGGTGTGAGTCCGTGTGCAGAGACGATGCAGAGGTAGAGGTGGGCGGTCTGGGAGGAGTTAGGTCAAGGGCTAGGGGACATAGTTTTAGCCTGAGAGCAACAGCTTTCACCAGGGGAGTGATGAGATGACCCAAAGTGGAAAGCACCCAGGGCAGACGGGCCAGCTGACAGCTCCCACATGGTCTGGATGCAAGATCTGTGGGATCTGCACTCGGGGCCAGAGGCTCTGAGAAGGTGAACTCGGCAGGCTGAGGCGGGCGATGGGAGAGGAGCCTGGGAGCGGGGGCATGGGAGGGTGAGGAGCTCCGTTCTGTCACCTGGGCTCAGAGGTGCACATGACCGTGAGCCATGAGTGAGAAGACAAGGGGCATGAGGAGCGAGGCCTTGGGAGCATCGACAGTAACGGGACAGAGAAGGAAGGAGGCTGAACAGAAGGAGGCTGGTCAGAGGACAGGTGGGCCGAGATTCAGGGCAGAGGTGGGCACAGGTGGCCTTGACCTGGGGCATCTGACTCCGTGAGAGACAATTCCTCCAAAGTCAGTTGGATGTGGGACACTCCCGCTACACGCATTCCTTTGTGAAATCCAGCAAAGCATCCTAACATTAACAAGAAATGTTGATTCAGCCCTTTGTAGCTTGCAAAGCACTTTTCACAGACAATTGATCACGCTCTGAAGACAAAGGCCTTGAGACACAAACAAGTTCAAAAGAAGCAGCAGTGCCCTCTCTCACTGGGCAACTCCCATGGACTAATATTGATGGAACACGAGCCAACGGGGCAGGTGGCTTGGGCTCTGCAGAGCACGGGGCCCAGAGGGGGTTGTGGGATGCCCACCTGTGGAGTAGGCGCTTGGACATCAGTGTAGACTTGGAGTGGTCCCACTCCCTGGGCTAGGGTTTGGCTGGGACATTTAGAAGTGCTATTCATACACCCTACATCAAAGCTTGCTCTTTGACATACGACGTCCAAGAATAGCCTCATGGTGTCAGGCCTGGAAGACAGCGCCGACCAAGGAACCCCACTTGCTCACGGCAGTTCTCCAAGGTCTCACTGGCCCTTTCTCCCGCTGCTGCCACCACTTGCTTTTGCCTTCCAACCCCTCTCAAGGGCCTAAAACAATGCTTGGCTCAAAACCACACACAGTGCAACAAAGACCCCCATCAGGGCCTCTCTGTGCCCATGTGCCCCCCCCCCCCCCGCCCCAAGAAGCAGGAAGAGGGCTGCTTACCGGTCTGGACCTGGGCCAGGCTGCTGAAGGCCAGCGAGAAGACCACGAGCAGGACGCAGATCACCTTGGGCTCCATGGTGGCCATGCCTTTCTCCTTGCTGCTCCCAGGAGACTCCAAGTCAGGGGTGAGAATCTGTCTGAGGCCTCGATTTTAAGCCTGGGCTCTGTTTGCTGAAAGAGTGTTAGATAACATTTGCCTAAGGAGGGTCTCACAGTCCTTCACTGATTAAAAGGTGTTCTCTAAACACGGGCAAGCCACAAGGACGAGTTTGCTGATAGAGCGAAACCCGTGTCTCGTAGTCATCTTGGTGAGGGATTTGAGATTCAGAACGTCCCGCTCTTATCCGTGGGAGTCTCCTCAGTTCACTGGTCCGTATCGGCTAATGTCAACAGTACACTCACTGGAAAGTGATTCATAGTGAGAGATGGCCCACGAAAGGCGCAGTTGTGTGAACAGTGGCTCACGGGGTCCCTGCCACACAATTCAGGGAGGAGAAGGAGCAGAGGAGCCCGCCCGCCTGGCCTTGACCTTTTGACGTGGGCCATTTCCAACTATTTTGAGAATCCAAGTCCGGAGAGGGGAAAAGCTGACCTGGGCAGGATGAGCAGGAGAATGACAGGCCTGGCCCCCTCCCCTCCCCTCTCCAGGGGACTTGAACTTCAAACTTCTTCTTCCCTCCGTTAGTGCTGTCTTGTTAGACATTTCCATGGCAACTTCGCATGTGAGCCGAGCACCGTCAGGTCCTTCACCGAGGACCCAGGGCCTGTGCGGAGGGGCTCAGGGTCCAGTCGGCACTGCCATCCTCCTCACAGGAACTAGTGAGCATTGTTACTTATTTATCTAAATCAATCTTTTATTTTTCTTTTCCTTTAAAAAGGGAGTTGCATGTATAAGAGCAGACTTGGAAACTGATGAAGTAGAGGTGCTCTTCCCTCTGGCGGACCCCTCTCCCCTTGTCTGTGGGGTCAGTCGCTCACGTCCTCCCAGGGGATTCCTCAGGGCCACCTCCACCCTGCGGCCCTGCCCTGCTCTGACTCTTCCTCTGTCATGGCTCTTTTTTTTTTAAATTTATTTTTATCTTTGAATGTCTGAAGCGATTCCCTCACGCGCCATGTTTATTGTTTACTGCCCCTCCCCAGTAGAATGGAAAAGCCCTGATACAGGGGCTTGGTCTACTCTGTGCATTCATGTGGCCTCAGTACCCACAATGGTGCCTTATTGAATAAATATCCATTGAGGAATGGATGGATGGATGGATGGATGGATGGATGGATGGATGGATGGATGATAGTAGGAATATTTTTTCTTCAGTGAGAGATTAGGCTCCGAGGAAAGCGAATCTCATCTGGGACAGCGAATCTCATCCTGGTGGCACCTTGACCTTCAACTTCTGCCTTCCAGAACTGTGAGACAACAAGTTTCTGTTGTGTATTCAGTTTATGGTACTTTGTTTACAACCGACCTAGGAAACTAATACAACCAGGGTGACTGTGCACTGGACAAAGAATACTTAGGCTTTCTGAAGGTCAATAAATAGTGACTCTGAAGGCCATTAATATTCAAAGGCCCAAGCCCCACGTGGTTCATCAAATAGAGAAATTGGATTTCAGGTGTGAGATGGCATCTTGGCCCAAGTCCGTCTCCTGGATCCAGTAGGGTCACACCCATCCCTTGGGGATCCCCCCAGGCCCAGGATAGATACACTTAGTAGCTGCATTGCTTCTCTGGTCCTTGGAGTGAGGGATGTTACCATGGAAGTCCCTCTCACCACGACAGTGAACCAAAACCAGCATCTCAGGCCAGGAGGGACCTGCAGAAATCAATGCCACCATCAAGGACTTGAGCTTGCAGCCGTGGTCATTGCACACGCCCGTTGACCTCACCTGTGTGGCCAGGTGCGCTGTGGAGAGTGACTTGAGAGCAGGGTCAGCACAGGTTGGTTCACGGTAAATGTCCAGGTAATCGTTATTTCAGGCTTGGTGGGCCACACTTGGTCTCTGCCACATCCTCCTTGTTTTATTTTTGCAACCTTTGAAAAATGTACAAATCATTCTTAGTTTGCAGGTTGTACAAAAGCAGGCCACAGGCAGGATCTGGCCCACAGACTGTCACTTGTCAAGCCCTGTGTATAAAGTCTCACACATTTCATCAAGGGGTGATGACACCTGCAGCCGGGGGGCTGGATGTGAGATCGTTCCTGGAGCAAACCCCCTGGCACCTGATATGCAGCTATTGACCTAGAAAATGTTTGCTTTCCCCCCATTCCTTTCCGAAAAGATGATTAGATGCATTTTGCCTCCGCATGGCAGGGGGAGCAATATACCGCTACGACGTGGACTTGGGGTTATGTCAGATCTGCATACTCAGGAGAAACTTTGAACATTTTGCTAAACGTTCTTCCGGCCTGTTACATTGCAGACCTGATGTTGTGTTAACTGGATTTGGAAAACAGGAAGTAGGATGCCTTAGAGAAGCACACACTTGGAGCTGCGCAGGTCCAGGAACCTGGTCCTTTAGTGGACATATCCTCTCTGGAGGGAAAGACGAATGTCTGCACCTGTTCTGCTCACCCCAGTACATGCTCATGGGCCTCTTTGGATCTGGGAGATAATATAGACTACATTTGAACACACTGTTCTGGCTCATTTACCAGGCTGCCAATAAAGTTCGAAATTTTGAGTGGAGTCAGAATAATAAATGGCTCTGCAGAAATTGGTCCAGGCTGTCACACAAGACACCCTGCCACGTGGGCCCAGAAGTTTGAACTGTTTGTGACGTATCCACAGCAAACATCGACGTTGTGTATCATCTTGGCGAAGTCCAAGATGAAAAACAGCAGATTCCATATTAGTTCTCTGTCGCCATATGACAAACTTAGCGATTTAAAACAAGAAACACTTACTATCTCAGAGTTCCTGTGTGTCGGGGACTTGGTGGCAGCTTAACTGGATTCTCTGGCTCACAGGCTGCCGTCAAGGGGTCAGCCAGGACTCAATTCAAATCTCGTGAATGTGAAGACGTCACGGGGCCATGTAGAAAGTGGGGACAGTGGCATAGGCTCAATACCGTGAGTTTCTCCTCATAGTAATCGACTCCACTTCTGAGTGCCCATCCTGCCAACAGCAGGGGCTGGGGCATGCTCCTGGATGTGGCATCATGCCCAGGAGCAGTGGCTGGCAGCCTGGTGGCAGGTTGGTTCCACGAGAGCGTTTCCATCACAGAGGGGCAGGGTGGAGGGCCTGGGTCTGTACATGCCTCCCTCAGAGCCGCAGCTGCTGGCAGACCGCACTGTGAATTTACAGAGCGCATAATCCCGAGCATGGGATGCATCACAACACATTCCAGGGCCCGGAAATCTAACAACGTCCAGCAATTCACGGGCCTTCCCGCAGGCCCATCACCCAAGAGCAGATAGCTTGATCGGATGATGGAGTCGTCTGCTCCACCGCCAGGGGGTGGGTTCCCATTCGGCACATGCCTTAAACCTAAGTGCCCGTGTCCAGTAAGCACACAACGGACGAAGGAGTGGCGCTCCTCATACTAAAGCAAGTCACTGCTGGAGGAAGTTTTGCTTCCCACGCCATGGCCATGGTCTTACGGATCGGAGCGCTGCTGGTCTGAGAGAGGCCGGCTCCCATGTGGAAACCCGACTGGCAGTGGAGACTGCGCTCACGCCAGTGAACCAGCAGTCAGAGGAGGCAGGTCCACTAGAGGGACTGGTCCCAGGAGCAGAGGGAGACTGTGTCACTGCTATAGCGTGGGGATGAGGAGGGGGATGCCCCCAGGTATAGCAGTGACACAGTCTCCCTCTGGGGGCCACTGGGGCTTCTGTGAGTGCTTTCTCACCAGAGGTCCTGGTCAATGGAAAGTTGAGGCAACCCGATACACATAAGACCACACAAGGACCCAGATCCCACAGATGTGAAGATCTGGCCCACTATCACCAGGCAAATGACCACGCCCAGCTGAAGCGGGGCTTAAATGGGAAGGGGGCTGTGGCCACCAACTCTGACCTTCTGACCAACCACCAAAGCAGTTGCTGTAGCAGCTGTTTTACGTAAATTAAAGGAAGTAGCAATAAGTACTTAACTAATTTCTGGACGACTTAGGTATTTCTAAACCTTGAAATCAATAGATAACAGAAATACCAGAAATCATCTAAATGTATATTACATATGTAGGTAGAGAGCAAATTTAACTATGTAAAGTACTTCTTTAACTGTAAAATGTTTATCATATATATGATGAATGAAGGTTTAAAATCTTTGAAATATAAAGAGCTCACACAAGTTGAGTTTTCAAACCCTGGAACTCAAATAGATAGAGGCAAAGAGCATGAACATCAAATTACAAAATTATAGGAAATAGGAAAAAATTATTAGCAATCAAAGAAATCATTTAAGGTAAAAACAATAAGCAAGCCAAGCAAATTGTCAGATTTTGTTTTTTAATCAGAAGAGTCCGTGCTGCTGAAAGTCAGGAAAACAGAGCCTGCACCCACGGTGGCAATGGGCCCGCCTTCATGGGGATCAGCATGGGCCTAGAAGCAAGGGTCCTGGAAAGAGCTCACGCTCGGACCCGGTACATCTCCTTCGGGGGTGCCCTCAAGAAAGAGTCCCAAACACAGACAGATCATCCTGCATAAAGATGTCCCCAAAAGAAATCTTGGTCATTGTAAACAATTGTAGAGAATGTTGGTTTGAGGATGCGTGGTGAAATGCAAAGCTCTGTGGAGTCTGTAAGAGCCTGGAATCGCTCATGCTGCAGTGTTAAGTGAGAAAGAACAGGACCAGGTTTACAAACAACTCAGCAGGAAAAGGAGAAAAAAGAAGCTACCCCAGGGGGTGGCCCCAGCCCCGAGGGGTGCGAGGATGGTACACCGGTTTCCTTGGTCTCTGTTCTCCTAGTTACCGAAATGTTTCTATAGTGAGCAATTATTATTGTAATTGAAAAATATTGTATTTTTAAAATAAAATGTACTGATTTTGCTGTTCCCCCCAAAAAGAGAACGAGGAGAGTTCTCCTGCCGCCCCGTCAGTGAGTCAGGAGGCAGTCATGGAGGGGGTATTTGACCTTGGAGGAGTTGCGCTCGGGCCACGCCTCACTGACGTGCCTGCCCCATGACCTGCTTCCTCATACCTTCCCTGAAGTTAAACACAGGAGTGGGGCTGGTGTGAGCTGCCTGTTATCTCTTAGATTTCAGCTACCCCGGGATTGAAGCCGCCCACTCCCACCCATGGAGTCCTCGTCCCACCCAGCTATTCCAGACGCCCATTTGGGGCATGCCGGTGAGGTGCAGACTTGCCCATGAAGGGACCAGGACTCCTCTGGGTGCAGAAGTGGTAGAAACAGGGACCTCCCCTCCAGCCCCTCCACACTCCTCCTGGACTCACCCCAGCTCACGCTTCCCCACCCTTTTGGCTCCAAAACCACTGTCAAGTCCTAACTGTAAGTCCTGGGAATTTAAAGGTAGGAAGAGAGAGGGGACACGGATACCTAATTCCTCACCTCCAAGCCATCCCTGACTCTGCCAACCTGCAGTTACTTAACCCTCCAAGCTCAGCTCGGCACCCCCAGGTCTGAACAAAGCCTTGTCCCTCCCAGCAGGTGAGCATGGAATTCATCGGCTCATTCCTGGCCTGGGGTCCAGGGAGCCTCAGGTAAGTGTGGGCACCGTACCTCCCCACTCCTCTGTATCTCAGTCCCTGAGGTGAGTAGACTGGCCGGCCCCCTCCTCTCCCGTGATGCTGACTGCGACCTTTCTCCCTCCTGCGGACCCTGGTGGGGTTTGCCTCTCTGGGCCCCAGTGCCTCCTCTCTCCTGACTGTGAGCACTGCTCCGTCCAGCCCGGTCTCCTGCTCCCATAACCCACCATGCTCCCTCCTGCATTCTCCCCCTGACCCCAATGGATCCCTTTGATGTGGTTCTTTGGCCCATTTCAATCCATATCTACCCCCAACATAGGTGTGTGGGTACAGTTTTTATTTTTTTAATATATTTTTATTGATTTCAGAGAGGAAGGGAGAGGGGAGAAAGAAATAGAAACATCAATGATGAGAGAAAATCACTGATTGGCTGCCTCTTGCACGCCCCCTACTGGGGATTGAGCCTGTAACCCTGCATGGGCCCTTGACCGGAATCCAACCTGGGACCCTTTAGTCCGCAGGCCGACGCTCTATCTGCTGAGCCAAACCAGCTAGGGCTACAGTTTTTATTTAAGGCATGAGGCGTTTCTATCTGGCCTGCACCATGTGAGCGATCCAGCTGAGAAAAGGACAAGAAGAATTACAGGTAAATTACCCACAAGCAGCGCCTCCCCGGGATGGCAGTCGGCAGTCCCTGCACTGCCCTCGGTTACAGGTCCCAGGGACTGAGGCCCGTGCCCGCTGGGTTAGTGAACAGTCACTACTGACCAACAGGGAGACTCACTCACTGAGCAGAGGCTGTGAACTCGAGCATCCGCCTCTAAAGATCCTCACTGAACTCTACTTCTACTTTGTGCCTTTCATTCACTTCTTCCTTTTCATTTACTTTTTCTAAGCACAGTTGCTGAGAGCTGGGCTCCAGAACTCAGGCAAACCTGACGGCTTGTCCACCGGTTATGTAAGGGTGTATAAAGGATTATGATTCTCGGACCAGGTCCTATCTCGTCGGCTGGTCTTGTGACCCTGCTGTGCAGTGCCTTCCTGAGGACAGAGGCCCCGATGACAGGTGTGGCCCCATCAGAGCGGTTGTGGAATAGGCCACCAGTCCGAGTTCATGTCTGTCAGTGTCCCAGCTTCTGCTCAAACCTCACATCTGCTGGAGACAAAACCGAAAACGTTTCTACCACTCCCATGACTGGAGTCGCTCCTAGGAGTTTATGCAAAGAGAAAGGACAAAAATAGTGCCCTAACAAGGGTCCTGCTCTCTCCATAAACTCTATCCAATGCAGGCTATAAAGGAGGGTTCTGGGGGGCTGGGGTGAGGTTAAGAAATACCCGAGCCCTGTGGTTGCACAGAGATGGGGAGGCCTCGAGCCCAGGCCTCCTCGTCCTGCCCTTCATTTGCTGTTTACTCCGGGTGGCACTGCCTCCCGTAGCAATGAAAACCGCATATTCACCTCAAAACAGTCTTCATCCTAACGTCTCAGGTGTCAATCACAAACCCAACACGTCACCACACAAAATAAGAGCCAGCCTGTGCCATTCAGCGACTGTCTCCATGGTCGCCAGCAACCTTAAAGTGAGTGGCTCCATTTTCTAAACTAAACTATAAGAGATCAAGGTCCTCCCTATATGATTCTCTCTCTTGCATTCTCACACGCTTCCTCCCATGGGGCAGAAAGCTGTGGCTGGGAGCTGCCGAGCTGGGAGCCGCCCAGCCCGGGGCCCCACGTGAGACACCCCCATGCACGTGGGCAGGGAATGGCCTCTGACCCACTCCTGGGCCTGTGACGTTCTACTTCCAAACCCTCCTTTAGTAAGCCAGCGCCGTGGTTCTTAAGCGTCTGATGGGGCATTCAAGCTGCTGCTTTGCAGCTCTGCCCTCAATCTTTCCCCCTTTCCCATAGAAGGGTACCACATGTTCAAGACAATGGCATGGCTTTCAAGAAATTATTTTGCCTTTAAAATTTTCTAAAGTATTTGTCCTCACCAATCAGCAAAGCCTCAAAATACACGAAACAGAGACTGATCGAGCTGAAGGGGGACTAGGCAAGGCCACGATTATAGTGGAGACATCGACACCTCCTCCCAGGCACTGCTGGGGCATCTAGACAACATCAGCAAGGACACAAGAGACCGGCACTCCCCTGCAGCCAGCAGAGCCTACCTGGTGTTTACAGGGCATTTTACCCGACAGCAGAATACGCCTTTGTTTCTAGGTGCCCTGTACATTTATCAACACAGACCATACCCTGGGCCATGAAATAAATCTCAACAAATCTGAAAGAACTGAAACCACACAGAGTGTGTTCTCTGACCACAATTCGATAAAACGAGCCATCAGGAACAGACAGCAGGAAAATCTCTAAGCATGGCGAAACTCAGTAACACAGAGAGCAAAAGCAAGTTTCAGACACATACATATAGGCACACACACACATACACACATAAAGAAATTTCAAAATAGGCAGACCTGGATGAAAAGGGATCACTCTCTATATCAAAATTTGTGAGACTTGGCTAATGCAGTGGGGAGAGAAATATTTATTGCATTAATTTACATTAGAAATGAGAAAAGGTCTCAAATAAAAAACTTAAGTTTTTAACCTTGAAAAATTAGCAAAACAAACCCAAAGCATTGAGAATGAAGAACAGAAATGAATGAAATTGAAAATAGGAAAACAATAGGAAAAATAATTAAAACAAAAAGTCTAGTTCTTTGGAAAAATCAATAAAATTGACAAATCGATAGCAAAACTGACAAAAATTAAAAGCAAAAAGGGACTAATGATATTAGAAATGAAACAGGAGAGATCAGTACTGACCCTACGGACATCAGAGGATAATAAGAGAATATAATGAAGAAGTTTACACTCATAAATTTGACAACTTAGAAGAAATGGACTAATTTCTTGAAAACTACACAGACACACACATAAACACACACACAAAGGACAGTCATAAGAGAGGTTCATATTTAACTTATTAAAAACTGCCAAACTGTGATCTAAAATGATTATTCCCTTTTGCATACCCACCAGGAGTGTGTGAGTTCCATTTCTTCCACATCATTGCCAATGCTTGGCAGGTCAATCTTTTGAATTTACCCTTTTAATAAGCAAGCAGTGGTTTTAACTGGGTTTCAAAACATTGAGCATTTTTGTCAGGTGTTTATTTGCCATCTGTATATCTTCTTAGTAAAAGGTCTGTTCATATCTTTTGCCTATTTTATTTTTTATCAATTGTGGCTATTTCCCTACTCATTAACAAATAAGCAGTTCATTTTTGTTCCTCAAAACACACACACACACACACACACACACACACACACACACTCTCAAACACATTCACACAGACACACACTAAGGTGTAAACACATACACACAGGCACACACTCAGACACATACACACAGACACACACTAAGGCATAAACATAGACACACACACATAGATGCACACACTCAGACACATACATGCAGGCACACACACTCACACACAAGTACAAGTAAAACTGGAGAAATCTGAGTAAGTCAGTAGACCTTATCATTGTCAATATCCTGCTGTTATACTGTACTCTAGTTTCACAAAATGTTATCATCAGGGAAAACAGGACAAAGTTTGTGAGACCTCTCTGTGTATTGTTCCTTATGACAGCATGTGACTCTACGGCTATAAAAAGTTCAATTGAAAAAGTCTGATAAGAATGTTTCCGAAATCACAGTTCTTATGACTACCTACACCAAGCACAACCTTAACAATCATTTTCATGGTTATTATTTTTTTCTCAACAACCGAGTGTGTGGCTGGCGAGGACTCCTGTCCTGGAGGAATGGGAATGTGCCCAGAGGTGTTTGCACCACCCTCCCCAGGGCCTGTGCTGAGAAGATAACACCCCCCACCCCCTTACTCAGGCCCCACGGGGGAGCTCCTGCCTGAGCCACGGAGATGAAGCCAGGCTGTTCTCAGGATTCCCAGCCACAGGCCTGACACCTCATGGGGTGCCAGGGGGACGGTGCTGGGGGAAGACTCTGGACTCTTGCCTTGGGGCCCTGACGCCTGCCCGCAGTCTCGCCTACTTCCTGCGGCTGGCTGTGACTCAGTGGGCACCTGCAGGTGTGGCCTGGCAGTGAGCAGCCCTCCACAGTTCCCCGTGTTCTTCCCCACGGGAAGCCAGGAGGAAGGTGGGATGCAGCACCAACATCACAGGCCCAGGAGGCAGTGCCCCCAGCCTGGGAAACAATCTGGAACTTTCTAGGGACCTGGAGGATGGAGCGGGCACGGCTGCCCTCCCCCAGAGCCCCACCTGGTGGCCAGATGTGGGAAGTTCCTAGGTTTCCTTTTGAGGAAGGCTCTGAGGGTGGGTGTGATGATCCAGTAGCCATCTGGACCCAGGGACCGTCCCTAATCCTATCTCATTTCCCTTGCCTCTCCCTCTGGTGTGAGAAGATGCCCTAAATTAAATTACAGCAACTGGAGGGTTCAAGGAGGAGAGGAGGGAGGTTAATGCGTCAACAACTGCAGAGCAAAACCAACAAACACAGCTCACATTCCTGAGTGTGAGTTGGAATTTTGAATTAACTCCCAGGAGTGGATGCTGAGCTCCGCCAGCCGCCGTGCAGACGCGTACAGAAGTCTGTGCAGCGACTCTGACGTGGCGGGGTGCATCCAAATACCATTGCCAAATGCTATTCCCTCCCTTACATCCTCCATCCCCTTCTCAGTCTCAGACTTCCTGGGGGGGTCCCTGGAGCCGCTCCCTCCCCAAGCACCTGGGCCCATGCTGCTGAGAGACTCGCCCATCTTCCCCACTTCCTCCAGGCAAAGGAGCACGTGTACTTTCTCGTGAATTCCTCTGTGAGAAAGCACCACAATGTGTGTAATGGGGACTGCAGTTGTGTGGGTAACAGGAAGGGTCTCTAATGCTGCAGGTGCCTGGTAGGCTAAGGGGGCGCTACAGAGAGGTAGGGAAGCTTTTGGCTCTCTTTTTTTTAAAAAAACAACAGGTGTTTTTAAATATGTTTTTTAATTGATTTTAGAAAGAGAGAAAGGGAGAGGGAGAGAGAGAAACATTGATGTGAGAGAAATACCCATTGGCTGCCTCCTGCACGCCCCCCTACAGGGAATCGAGCCCACAACCCGGGCATGTGCCCTGACCAGGAATTGAACTAGCGACCTCTCCATGCACCGGATGATGCTCCACCAACTGAGCCACACCGGCCAGGGCTCCTTTGGCCTCTGGATGACATGTGACTGTCCACTCTGTTTGCCTCAGGGCCCGCCGTGCCGGTGAGGTGGCCCTGGCTTAGTCCACTGCCTTGTTTCCCACTCCGAGTCTCATGATAGAATACGAGGTCATGCTGATCTGCTGAGAAACCTGTTCTAACAGAAAAATGAAAGAACCCACAATGTACACAGAAGAGGTCAGACGGACGTAGCCGAGCCTCTGCAATCTATCAGGCTTGTGGTTTCAGTTTACTGGAGCCGTCGGCCCCCGTTCAGACAAGCCCCCACGGGCCGCTGCATTGGGAGAGCAAAGAGACAAGAACACAGCAGGCATCAAGCGCTATGAGACAGAGCAGACATCAGCCTTAAACCAATCACTGGGAGGCGAAGTTCCGACAAGCAGAAGACGCGGGTCTGGTTCCGGGACCTGGGGACATCTGCAGTGACAGTCCCCGCAGTGCCGGGCCACGTGGCTGCAGCGTCCATCGCTTTGCGTGAGAGACTTGTCACTCGTGCGGAAGGGCTGCTGCAGAGAAAACCTAATCGACAAGCGGGAAAGGGTAGCGCTGCTTAGTGAAGGTCAGAAAGGCACTTCAGGGTCATTTCAGTCCAACACCCCAGTGGCTCGTCGGAGGTGTTAGAAGCAAACTGTTCTGGATGGAGAGATGGTCCTCCGCTGGGCTCAGCTGGTGGTGCCAGCAGGCCCAGCACCGGCGGCATTTGCTCGTGAACGTTTCCAGCCAGGAAGCGGTGGAGGGGCGGGGACGTCTCTGTCGTGGCAGGAGCTCAGCGCGGTGGCCTGTCCGCTTTCTCTTCAAGTTTTCAAGTCCCTCTAGAAATAGAAACGTGCGTGTCATCTTTCCGGCACTTTCGGTCATCCCTTCCCCGTTAGGATGGAGTGGGCCCCGGCATTTACCGGAGGGAAGCCGCGGCTGTGCTGCGATTCATGGGGACAGCGCGGCCTCTGCTGGCGGAGGCTGCCAGCTCCCCGCGGGCCTCGGACCAGTGTAACAGCTCCCCCCTGTGGCCCCTCCCAGCCTGCCGGCCTGTGTCTTTCATCACCGACCCCACATGTTTCCCGTACTTTCCACGTGAACTTCCCAGCTCTTATCCTCGTGTTCCTGAGTCCCGGCCTAGTCAGAGCAATTTTGCTTTAAGCCCCAATGAGACAGAGACAACCACGGGTTGACATGGTGCTCCAGCAGGCAGTCCCATCCTAGTACATGGCAATTCCCTTCCAGATGTGTGCGCTCTGGGAAGGCCCTCACATGCATGTTCCAAAGGGGCAACTGCAAATGCAGACACACCCCCTGCCCCCCGCAAAGCTCTCCTGGGAAGGGGAGCCTCTCCGGTCTTCCCTGGGGACACCTGGAAAGAGACTTGCAAAAGGGGGAGTCCGGCCTGGACAGCATGGCTCAGTGGTCGAGTGTCAACCTATGAAGCAGGAGGTCATGGTTCGATTCCAGTAGAGGGCATGCAGGAGGCAGCCAATCAATGACTCTCTCTCATCATTGGTGTTTCTATCTCTCCTCTCCCTTCCTCTCTGAAATCAATCAATAAAAAATATATTTAATTTAAAAAAGGCGGGGGGGGGGGGGGGGAGGCCTCACCCTGGCCTTCAGTGGGCCGGAGGCAGCTCAGATGCTCTCGGGCATCAAGGGATCCACCCGTCACAGACAAAAGGGCTCTCCCGGCGTCATAGAGAGTGGAAGCCGTTTCTAAGCGCAACGGGGAGCCACACGTTCCTAAATGTGTTCTCAAAGGGGGCCTTGAGACCCCACCCCACACCTGATCACGCCCTCTAGAGAAGGACCCGGGGGGCGTCAATGTCCACAAACAGCCAGGGAGGGTCCTGTGCACCCCCACCTTGGAGAACTGCCAATTCTGCGAGGCAGCCTGTGCTGGGGCGGGAGTCCTGCTCTGGGGCCTTTGGCAGGTCCCCTCGCCGGTAATATGAGGATGGTGCTGGGACCTGCCTCCCGGGATGCTGCTGAGGCCTCGGGCGGCACCACTGCTGGCGGCCTCGCCCACCCCAGCCTCCTCCACAGCGTGAGGACCGGGAGGTGGTTTCTCCCACTGGCACCTGTTTCAGGCTCAGCTTTCTTTACCAGCAGCTTGTCACACGGACCCCCAGGCCCTGCGTGCAGCCTCGTGGAGGGCGCTCCTCCGTAGCTTCATGGGCGACTTCAGACCCACTCCTGCTTTCCTGCCCTCCACGCACCAGGCCCACACCGCTGTCCGCACCCCAGGCTCCCCCTCACGGGCCATCGAGGCCACTGCAGGGCGGGGGCTGCTGTTTCCTCCATCTTCTCTGACACTTGGCGAGAGGCTGATGGGTTTGGACTGAATTTTGTGCTACAGAGCTTAGGGCGGGGCCAACCTGCCCATGAACAACCCGATGAGCGCCAGCAGATGCTTCCTGAGGGCCTGTCTCCCAGCATTTGCTGCCCTGCCCCGCCCCCCCCCCCCGCCCCCGTGGGCACTGAGGCAGGGACTGTGGGCACCTGCGGAGGGCACAGCTCACGGCAGCAGGGCTGGGATGCACAGCATGCTGAGTGCCAGGCCTGGGCCTGGGCCTGGCACAAAGGAAACTGCTACGGAACTTCTCACGTAGAGCAAAAATTCCCCAGAAAGACAGGAAATTAACGCCCTGGTTCACATGGAAAGTCTGATGTCCTTCTTAGCCCACTGTTTCAAGTCAGAAGGAGCCTCTAAGAAGATCTGTGATCTGCAGGGACAGAAAGCAGACTGCTGGATGCCAGAGGCGGAGGGAGCGGGAAGGGGCTGATGCTGAGCGCGGTTTCGTTGCAGGAGGCTGAAGTGCCCTGGACTAGAGAGGTGTGCATAGCACTGTGAATGCGCCAAATGCCGCCGGAGGATCGCTTTAAAACGATTGATTTTATGTCGCGCAAATGTTGTCTCGATTAAAGAAAACAGGGTCTTTGAAACTGGTCCAAAGCGTGATGTGGGGCTCAGAGTCCAAGATTAAATCAGCAAATGTTTGCTGAGTGGCCACAGGTGGAGGTGCCCTGCTTCCCAGGCTCCTGTGCGGCCTGGCCTCACGTCCCTACACCCTTCCCGCCCTCCCCCCCCGCCCCCCCCGCCGACACACACACCTGCTTCCCAGGCTCCTGTGCGGCCTGGCCTCACCTCCCTGAAGCCTCCCCCCGACACACACACACCTGCTTCCCAGGCAGGTATTGACACCTGACCCTCTGGAGTCTCCATCCTTCCTCTGGGGGTGTTCCTTCTTCCTCCCCACCTTCTCCAGGGCTCCCCCTGCCCACCTGTTCCTCCAAGACAGCCTCACGGACCTGTCTCCCTCTTCCGGGTCCCCTCCAGGGGGCCCCCCAAGCACAGAGCTGCCCAGGCTCCTCCTGAGCAGAGACTTTCCATCCCATCCCTGGCTCCCTCAGTGGTCATGGGGGGTCCTCCCCCACCTGTCTTGCCCTCGCTCACCCTCTAGTCCATGCACACATGTGCCCACTCTACTTGACCCCATCCCCAAGGACTCTCTCCTCCCTCCTCCTGCTTCTCTTCCTTTCCCTGATTGGTGGAGGCACGGTCACCCATGTGTGCCCACCCTGCTCACGTCCCACACCCAGGAGCCACAAAGTCACTGCTTGACGAATCAACAACTGATTGCTCACTCCCTGGCTCTGCAGCAGGACTGGAGTCACCGAGGGCTGACGGGGACCAGCGGGAGCTGGGCGGGCACTGCACCCACCTCCATCTGCTCGTGAATCCAGTCCAGGAAGGAGGTGATGCGGGTGTAGACCCCAGGCTTGTTCACGTCCGCACAGCCGATGCCGAAGCTGGTCGCTCCCACCAACTTCCACTCCCTCCTCTCCTGGCACACCAGGGGTCCCCCGCTGTCTCCCTAGACAGCAGGGAAAGAGACTAAGGGCCACAGAGCAGGCCCCGGCATGGCGGTCCCTGGTTCTGGTTCAGGATTCCCCAGTCACCGCACCACAAAGTCCAGTGTGAGGATGGCAGCCCCCGGACCTGATCGGCCTTCCTCACAGTGGGTCCTCTGTACCTCTGATGGAGCCCCCAGCTAGCTCCCAACATACACTGAGCCCAGGAAGGTCAAGGCAGCTGCGTGCACCCGAGGGAGCTCTCAGAGGGAGGGTCCGCCTGGCCAGGGGCCTTTAGCTGACCTCGGACCCAGGCAGAATTGGGGTCTCACCCACTGTGGCTTTGGAGGCCCTCCTTCACAGGTTCCACCTGCCTCCCGCCTCTTTGGTCGCCCTGCAAACTCTGAGAACTGGGCTGGGAAGGAAGCATCCTTGAGACCCGTCCTCCCGCCCAGCACCCAGCAGAGCGGGAGCGGGTAAACATGGGCGGGCCGGGAAAGGGCGTGCTATCTCGAGCAAACTTCTTCCCCAGGCCCTGAAGTTTGCTCTACAGTCAGTCACAGGGAGATGCC
Source organism: Cnephaeus nilssonii (assembly GCF_951640355.1). Lineage (NCBI taxonomy): Eukaryota > Metazoa > Chordata > Mammalia > Chiroptera > Vespertilionidae > Cnephaeus > Cnephaeus nilssonii. Next base: position 7,052,440 of record NC_137074.1, read on the forward strand.
GGCAGTGGCCTCTCCCATGGGCTGGGTCACCATAACAGCCTGGCCTTGCCCACTGCCATGACCCCTGGAGGTCACGGCGGGCCCCTACCTGGCAGCTGTCCACTCCGCCTTTCAGGTAGCCCGCACAGACCATGGAGGGGGAGATGATGCCACCGTACACGTCCCTGTGGTTGCAGATCTTGTTGGAGATTAAAGGCACAGCTGCGTGGTTGAGGACCGGGGAGGCGTCGCCTGTGTCAGAGGAAGAGGGGGTGACGTGCAGTGAGGAACTCAAAGGGCACGCATCCGGGGTGGGGACCAGGGCCAGGGGCACGCTACCTCCCACCATGGCCACTTCAATGGCAGAGCCATCCACTTCCCTGCGGGGACCAACATGGGAGGAGGGAGGAGCAACTGTCACCACAGGGACCTGCCCAGGGCCTACCCTGGGTCCAGCATTTGATCCACACCGGGCTGTTTTGTTCTCAGAACAACCCAGGTCACACAGCAGGGAACCTGAGGCTTGGGAAGGTCACACACAGCTCTTGGAGGAATTTGGGGGTGGTCTGCAGGAAAATGTCCTCCCACAGGCGTCCGTGTTCCAACCCCCAGAACCTATGACCATGTCGCCTTACATTTGCAGACTGGAGATGGGGACATGATCCTGGGCTCTCCAGAGGGACCCCAGGTGTAATCCCAGGATCCTTGAAAGGGCCAAAGGAGAGTGTGTGATGGCGGAAGCAGAGGTCAGAGAGGAGAGAGACAGAAGGTGCTGTGCTGCGGGCTGTGAAGATGGAGGAAGGGGCCACAAGCTAAGGAGTGCGGCCGCTGGGATCTGAAAAAGGCAGGGAGCATCGCAGCCCTCCTGACATCTTGGCCCCAGCCCACCAAGACTGATGCAGGACTTCCGGGCCCCACAACCGTGAGAGAATGGGGGTCATTTGTTGCAGCAGCAACAGAAAATTAACACACCTGCCGTGGATCAGCCTCAGCACCGACCCGACAAGACTGATGCCCTCTCCCTTAGCCTGTTGGTAAACTGGATTGTCTTTATGCTTTAAAGGCTTAAAGCGGGGCACCCCCATTCTCATTCCTATAGCATGTATCCATAGGTGTGGGTCTGCACTCCCCAAAACCCTCACTTTAACTGTTCTATGAGTGTGAGTGACAGTGTTTTCTGCACAGGCTTCCCTAATCCACTCACATGTCCACCAGCCCCGCAGTGAGGACCGCCTGGCCATGAGCTCGGGCTGAGATGGAACCTGTCCCTACTCGGTACACAGGGCCCAGCGAAGACCAAAGGATCCTCGTTGGGCACTCCAAGTTCATGAACAACAGCACGAATAGGGCCGTGGGTGGGGAGCACGAACACAATCCCAGACCTTCCACCACCTGGTCGTGTGAGGCCCAGCAAGGTGCTCAGCACCTGTCTCCTCCCCTCAAAGTGGGCAGGAGCACAGTCTACCACTCAGGGCTGCTGTGAGCACAGGCAGGATCACATCGCTCTGTTCAGCCCCTGGCACGCGGGGAAACAAAACTCAAGGCCTTTGTGGGAGAAGCGCCCACTGTGGGCAGGAAGGCGTGGCCAGCCGTAGGGGCGAGACCCTGTGCTGTGGGGAGGACTGGCCTCTGGATCTGGGTAAACCCCAGGTGCCTCGGACAGTCCGGGGGGGACAGATGCAGCTAATAAGTCTCAAGAGGACATTCTGAACACCCTGTCCTGGGTTGAAGGGTGCCTCCCCCAAGCATGTCCACCTGCAACCTTAGGCTGTTCGGAATGGGGTCCATGCAGGTGTAATTAAGGGAGAGTCTCGAGATGGAGCCATCCTGGATCAGGGTGGGTCTTCACTCCATGACTGCTGCTCTTCTAAGAGGAAGGAGAGGGGAGCTGAGACAGGGGCGGGGAGGCCCTGTGAAGGCCGGGACAGAGCCTGGAGCGATGCCTCTACAGTTCAAGGAACACTAAGGGCGGCAGGAGCCACAGGACCTGGAGAGAGGCCAGGGGGGTCTCCCTTGGAGGCCCCAGAGGGACCCAGCCCTGCCACACCTTGATTTCACACTTCTGGCCTCCAGACTGGAGAGAATAAATGTCTGTGGTTCCAAGCCACCCTGTTTGTGGTGATTTGCTACAACAGCCCCAGGAAATGAATGCTCTCCCTGCTAACAAGGGAAGTCATCGATGGGCACCTGAGAATTGTGACCACATTTGTGCCCCGTAGTGATGAACAGGGCACAGGCTTCGTTTGCATGTATTTTTTGTTACCATTACTAATTATATTCTGATGATAGCAATAGTCCTGTTTGTTTGCTTTTGCTACTTGATCTTTGTAGGATGAAGTAACACGTCTACCAAAGTCACACAAGACAAAACCTCCTCACCAGTTCCAAGTGCATCTTCTGCATAAACCTCGGGAGGCGTCTCTACTGGGCGCCTATGCACTTAGACAACACGGTGGGAGGATGAGGAAGCTCGAGGATGAAGGAGACCCACCTGGTGTGTTGGTGAAGGCCTCTCTGTGGAAGCCTGTCCCAGTTCTCCTTCATCATTTATTTTTCTCCCGAGAAAGTCTGCGATTTTCAAGTGGTACCATGTCTCATGACCAACAACTATTCGGCTGACTGCGCACTTGTTGGAGTAGTTGACTCGCACCCCAGCAGGGACATGTGGGTGTCCCACGGAACATCACGTTGGGACATAGGAGGGGGACATGTTGGTGTGGACATCTACCCCAGCCCTCTCCTTTCAGGCCCCCTGGACTCAGAATCTCGACTCCAGGCCACTGACCTCCTTCCTCAGTGGCCCCCCATCCCGACGTCCAGCACATCTTCCCATCCGGAAAGTTCTCTTCGGAGTTGGGCAGACAAATCGGTTGGGTCATCTCTGTTTAAAGAGGAAACAACAACTCTCACATCTGGGCGCTAACCATCCCCCAAAGAAAGGTCAAGCCCAAGATCATCTGAAAGCCATTAGCTCAGAGCAGGGACCCCTCCCGACCAGAGCCCTAAAACTTCAAAACAACCCTAGACTGTGGCAGCAAGTGTTCTGGAAAGGGCCAAATGCACCCACTCAACTCGGCCACCGTAGCCTAAAAACAGCCACAGGCAGTGGTAAACAAATGTGTGTGGCTGTGTTCCAATAAAACTTTATTTAGAAAACAGACAAGGGGTCAAGTTTGGTCTATGGGCCACAGCTTGCCCACTCCTGGTCCAGACTGTGGGTACCTGGCTTTACAGAACATCCCTCCATGGGTATCCTGTCCCTCCTGACATACCTGGAGGCCACAGCTCACCTGTCCATGTGGGCTGTGTCACATAAGCCGCCACCAAAGTCAGTGCCACGGCTGTCACGGGGCTTTCACGTGAACACAGTCTGAGATATGCTAAGCCCTTCTGGGTACAACAATAATGGGAAGGTAGAGAAAGACTACGCGGAGGGTTCATTTTAATTTTATCAAAGTACAAGTGTTGGCACCTCATTTTGTATAAATCAAACATCTATAATAATAAAAGCATAATATGCTAATTAGACCGGATGTCCTTCTGGACATCCTTCCATCCTTCTGGACGAAGCCAGGGCTATGAGGGAAGCCCGTGTTCCAGGTGCCTGCCAGCGGCCAGAGGGAAGCCCAGGTCCGGGTGGAGGAAGACCTACTCTTGCACGAATTTCGTGCATTGGGCCTCTAGTCATTATAATAATTAACAAATGAGCACCACCTCTACAATTTCTCTTTGTTTCTCTGGCAGGATTTGTGTCACGTGTTACATGTGCCCTGCGGTTAGCACGCTGCTGACTCTGCCGCCGCTGGTCTGGTGCCAGCATTCAGCTCCTGTATGAGGCCTTGCTGACTGGCATCACCCCGCCTGCACCCCCTGCACCTCACGCTGCTGTAACCCTGGGGGAGGAAGGTTTTATTTGGGAGTGGGCTCACGAGGCTTCGTTTGCAGCTTCAAAAAGTGTGAAAGTTCCATCCCTTGTGGCTTTTCTGTAACCTCCACAGGCCATATCCTGACCCCTCCCGTAGAGAAATGGAGCCTGCTCAATGAGAGGATGTTTCTGAGGATTTCAGGAGCCGAAGATGCCCAGTACCTTCCAAACCATAAGGAAGCGGCTGCAGGAAGGACCCACCACCCGCTGGCTGGCCTGGGACTCACTTCCTCTCTTCACCAGGATCAAGACCCTGGGCAGGGAGGTGGCCCACGGGCAGGGCACCTCACCACGACTAGCACCAGACAGAGAAAGCTATTTATCCCCACAGGCCAGAGGCCCCTTCCACCCCTAGAGGCAGCAGGTGGCCTGGCCGGGCAAGTCCCTTTTATCTCTAGGTGGCACCGCAGGAAGAACGTGGCACCAGTGGGAGCCCCGGGGGACCCGACACACCAAATTGATCAAGGTAGAACCGCAGAGGCTCTGGAATGAAGTTAGTGTCACCGCAGCCCACCGTGCCCTGAACGGGGTGACCACCGCTGACCCTGAAGATGCAGGTGGGACCCAGCATCTCCCAGCATAACAGCCTGGAAGTCCTGAATGCGATCGGAAACTTCCCATCTCACCAGGAACCAGGGAAATGCCCACCTTCACGAGAAGAGAGTCACCTGATGCCACCCGGAAGTGAGTCAGGTGCTGGGGTTACCTGACAAGGACTGTAAAGCGTGTCCTAAAGAGGCCCCACAAGCGATTACAAATTCCCCAGAGACACGTGAGAGCCACCGAGTGGCAAAGAAATCCGGACGCACCGTCGAAGGGCAGCGGCTCCGCCAGCTTCATGAGGGCGATGTCGTTGCCCAGCCTCTTGGGCTTGTACTTGCTGTGGTAGATGATTTTCTCCACCAGGTGCGAGGGGGCTGGGCTGTCCAGCAGGGAGACGAGGCCCACCTGGATGGTCCAGGACTTGGGGAGGTACAGGCTGCAAGGAGGAGACTGGGAGGTAAAACGGGGCAAGTCCAGCCCCTTTCACCCACGGGCCTCAGGTGTCCCCCGATCCAGCCCCAGGGAGATGGCAGGCGTGGACGGCCCTGCTTGCCTGTGCTCGAATCCACCTCAGCCCCCATGCCCTGCAGAAGCACAGAGGAGCCCTCCCCCCCCCCCCCCCCACACACACACACATGTCCTGCAGTGGCCTCCCTCCCTGCACCTCTGAGCGAGGCAAAAATAACAGGGAGCCTAAATAGCCGAGTGTTTCTGCGGCTTTCTCCTCTGCCCACCTCCCTTGAGGGAGACTGTGGGGAGACTCTTTGCCCCCCCAACCCTGCACTGTCACCCTCTCGGCCACCTGGTCCACCGTGACCAGCTACAGGGGGTCTAAGACCTTTACGCTGGTGGGTTTCCTCCTGTGTGGGAGCGTTTCTCTCTTTTCTGTGAGAGCCGCGGCCTGAGGTCTCCGCAGCCCACGGTGATGGGTCCACGTGAGGAGGGAAGGTCCCTCCACGTGGATATGACTGTGGTCCCTTGGCCTGCTTCCTGGACCTGCCGCTGACCACCCAAATCCGCCCCGTCCCACCGTGGCCGGACTGGACCCCTGCCAGGAGGTCAGAGCACTCACTCATAAACGCAGTGGGCAGCGGTCACGATCCACACCGGGGTGATGATGGAGCCCCCGCACAGGTGGTAGCCCTGGAACTGAAGGCTGGCCTGCCAGGGCCACTGCGCGGGCGAGGACATGTTTCCCCCCACGATGCGCGAGGTGTAGCCCCTCCTCAGACCGCAGGCTGCCCGGGGAGAACAGGATTGGGGGTCCATCCCACAGACCCTCCTCCCCTGACATCTGCTCCCCTCACAGAGCTTACAGCCCAGAAGAGTTATGGGAGGGGTGGCACATGGTGAGGGGTGGGGACAGGCCCCCCGAGACGTGGGAAGAGTGGGGTGTCGTGGGGGTACAGTGGGGAGAGTCCATCGGAGCAAAGAGCCCGATGCTGGTGGTACGCCCCACCCCACCCCCCGTGTGCATGCGCCTGGGTGATGACAGCACAGCAGGAGCATGGGGAGCCTCCCAGCCCCTCCTCACTAACCCAGGTGCCAGCACACCTGCCTGACTCCTCCAGACCCACCCCCTGCAGCCACATGCTGCCCCTCCACCCCACCAGCAATAAGGACCGCCCGCCGGGGGGTGGGTGTGGGGCACTGTCCCTGGAGGGGGCAGGAGGAGGAGGAAGTCAGGCCACTGGAGTCACTACAGTGACAGGACCTCATGCCCATGGTCCTGTCTGCTGCTGAGAAGTCACGCTGGGCCGCCTCCCCCACCTGACAGGTGAGACTGGGCTGACCCTCCTCAGAGGTGGAGTCCACAGACTCCCACCGGGCACCTAGGATGAGGAGACCCCGAGGAGGAGGGGACCCCGAGGAGGAGGGGACCCTGAGGAGGAGGGGACCCCGAGGAGGAGGGGATACGAGGAGGAGGGGACCCCAAGGAGGAGAGGACCCCGAGGAGGAGGGACCCCGAGGAGGAGAGGGGGGGTCAGTGAGCGAGCTCTGGCTTGCATTGACCTCCGTGTTTCTAAAACTCTTACCTGTGCACTTCACGGTGACCACGCGACCCGAGGCACACCCCTCCCTAAAGTGGAGAAAGAGTGGGCTTAATGACAAATTCCCGAGGCTGTGAAATGACCATTTTTAACTTAATCTTGGGGTCAAAGGGAGATAAACTCTATTCCCCTGCTCTTGAGTAGAGTGCAATTGTAGCCTGGGTCACAGGATTCCCCCGAAGCACCGGCAGCGTGCAGGACTGCAGGCGATGGCCCGGGCGCGCTGCTCAGCTCTGCGCAGCTGACAATCAGGTGCACAATGCGCCGTCATGCAAACATCTACCTGGGTTGCTTCCCTGTCACTTTTGCCCCAATGTCCTTCACTGGCCACTGGGGGACTTGGAGTGCCCACTGCATGGGTGGCAGGCTCTCCTGGCACCAAGTCCTTCAAACCTGGGACACACGCCTAGGACAGGACTCCTGGAGCAGAGCTGTGACCCCCCGGGAATGGCAGGCATCCCCCTGCGTGGGGGGGGGGGGGAGTGGCACCTGCTTTTCTCATAATCCACCCGGACCCCTTCCTAACTTCCTGCTGTCAGAGCCCCAGGCCTGCCATGAAACGGGCTGTCCCTACGGATTGCATGTGTGCCCAGGGGGACTCTCAGTTACAGGATGGACAGGATGACAAACTGTTTCCCGGGCAGAGGACACACGCCTCCGGGGGTTTGGTCCAGGCACCAGGGAGAGCCTCGGAACGTGGGTTCAGAACCCTGACTCTCACCAGGAAGGTGACCCCTCTCAGCTTCAGGCACCTGGCATCTTTAAGGACACCTCATTTACCTCCCTCGTGACTTTGAGGAACATGAACAGCACATGGTACACGTTAAAGGACTTTGTGAGCAAAAATGTTTCTTTCTTCTTTCTAATTGCCCCTCCCTCCTTCCTGCCTCCGAAACACGCGGGAGCCCATGCTGTGTGAGGTACAGTACTGTGGCTACATGTACGTGTATGTCACTGTTCCTCCTCTTCCCCCCCCTTCCTCTGCCAGCCACGTTTGCTGGTTTGGGGTTAGCGTGTCCACCCATCCAACCACGTGGCCAGCCCCACTGTGACTCGGGGAAAACACGCCCATGCCTGTGTCCTCGCGGAGCTGCGACCGCGAGCAAGCGGCCTGCCTGGCGCTCACCTCACGTACACCGACTGGTGCAGAGCCGTCACCTTGTCGTCTGGCAGGAGGTGGTTGATGGAAACAAAGTTCTCCTGGAACGGCTCCTCAAGCAAGTCCACTCGGAGGGTTTTTGAACTGACGTAGCTACAAGCACATTGGAAACAGATGCGGCGTGAAATTCACTCCGTGCTCCAAATCAACTGTGCCCACGTCACAGCACCACAGGCACCTTCCTGGGGATATAGTGTACCCCCAGGCTGTCATGTTCCCAAGTCACAGCACCACAGGAATCTTCCTGGGGACATAATGTACCCCCAAACTGTCATGTACCCACGTCACAGCATCACAGGTATCTTTCTGGGGACATAGTGTATCCCCCAAACTGTCAATGTGCCCAAGTCCCAGCATCACAGGTATCCTACTGGGGAACATGGCCATGTTTCCCCAAATAATCAGTGTGCCCAAATCGCACTATTACAGATATACCAGGGGGATGTCACTGTGTCCCCGCAAACCATCAATGGTTTCTTCTTGCCAACTTATCAAGGCATTCTATCCTAAACCTGGTGGAGTCTGGGATGGAGGGCCCTTCTGGCTCCATCATGAGCACAGGCTCCAGGCACCTGGGCGGGAGGACCACTGATGCAGATCAGTGGGACCCCCTGACACATTCCACTGCACCGACCTCTGGTTGGCCTGAAGCAAGACCCAGAGGGAACAGAGCATAGAATTAGATGGGTGTTTCAGGTGGGCACCAAAGTCGGGATGCCGAGCACCCCAAGATCAATAGGTTGGGGAGAATAATTTCCCAGTCTGCCCAGAGTAGGCATGGGTCCCTGTCAGAGAGACAAACACATGGGAGGAAGAGCATCAGGGGACACCAGGAGCAAGCACGTGGTGAAAGTGTCAGGAAACAGGCCTTCTGGAGAACAATGGTAAAGAAGGTCCAACTTTAGGAGTGTGGGGGGGAGGGGTGTTTGCGGGGGGCTTGTATCAGTGCTTGTTCATAAGGAGGAAAGTCTACAGGGTTCTTGTAGGCACTTGAGTGGTGGTATTTGCTATTGTCACTGAGCTCGAATTGCAGCTGACTTCTGAGTCACTGGGGAGATGGATACAGACCTCAGGGGTATAAGGCCTCTGGGGTTTCACAGGCTTTGGAGAAAGGAGCTAAGAATATGATGTATCAAATTTGAAATTGGAGGGTCCTGGAGAATTCAGAGCAGTGAGCCTTAACCACCCAGCCCGTTTCCTTAGCTACAAACAGGGATGTGTTTTCAAGGTCACCCCTGTCGCCACGCTCACTTCCTATGTGGCATGTGTGACTCAGGAGCCTGCCTCCTTTGAGCTCAGAATCAAGAGCAAAGAGAGGAGGGTGACATGCAGGCTCCCGTGGAAGATGGCAGTTTTCACGTCAAAGGAAGGGACAGGAGAGAGAAAGAGGCCCCTGCACCAAGAAGAAAATGTGTCATTTTTGTGAAAAAAAAAAAAAAAAAGTCACACAGACAACAGTGAAGTCACACAGACACACTGAAAAGTGAAGATTTCACTACAACAGTTCTTTCTCCTACACGTTGCTAGGCAACTGTTATGAATACTTGTGTTTTCATCAAACTGATGACTTTTGCACTTGGTTCTCTGGGGCTGCTTGGGAGTGTGTGCAGGGATGAGGATGTGGCCCCGAGGACCAGGAGGGGTGGTGCCGGAGGCTGCTTCGTAGCTGAGACCTGGGGCGCTGGAGGGTCGGGCTTGTCTTTATCTCTGAAGCTCTTCATCACATTATCACCTATTTGCACCTGGGTCTCTTCCGGCCCTGAGACACTCCCCGAAATGCCATTTCCTGAGTGATCTTGAGCATCACTTGGTGTGCCGGGGCCTGGTTTGCACACCTTGAAGTGAAGAGGATGATGTCCAGCACCGTGGGGCTGCCACGAGGGTGCAGTGTGAGAGGAGGTGTAGCCGTGTAGGCGCCCAAGTAGTTGTCTCACCGTGACCACTATTCATGTCCCACCCATCACCGGGAGGTGCTCCTTACGTTACCTTGGAAACCCCAGCTGGGCACAGGCGATGCTAGTGTGGTAACCTTTCCAGTCGTCGGAGCACATGGTCCTCCAGGCCGCCTCTGTGAACACCTGGAGCACGCCATTCTGACCGCTGACACGGACTGGCCGGCGCCCAGGCACAACAGCCCGTCAGTGGCCAGCAGAGCCCTGAGGCCGCCTGCAGAGATTTCCCTGCAGCCGGCCCAGGCCCTCCTCTGCTGAGTCTGACCTGCTCCTCGCCCACAGCACCCCACCCTCGCCGGGACCTCCGGCTGCCCGGACCCCCTGAACTCTCTTGGAGGTCTCTTATTGCTCATGGGGTCTCCTCATCCCAATTTAAGCTTCATGGAACACCACCACCCTTAAACCCCAGCCCAGGACCTCCTGGGGGCCCGTTGGATTGCAGTTGAGAACATACTTTGACACTAGCAACAACCTGGACCCATTTCACAGATGGGAAAGACGAGGGCCCCGTGGTGCTGACTTCCTCCTGTGTCTACAGGGAAGAGGCAGGACCTTACCACATCGGTACTCATCCTCCCCGGTTTTGCAGTCTGAGACGCCGTCACACCGAGCTGAGAGTTCAATACACTTAAAAGACGACCGGCACCTGTACTTTCCGGAACAGTCGAAGTGGACTGAGGACAGGAGAAGACGGGAATGTTAACAGCGGCTCCCTCAGTGTGCAGCATAACAACTATCCACCTGCCCCAGGCCCTTGAGCTTGCCCATCGGTAATGAAGCACCATTGAAACTGCACCTGTGTCACAGCCCAGTTTCTTTTTTTTATTTTTTTTAAATTATTGTCTAAAGTTGTACATATGTCTTCTTTTTCCCCAATTGACGACCCCCCCCCCCCAGCCATTCCTAACCCTGGGCAAGCCCCTACAGCCCCAGTGTCTGTGGCCATTGGTTATGCTAGTATGCATGCATACAAGTCCTTTGGTTGCTCTCTAACCTCCACTCCCTCCCCTACCATTTGTCTCTGGATCTATTCTTATTCATCCAATTATGTTGATCATAATATCCCACATATGAGTGAGATCATGTGATATTTATCTTTCTCCGACTACAGCCCAGTTTCTGTTCCGAAGTCCAGGGGGTGGGGCTGCTGCACCCCACTCCGTCTCACTAAGTGGCCTTGAGCCACAACTGGAGGTGAACTTAGACGCCAGAGGGCTCAAGGTCAGGAGAGAAAGTGCATGTCTGCAGACCGACCAGCTGAGCCAGCTGAGCAAGGAGCCCTGAGCGAGGACTCTTTGCCCCCCACCTCCTGTTGTCTCTGACTCTGGGCAGCGAGTGGAGAAACTGCGGGCCACATGGCCAGGCAGGTGGAGAATTACACTCATCTGTATTCCAGTTATTTGAAAGAGAAACTGGGAAATGGTTCCCTACGAGAGACCATCCAAATGACTCACTTTCCCAAAAGCCACAAGCACCTTCTTTTAAAAATAGCAGGCGTGCTGGGCCTGGCCTGAATGGCCTCCTTGTCTTCTCCCCCAGCCCTGCACCCGCCTCCTGCCTGTGGATTCTATTTCATCAGGTGCCCGTGGACACTTCTAACTGGGCAGGTTCTGTGGTGACAAAGCCCCAAGCGTGGCCAACAGCCCCTGCTGGGCCCCAGGCTGGCTTTACATTCACGCAGGCAAGTCGAACTCAAAGCCGGCAACCCCGAAAGATGTTTGCCTCCAGTAATTAAGGCTGGGTGGCTGGCGGCACCACGAAGGGGGTGGGGGGAGCTCATGAAAGTTTAAGTGCCTGGCTAGGAGTTGAGAGCCTACTAAATAATACATCATACTCACCGCCCAGACCGATGGCCAGCGCTAGTATCAGTGCGATGACCCCAATGACGATGATTGGGAAGAACTTCAACGGCAACAGAGACAGGATCTGCGCGGCCACTGCATCTGCATCTGGAAGCCCAAACGAGGGGGAGGGGGGCACAGAGCAACAAATCTGAATAAAAGGAAACTTAACATTTCGCTTCATGTTCCCTCCCTCAAATGCAGTCAAAGAAGGCTGCCTTCATTTCGAGAAGGGCCACCAGCCAGGGCACATTCTCTGGAAGTTCAGCCCCACACTCTCCAACCCTGACCCAATTCTGTTCATCTTAGGTTAGGAAGTAGTGTTATAGGTTGAATTGTGTGTTCCAAAACAAATATGTTGAGGTTCTAACCCCTGGGGTCTCAGAATGTCACCTTATTTAGAAATAGAGGTAGTAAAGTTCAAATGAGGGCATTAGAATGGGCCCTAATCTGTCTGGTGTCCTTACAAAAAGGAGAAATTTGAACACAGAGGCAGACACACACACACACACACACACACTCACTCACACACTCTCACACACATACACACTCACACAGGGGATGATATGAAGGGACATAGGGAGAGGCCATGTGAAGGTAAAGGCAGAAATCGGGGTGATTCATCTTCAAGTCAAGAAAGACCAAGATTGTCAGCAAAACCAAACACCAGAAGCCAGGAAGAGGAAAGGAAGGGTTCCCCTGCAGGCTTTAGAGGGAGCATGGCCCGTCAATGCCTTGATTTCAGACTCTGGCCTCCAGAATGGTGAGGTGATATTTGTTGTTTTGAGGCACCTACTCTGTTTCGTTGGCCTTGGGAAACCAAAGTGAAGGGAAAGTAGGGCACCACCTTTCAAGGACATTTTCCCACAGATGAGGGTGATGTGTAAAATCCACACAGGGTACTTTCTGGAGAGGGAGAGCTGGGACCTCTGAGAGGGCCACCAGATGATGTAGCAGGACCATTCTTCATGGATCTTGTGCACAGAGGCACCAATGGCCTTGGTTCCAGAGAGACTTTCTGAGGATGTTGGCAGAGCAAACAGCCTTAGAAGATAGAGACAGTGTTTCTCTGGGATAAGGGATGAGTTTATTGACTGTCCAGCTTAATAAATATGTCTTCCTTTGAGGTAAAGTTCGTGCAGGTCTGCTTATAGTCCATTATAAAGATTCGGGTTCCCTTCGCTGTGGGTTCCTCAGCTGTAATGCAGACCCACTGTGTGTGCAACTTATGCCCGGGCTGCTCCACGTCACCTCCACGGGACTTGGTGGGCAAGAGCAACAACTCAAACAGGATGCCGGTGCCACTTGTGCTGTGAGTAATAACGTCCTTTGTGTCTGACATGGATGTTCCTTGTCTCCTGCCAGCATCCCTGGAACTGTGACAGGCTGGCTTGTTAGCTTGTACCAGACCCTTCCCAGGCAGATTGGGTGGAAAGGAGATGTGAAGAGCATTAAGATGCCCAGAAGTACAAGCCTCTCTGCACAACCAGGAGAATTTCCATGGCTCCCTTTACTCTCAAAGGAACAGGCCACTTTAGGCAAATTAGCTCATCAGTCCTGAAAATCCATGCACGCCCAAGTTGTCTTCCCTTAATTTAGGAAGGTTGAAATGGAGGAAGTGAAGAAAGCCTTCCAAGAGCCAGGCTATCGCTCAGAGACCACCCCTGCCTCTCTTCTCCGGGTCTTGGAGACGTTGAGCCGGGAGGTCTTCTGTGAAAGAGCCAAGAAGATCTCCCCCCACCTATCTTTGGAAACACACAACTTCACCTGCTGGCAATCGTATGATTATAAAATGGGGCATGTAAAGGAGGCAGCCGATCAATGATTCTCTCTCATCATTGATGTTTCTAGCTCTCTCTCCCTCTCCCTTCCTCTCTGAAATCAATAATTCAAGGCAGCCTTAAAAAGAAGAGAATTTAAATATGGGGGTGGGAAGAAAAGGGGGATTGGGAGGAAAAAAGGAGAAAGTAAGCAAAAGAAAAGGATAAGAGGGAAAACAGAAGAAAGCAAGGGAAATAAGGACACATGTGCAACATACAGTCCTTAGTGACCATGGGGACAGAGCGTGAGAAAGGAGGGGAGACAGAGAGATGAACCCAAGCTCTTTGCTTTGGCCTGGATGAGCAGGCGGTTTGTTCATAGTTGCCTTCTCGGCACCCAGTACAGCACCTGGTGCCTGGTAGTTCTTTTTGTTTTGTTTTTAATTTTTATTGATTTCAGAGAGGAAGGGAGAGGGAGAGAGAGATAGAAACATCAATGATGAGAAAGAATCATTGATCAGCTGCCTCCTGCAAGTGTCCCACTGGGGTTCAAGCCCAGAACCCAGGCATGTGACCTGACCAGGAATCAAACCATGACCTCCTGGTTCATGCTCTATCACTGAGCCACCACGGCCGGGCCCCGGTAGTTCCTGATAAATATTAGTAAGATGGATGGATGGATGGATGGATGGATGGATGGATGGATGGATGAATGGATGAATGGATGGATGGATGACATCGTGATAATGAAGGTGGTTTTCTCTGGGTTAGAGACCAGTTCCTTTCAAGGCAACAAGAGCATGGTCTTGAGTTAACAGAGCAGAAGCCTCTTGGCCACCCGCCCCCACTCCCCAGAGGCCTGCACCAAGTTTTTCTGGCCCCTGCTGAGATGCCTTCAATCCATTTACAATTAAAAATCAGCAGAACCCCAAGAATGACCTCATATTATTCCAGTTGTTCTCTATCTAAGAGTTAATTTAGGAAATGAATCCAGATCATGGAGTCAAAGGTTGTTCAGTTAGAATATTTGTACCGTTCACATTGGCCCCTTCACTGCTCCACCACAGTGCCCTGTGGGCGCTAGCATGGGCACTCCCCCTTCTTGTTCTGTCTTTGAGAACATGCTTAGAAGAAAAAGCAAGATGCATAACATCTCTCCAAAGAGGAATGCAAATGATAAACAAGCACAGAAAAAAAATTCAACCCCTCTGGAGATGAAAAACACACACAAATTAGACATAACTACATATCAACTTCCCAATCCATCATCATCATTATTAATTATTATTATTATTATTATTATTATTATTATTATTTTCACTATAGTCCAAAGTGAAAGAAAATGGACCGCCAAGTATAGTCAATAGGAGTTTGCACTGTGTAAGCTTTTTGACAGTCAAATTTGAAATATGTACCAAAAGTTTAAAAATGGATGGAGTTTTTGACCTAGTAAATTCAGTCCTAGGAATTTAGCCTAAGATGCCATCATAAATATACACAAATGTCTACCTATAAGGCCACTTAGAGGAGTGACATTTATAATACTGATGCACAGGAACAGCCTGAATGACCAACAGAAGGAACTGGTGAAATAACAAATGGTATAGAGACACTTAAATGACGGAGAAAGGGGGTTGGCAAACTTTTTCTGTAAAGAGCCAGATAGTAAATATTTTAAAACTTATTGGCCATATGGTCTTTGTGGCAACTGCTCAGCTCTACTATGGCATGAAAGCAGCCATAGACAATATGTGAATAAATGGATGTGTTACAATAAAACTTTATTTATAAAAACAGGCATTGGGCCAGATTTGGCCCATGGGCCCTAGTTTGCTAAACCCTGAAGAATATTTAATTAGTTAATGCCATTGAAAAATTAACATGATATTGTTCAGTTAAAAAGAAAAGCTTCAAAATGGTACAAAGAGTATATGTCACTTCCAAAGGGAAATATAGATACGTTGAAAGAAAAAATGCAAGAAATCCTACAAAGAGTATTAATAGAGTTATCCCTGAGTAATGGTAAAATTGTGGGCAACTTTTAAAAAATCTTTTTGATTAACTGTATTTTGCAAATTTCTATAATGAACAATACATTGCTTTATTAAAAATGAAACATTTGTTCCTTCCCACTACTAGGAATTCATCATGAGGAAATAACCAAAAATTAGCATAGATATATATATATAACAAGAGGCCCGGTGCACGAAATTCGTGCACGGAGGGGGGTTGTCCCTCAGCCCAACCTGTACCCTCGCCAATATAGGACCCCTCAAGGGATGTCCGACTGCCCTCTCACAATCCAGGACTGCTGGCTCCCAACTGCTTGCCTGCCTGCCTTCCTGATTGCCCCTAACTGCTTCTGCCTGCCAGCCTGATCACCCCCTATCCACTCTGCTGCCAGCCTGTTTGCCCCCAACTTCCCTCCTCTGCTGGCCTGGTCACCCCTAACTGCCCTCTCCTGCAGGGTTGATCACCTCCAACTGCCCTCCCTTGCAGGCCAGGTGCCTCCCAACTGCCCTCTCCTGCTGGCCATCTTGTGGTGGCCATCTTGTGTCCACATGGGGGCAGGATCTTTGACCACATGGGGGCAGCTATATTGTGTGTTGCAGTGATGATCAATCTGCATAGTACTCTTTTATTAGATAGGATAGAGGGCTGGTGCACGGGTGGGGGCCAGCTGGTTTGCCCTGAAGGGTGTTTCTGATCAGGGTGGGGTTCCCTTGGGGCGTGGGGCGGCCTGAGCGAGGGGCCTGTGGTGGTTTGCAGGCCGGCCACGCCCCCTGGCAACCCAAGCAGAGGCCCTGGTATCTGGAATTTATTTTCCTTCTACAATTGAAACTTTGTAGCCTGGAGCGGAGCCAAGCCTGGGGCTCCCTCCGAGGCCCGCAGCCATTTGTGTTGGGGTTATAATTGAAACTTTGTTGCCTTAAGCGGGTGGGCCCGGCCAGGGTGTGAGGAAAGCTTTGCTTCCCCTGTTGCCGGCGGCAACCCTGGCCTGCTCTCTCAAGCTCCATTCTGCCGCTATTTGTTTGAATTTGTTTACCTTCTATAATTGAAACTTTGTAGCTT
Source organism: Cnephaeus nilssonii (assembly GCF_951640355.1). NCBI lineage: Eukaryota > Metazoa > Chordata > Mammalia > Chiroptera > Vespertilionidae > Cnephaeus > Cnephaeus nilssonii. The sequence continues at coordinate 7,068,722 of NC_137074.1, forward strand.
GAGTGGAGGCTTAGGCCTGGCCAGGGCAGGCGGAAAGCTTGGCTTCCTCTGTTACCTAGGAAACCTTGCTCTCTGTGGCTGTAGCCATCTTGGTTTGGGTTAATTTGCATGCTTGCTCTGATTGGATGGTGGGCGTGGCTTGTGGGCGTGTTGGAGGTATGGTCAATTTGCATATTTGTCTATTATTAGATAGGATGCTATTCATGTTCATATTATTTATATTATAAAAACATTAGAAACAATTACATGTCAAATGATGATAAAATGGCTATGTAAGTGACACATATGCTTGATGGAATGTTGTGGTGCTATTTTAAAAGGCATTTATAAAAACCAAAAGCGCGTGGAAAAACACCTGTCTGTCGGCTCCATGAATGAACACGTACTTATAGGCAAGGACAGCAAGAGAAGGAATGCAGACATTAAAACCAGGTAAAACTGGGGGGCCCGGTGACTGCAGGGTACTTTTAAAAGTTACATTTATGTTGATTTGGGAGAAGTAGTTTTAAATTGTGTATCTTTTCTTTTATTTGGAATCTCTCCTCCCATCTCCCATCCTCTCCACTAACCCCCAACATCAATTGTGGTTTTAAAGGAATCCTTAGGGTAGCCCCTACTCGTGCTTTCTGGAATCTCAGCCAGAGCCCCCAGGTGTCCCCTTCACAGCCTCCGAGGCCAGAACTCCTGACCGCGTCCAGGACCAGCGAGCACAGCTCACTGTGACCGATCCCATAGACTCTGACCAGAAAGAGCCTCTTTGGAGCGGCACTATGGAGTCCACTGCTTCTCCACATATTCGTAACTTGTTTACGCCTCCAACTTCCCTCCCTCTGTTGCTAGGAGCGACTCCATTGTCTGCTGTTGGAATTTAATCTAAGCATCTAATACTTTCAGAGATGCCCGTCTTATTTTAAGTTTTCGGGAAGGGTTGGTGAGCACAGGTTCTCAGGACTTCCTGGAGGGCTCAGAGTCTGGCCGGGATCCGACCCCTAAATCCCAGGGTCAGTTGGAGCCTCCATTCCTGAAACTCTCCCTCAGAGAATACAAACACCCGTGTCCAGGGCCGCAAGGGGCTGAACAAAACAGCCCCTCTGACACCCCATCTGTAAACTAAAGGATCACATGAGTTTAGGCTAAGGACTCCTGGTGAGATATTTCCCCAGAGGGACACTCAGCCCTCTGCCACATTTGTCATCTAGATCGGGGGGGGAGGGGGGGAGGGGGGAAGGGAGAGGGGAGGGCAGGGAGGGTCGTGCAGAAATCACACCTGCTCCCACCTACCTGGTGTAACAGGACTTATTTTCAGGTCATCGAGGCCAAAAAGGGATCTGAAGGAGAAGGGGGCTTCGGCGGCCGGCGGGTCGTTCTCCCCCATGGTGACTATTTCAGGCCCTCTGAGGCTGGGCTCCACCTCCACCTCCACCTCCTTCACCAGGAAGAACAGAAAGTGTTGGCTTCCCTGCTTATAGTTTCAGCCTCACATGCATCTTGGTTGTGTTCAGTCTTTGAAATCTGACAATCCACATTAAGCAAATTCAGTACCGATGAATCAAAACTATTATTCAGGTGAGAACACATTGCTTCCTAAGCTACAACGAATAACAGAGAAACTTCGGGAGTTAGCAAACCACAATGAACTTAATTCTGCTAAAACAACGACTTTCCCCATGCTTGTTCGACCAATCTTAAAACCAGCTGAGTACCCGGCTTTAGAGAGACCGCCTTTTGCCATTTAGAGGCTGGCGTACCAGGACTTTCACAGAAGATAAATGACTTTCAAAGCACATCCCTCCTCTTTTTTATCACTGCTGTTTGTCTCACATAAACTCGACCCTTTGCCTGCACATGTGATAAGCCTCCATAAACATAAGAAGTTCTGATACTCACATCATGTCCGAGCCCCTCGAGTGTCAACGGCCCCGGGGAGGGGACACTGGCCCACAGTATTTGTAGCTTTCCTGGCGCTCACAGCCATGACCCAGTTAAGGATGAAAGTATCCGGGCCCTTGGGGTGCCCGGTCCCCGCCCCACGCTCACAGCAAAGGGAGGAGTGGCTGGCACCAACGCCACACTGGGGCTCTGTTTTCTCCAGGAGAATTCCTCCTGTCGCTGGGCCCCGGAGGCCAGAGCCTTTGGGATTCATTCCCAGTGACTCCACCAGGGGTGGAGGGAGCGAGGGAAGGGCAGAATGTCCCAACCACATCGCAGTCCCGGTCCCAGGCAGCAGCCGTGCCCGCTCAGCGCACTGAAACCCAGAGGTCCCGACAGGCCCAGAGCACAGACTCTGAGGGCGCCTGTCTTATTTCCTTTCCGTCCACCTGTTGTCCTGTGTGCAACTCCAAAAGGAACTATGAAGCCATTTAAAGCAGACTTTGTCTTCGTGCTGGTTCACGTGCTCATAGGAAAAGCTAAGCCAGAGTGTGCGCTTAAAAACGTTTATTTCATTCCCACCGTAAGAGTAGCTTTGAAGAGCATCTTAGAAAAGGAATGCATTCACAGTCAGCATCCTTGACATTGATTCTGGCTGGTTAGCCGTCAGCAGGTAGCAAACTGCACAGCCCAACTTTAGAACAAGAATACGAATAAATGCTCTAATGCTTCCTGAAACCGGGAACCCAGGCGAGGAAGTCCCTCCCCAAACACGCCATCGCTGGCAGGTGTCACGACCTGGAGAAAGGCAGATGCGCCATCCGTCAGTAGCGTCTCCTCTCCCCACCACCCACTGAACTCACCATTTCTGGAGCCGCCATCACGAAAAGCACAACTAATTTCCTTTTTCATTATAAAAGCGAACGGAATGGTGAGCCGGCTGCCAACGGGTTAGTCCAACCGGGAAATATTTCCAAGTCACTCAGCCTTGTCGACTCAATCGCCACCGCAAATGGCATGATCGTGGGCGACAGTGTAACCCAACCTGCGTGTGGCTATCAGGTAGCCATCGGCGGTATGACCGCGGGGACCTGGGAGGGGGGAACGTGGCTGCCCTTTAATTAGTAAGTAAGGTAAGCAAACCTTTGCAGAACCTTCACGTCAGAGAGCCTTCGGAACGCAGGCACTCTGTTTACTTAGAAGAGCAGGGCGGTCCGGCCCAGTGCTGAGCAAACTCACCCAGAGGCAGGGGAAAGGCTTGGCGGGGGTTTCCGTCCCCCCATGTGACTGAGCCCAAGTGTAGACTAGAAGCTGCTCTGAAGACAAAAGGCAGGGAAGCTGACCGGTCTCACAGCCAACTCTCTACAGAGACTCTGCGCAGGCCGTTCTTCAGGGGCCTCTGTGCCCCAAGGGGTTTCTGCACACAAAGCGGCTGGAAGATGTTTTATCGGGAGAGAAAGGGCCCTGCCGCTCTGGGCCTGGTGGATGTGGAATGTGCACTCATTTATTCACAAATATCCATGGCCGTCTGCCATGAGGCCAGGCATCTAGACTCAGAGCAGGTGGCAGAGGGACGAGAGCATCCACCTGTGGTCTCAGGTGGTGACAGACGCTAGGAAGGGGTGAGGCTGGGAGGGGCTCAGTGAGGGACGGGACAGGGTGGGAGGGGGGGGAAGGCCCCTAGACAGAGTGATGTTTCAGGCAAGACCTCGGCAACGTATCAAGTGGGTCTTGTGAGCTACGAGGGGAGGCTGTTCCCAGCGTGGGACCATCATCGCCAGAGACCCAGAGCAGATGAGCTGGGGGTGTCTAAGAAGCCCCAAGAAAGCCTGTGTGCTTGGAGAGGCCGGTGGGCAGGTCATGGGGGCCCAGGCCATTAGAAGGAAGGACTCTGGTTGATTTCTTTGTGGTGGAAAACTGGGAGGAGCTGAGCAAGGCAAGGTCGGAGTCTGAGCATGTGCACTGAGTAAAGGGGTGGGGTGAGGCGGGGCAGAGTGGGGTTGGACACAACAGAGAGCCTAGAGTAGGCTGCTGAAAACCTCTGCCACCATGGCTGTGACTTGGCCAAGGTGCTAGCGGTGCAGATGAAGAGGAGGGCTGGATTTGGGGTTGCTTTGAAAGCAGACTTGGCAGGATTTGCCAATCGTGGTTTCATTCAGTCTTGTTTTCCTGCCTCCAGCACCTGCCCAGGCACCTATTCATGTCTTTTGGATTTAACACAGATCATCCTTCAAGCTCATAATCCCTTCCTCACATCTTTCCTAACTATGCTCTCCATTCCTTGAACAAACGCTTAATATTTTCCCTGTTGCTCTTGAAAGATAACTGTTCAAGCTAAGAAAAGGGATTGCAATTAGACAAGAAGAAGAAATAAAAGGCACCCAAATTGGAAAAGAAGAAGTAAAACTGTCCTTATTCACAGATGACATGATAGTGTACATAAAAAACCCTAAAGACTCCATCAAAAAATTATTAGACTTACTCTTCAAATTCAAGAAGATAGAAATTATATCAAGCATCTTCTCAGATCACAGTGGCATAAAACTGGAAATCAACTACAATAAATACAATCCAAAGAAATCAAACACATGGAGACTAAACAGCATGCTATTAAACAAGGACTGGGTCACCAGAGAGATCAAGGAAGAAATAAAAAACATCATGGCAACAAATGACAATGAAAACACAACAATCCAAAATCTATGGGACACAGCGAAAGCAGTCTTGAGAGGGAAGTTCATAGCTCTACAGGCCTATTGCAAAAAACAAGAAACAATGGTAATAAATTACTTAACCCTACAACTCAAAGAGCTAGAAAAAGAGCAGCAAGAAAAGCCCAGTGTAACCAGAAGGAAGGAAATAACAAAGATCAGAGCGGAGATAAATGACATAGAGACCAAAGAAACAATACATAAGATCAACAAAACCAAGAGCTGGTTCTTTGAAAGGATAAACAAGATTGATGGACCTCTAGCCAGGCTCACCAAGAAGCAAAGAGAGAGGACCCAAATAAACAAAATCAGAAATGAAAGAGGTGAAATAACAACAGACCCCGCTGAGATACAAAGGATTGTTACAAAATACTACGAACAACTCTATTCCAACAAACTGGACAATCTGGAGGAAATGGACATATTCCTAGAAAAATATAACCTTCCAAAAATCAATCAAGAAGAATCTAAACAGCTCAATAGGCCAATAACTATGGACGAAATTGAAGCAGTCATCAAAAAGCTTCCGGCAAACAAAAGCCCGGGGCCTGATGGCTTCACAGGAGAGTTTTACCAAACATTCAAGGAAGAACTAAAACCTATCCTCCTCAGACTATTCCAAAAAATTCAAGTGGAAGGAACACTTCCAAGCTCCTTCTATGAAGCCAGCATCACCCTAATACCAAAACCAGATAAAGACAACACAATGAAAGAGAATTACAGACCAATATCCCTCATGAACATAGATGCCAAAATCCTCAACAAAATTCTAGCAAATCGGCTCCAGCAGTACATCAGAAAGATCATACACCATGACCAAGTAGGATTTATCCCAGGAATGCAAGGATGGTACAATATCCGCAAATCAATAAACGTGATACATCACATAAACAAATTGAAAGATAAAAATCACATAGTCATATCAATTGATGCAGAAAAAGCATTTGACAAAATCCAACACCCTTTCTTGATAAAAGCTCTCAACAAGGTGGGAATAGATGGCTCATACCTCAACATAATAAAAGCTATATATGATAAACCCACAGCAAATATCATACTCAATGGACAAAAACTAAAGACATTTCCCCTAAGAACAGGAACAAGACAGGGATGCCCACTCTCACCACTCCTGTTTGACATAGTACTGGAAGTATTAGCCATTGCAATTAGACAAGAAGAAGAAATAAAAGGCATCCAGATTGGAAAAGAACAAGTAAAGCTGTCTTTATTTGCAGACGACATGATATTGTACATAAAAAATCCAAAAGACTCCGTCAAAAAACTAATAGACTTAATAAATGAATTCGGCAATGTAGCAGGATACAAAATTAACGCCAAGAAATCTATGGCCTTTCTATACACCAATAGTGAACTTACAGACAGAGAGACTAAAAAGGCAATCCCATTTACCATCGCACCAAAAAAATTAAGATACCTAGGAATAAACTTAACTAAGGAGGTAAAAGACCTATACACGGAAAACTACAGGACACTGAAAAAAGAGATAGAGGAAGACGTAAACAGATGGAAGAACATACCATGTTCATGGATTGGTAGAATCAACATCATTAAAATGTCCATACTACCCAAAGCAATCTATAGATTCAATGCACTCCCCATTAAAATACCAACGGCATATTTCACAGACCTTGAAAGAACTCTCCAAAAATTCATCTGGAATAAAAAAAGACCCCGAATAGCCACAGCAATCCTGAGAAAGAAGAATAAAGTAGGAGGGATCTCAATACCAGATTTCAAGCTGTATTACAAAGCCACTGTTCTCAAAACAGCCTGGTACTGGCACAAGAACAGACATATAGATCAATGGAACAGAATAGAGAATCCAGATATTGACCCAAACCACTATGCTCAATTAATATTTGACAAAGGAGGCATGAACATACAATGGAATAAAGACAGTCTCTTCAATAAATGGTGTTGGGAAAATTGGACAGATACATGCAAAAAAATGAAGCTTGATCACCAACTCACGCCATACACAAAAATAAACTCAAAATGGATACAGGACTTAAACATAAGACGGGAAACCATAAAAATACTAGAGCAATCCACAGGCAGCAAAATGTCAGACATATGCCAAAAGAAATTCTTCACTGACACTGCCCCTAGGGCAATGGAAGCTAAAGAGAAAATTAACAAATGGGACTACATCAAAATAAAAAGCTTTTTCACAGCAAAAGAAACCATCAACAAAACAACAAGAAGGCCCACTGCATGGGAGAACATATTTGCAAATGGCATCACTGATAAAGGTTTAATCTCCAACATCTACAGGCAGCTTATACAACTTAATAAAAGGAAGATAAATGATCCAATAAAAAAATGGGCAACAGACCTAAATAGAATCTTTTCAAAAGAAGACAGAAGGAAGGCCAAGAGACACATGAAAACATGCTCAACGTCACTAATTATCCGAGAGATGCAAATCAAAACAACAATGCGGTACCATCTCACACCTGTCAGAATGGCTATCATCAACAAATCAACAAACGACAAGTGTTGGCGAGGATGCGGAGAAAAAGGAACCCTCGTGCACTGCTGGTGGGATTGCAGACTGGTGCAGCCACTGTGGAGAACAGTATGGAGTTTCCTCAAAAAACTGAAAATGGAACTCCCATTTGACCCAGTAATCCCACTCCTGGGAATATATCCGAAGAAACTAGAAACACCAATTAGAAAGGATATATGCACCCCTATGTTCATAGCAGCGCAATTCACCATAGCTAAGATTTGGAAACAGCCTAGGTGCCCGTCAGCAGATGACTGGATCAGAAAACTGTGGTACATCTACACAATGGAATACTATGCTGCCATAAAAAAGAAGGAATTCTCATCATCTGCAGCAACCTGGGAGGAATTGGAGAACATTATGTTAAGTGAAATAAGTCAGTCAATGAAAGAAAAATACCACATGATCTCACTCATTTATGGATAATAAAGAACATTATAAACTTGAACAAAAAGATAGATACAGAGACAGTAAAGCATCAAACAGACTGTCAAATTACAAGGGGAAGGTTAGGGAGAGGTGGGGGAGATAAGAGATCAATCAAAGAACTTGTATGCATGCATATAAGCATAACCAATGGATGCAAAACTCTGGGGGGTGGGGGCATATATGGGAGTGGGGTGTGGGGAGGGCAATGGTAAGATATGTACACATATAATACCTTAATAAAAAAATTGAAAAAAAAAAATTATTAGACTTAATAAATGAATTTGGCAATGTAGCAGGATACAAAATTAACACCAAGAAATCTATGGCATTCATATACACCAATATTGAACTTATAGAAAGAGAGACTAAAAAAGCAATCCCATTTACCATCGCACCAAAAAAATTAAGATACCTAGGAATAAACTTAACTAAGGAGGTAAAAGACCTATACGCAGAAAACTACAGGACACTGAAAAAAGAGATAGAGGAAGACATAAACAGATGGAAGAACATACCATGTTCATGGATTGGTAGAATCAACATCATTAAAATGTCCATACTACCCAAAGCAATCTATAGATTCAATGCACTCCCCATTAAAATACCGACAGCATATTTCACAGACCTAGAAAGAACGCTCCAAAAATTCATCTGGAATAAAAAAAAAGACCCCGAATAGATGCAGCAATCCTGAGAAAGAAGAACAAAGTAGGTGGGATCTCAATACCAGATTTCAAGCTGTATTACAAAACCACTGTTCTCAAAACAGCCTGGTACTGGCACAAGAACAGACATATAGATCAATGGAATAGAATAGAGAACCCAGAAATTGACCCAAACCACTATGCTCAATTAATATTTGACAAAGGAGGCATGAACATACAATGGAGTCAAGACAGTCTCTTCAATAAATGGTGTTGGGAAAATTGGACAGATACATGCAAAAAAAAAAAAAAGAAAAGAAAAGAAACTAGATCACCAACTTACACCATGCACAAAAATAAACTCAAAATGGATAAAGAACTTAAACATAAGACAGGAAACTATAAAAATACTAGAGGAATCCACAGGCAGCGAAATCTCAGACATATGCTGAAGCAATTTCTTCACCAATACCGCTCCTAGGGCTATGGAAACTAAAGAGAAAATAAACAAATGGGACTACATCAAAATAAAAAGCTTTTGCACAGCAAAAGAAACCATCAACAAAACAACAAGAAAACCCACTGTATGGGAGAACATATTTGCCAATGTTATCACTGATAAAGGTTTAATCTCCAACATCTACAGGGAACTCATACAACTTAATAAAAGGAAGATAAATGATCCAATAAAAAAATGGGCAACGAACCTAAATAGATACTTTTCAAAAGAAGACAGAAGGAAGGCCAAGAGACATATGAAAACATGTTCAAAGTCACTAATTATCTGAGAGATGCAAATCAAAATGACAATGCGGTACCATCTCACACCTGTCAGAATGGCTATCATCAACAAATCAACAAATGATAAGTGCTGGCGAGGATGCGGAGAAAAAGGAACCCTCGTGCACTGCTGGTGGGAATGCAGACTGGTGCAGCCACTGTGGAGAACAGTATAGAGTTTCCTCAAAAAACTAAAAATTGAACTCCCATTTGACCCAGTAATTCCACTTCTAGGAATATATCCCAAGAAACTAGAAACACCAATCAGAAAGGATATATGCACCCCTATGTTCATAGCAGCACAATTCACCATAGCTAAGATTTGGAAACAGCCTAAATGCCCATCAGCAGATGAGTGGATTAGAAAACTATGATCCATCTACACAATGGAATACTACGCTGCTATAAAAAAGAAGGAATTCTTACCATTTGCAGCAGCATGGATGGAACTGGAGAGCATTATGCTAAGTGAAATAAGCCAGGCACTGAAAGAAAAATACCACATGATCTCACTCATTTGTGGATAATAAAGAACATTATAACCTGATGAACAAAAAGATAGATACAGAGGCCGTAAAGCATCGAACAGACTGTCAAATTATAGCGGGAAGGCTGGGGAGTGTTGGGGAGGGGTGGAAGAGATCAACGGAAGGACTTGTATGCATGCATGTAAGCACAACCAATGGACACGACACTGGGGGTGGGGCGGATGAGGACATGTGACAACGGGTAGGGGAGGCTGGGGGAAGGTTAATGGGGGGGAAAAAGAGATATATGTACTACTATTTGTAATATTTAAACAATAATTAAAAAATACCTAGGAATAAATTTAACCAAGGAAGTAAAAGACCTGTACTTGGTCTTTCACTATAAAACACTGAAGAAAGAAATTGAAGAAGATACAAAGGTGAAGGAATTAAGAAGTACAAACTGGTAGTTACAAAATAGTCATGATGATATAAAGTACAGCAAAGGGAATATAGTCAATAATATTATAATAACTATGTATGATGTCAGGTGGGATCATACATATGAAATGTTGGAGGGATCACTTTGTAAAGTATGTAATTGTCTAACCACTATGCTGTACACATGAAACTAAAACAAAATAATATTAAATGTAAACTGCAATCAAAACTAAAATTTTAAAAATAAAAAATAAAAAAATCCATACCTAAAAAAAAAAAAGAAGTTCTATCATCTTACAAAAACTCAGAGAACTGGGAAAGAAATACTTCCCAACTCACTTATGAGGCCAAAATAATGTTGATGCTTAACGTGACCAACTGTCCTCTATGCCTGGCACAGAGAGGGGTCCTGTGATGGGAACTTTCGGTGCTAAGACCAGGAAAGTCACAGAAAAACCAGAATGAGTTAGTCAACCTACTGACACTGAACCCTGACAAGGGATTTACAAGGAAGGACAACAACAGGCCAAGCTAATTCACAAACACCGATGCAAAAATGCTGAACAAGGTATTAGCAACTCAAGTCCGGCCCTTCGTGACAAGGCTAACATATTACGAATAAGGCTTTATCTTACGTTTTTTATGGTGGTTTCAATTGACATTTTCCTGGCGACTAATAATGCTGAGTATCTTTTCACATCCTCATTAACCACTCATGTATCTTCTTTTGCCAAGTGTCTATATAGATCTTTTGCCCATTTTTAAAGTGGATTGTTTTCTTATTATTGATTTAAGAATACATATGCATACAATAAATACATATATATATATATATATATATATATATATATATATATATATATATATATAATGTTATATTAAATTCTGGATATGCTGGATACAAGTCCTTTGTCAGGTGTATATATGGTGATATTTTCTCCCAGTCTATGGCAGCATTTTTATTTTCTTTTTTGGTGTCTTTCAAAGAGCAATTTTCAATTTTGATGGAATTCAGTTAAAAATTTTTTATGATTTATGCTTTTTACATCCTAAGAAGGCTTTGCAAACTCCAAAAATCAAAGAGTTTTTTCTTTCAGAAGTTTTAGCCCAATAGTAATTTAGGTTCACCATATCTTTAGAGTTAATTTTTGTACATGATGTGAAGGATTGAGGTTCACACCTTTCCCTTATTAGTATGCAGTTTTCTAGCAGCATTTGTTAAAAATATTAACCTTTCCCCTATTGAATTACATGGCCCCTTTGTTGAGCATCAGTTGACCACATATGTGGATCTTTCTGCACTCTCCAATGCACACTATGGCCACCTGATTTTTATATTTATATGAAAATGCAAGGGGCCTAGAGGTGCCAAACAACCTTGAAGAAGACAAAATCAGAGAGCTTAGCCCTATAATAATTAAATTAATGTAATATGGACACAAAAATGAACACCTCAAACAAGAGAACATAATAGAGCCAGAAACAGACTAATATACAAAAAGGGGCAAACATAGGTTTACAGTTGTTCATATGGAAAACAATATAATCTATATATATAAAAGCCTAAGTGACCAAAGTCAACCTGTTGCTATGATGCACACTGACCACCAGGGTGCAGACGCTCAATGCAGGAGCTGCCCCCTGGTGGTCAGTGCACTCCCACAGCCAACCTCCCACTGCTGGCCAACCTCTCCCTGGCCGGCTGGCCCTGATCAGCCCGATCACCGGCCATGCCAAGGGACCCCACCCATACATGAATTCGTGTACCGGGCCTCTAGTAATTAGTAAGTATTAGTATACAAGAATAAACTCTGTGTTTTGCGTACCCTGTAAACCTACTTTTGCCCAACCTGTATATACAGTCACCTGAATTACAGTAAACATCCTACAGTGATTCACTGGGCAGATGATGGTCTTTGCAAGGAAGGTGTGGGGAAATACATGAACTTTTACCCCTACCTCACACCATACACAGAATTAATTCAAGTGGATCATAGAGCTAAATGTGAAGGGTAAAAGTGGTAAAGCTTCCAGAAGAAAACATGGGAGACCACCTTCATCAATGCTGGATTAACGACGATTTCTTGAACAGGATACAGGAAGTTCTAACCATAAAAAAAAAGAAAAAGATTAATCAATTACTTTTCATTCAAATTGAGAAATTTTGTTTCACCCAAAGACAGTAAGAGACTAAAAAGGCAAACCACACCCTGGATGAGTTATTACCGTTACATGCTTCCAACAAAAGACTTAGCTCCAGCGTTCCCACAAATTAATAAGAAAAACCAAACAACCCGTTTTAAAAAAGGCCAAAGACTTGACCAGGATCTTCCACAAAGGGATCACTTAAGTGGCCAATTGCCTGTCTCACGGTGCTCAGTGTCATTGCCATGCAGGGAAATACAAACTAGAACCACAGTGAGATAATACTACTCACCCCCAGACTGGCTAAAACTGAAAAGACTGACAATAGCAAGTGTGGACAAGGATGGAGAGCAGCCGGAGGAATGCTCACCCACTGCTGGTGAGGGGCAAATGAACAACTGCTTTGTAAAACCGCTCAGCAGTTTCTAACGCAGTGCAGTGCGTACATACCCCGTGAGCCAAAAATCCCACCCGTGGATAAGTGCCTAACAGCAGTGTACATCGGGCACCAAAAGACACATACAAGAGTGTCTGCAGCAGCCAAACAACGGAAAACCACACAAATGCACGTAGACAGAGAAATAAATCACGGCACATTCATCTCATAGAATGCTACCTAGCAGTGCAGTGCACTAACGATGGCTACAAACAATAGTGTGGATTCATTTCACACACATAATTTTGGACAAAAGAGTACATGCTGTATGGCTGTATTTATATAAAGTTCAAAAACTGATGTGCAAGCTAGCAGAGTGGCTGCCTTTTTAGGGACGGAAGAGGTAAGTAGGAGGCTGGACGGGGACTGGGCGGGGACTGGGGGCAGGGGAGCTCCTGAGATCCTGGTAAGTTCGAGAGCAGAATTGCTCGGCCTTGGTGCTATTGGTATGTTGGGCTGGGCCCTTCTTTGCCCTCTTCTGCACTGTAGCATCCCTGGCCTCAACCGCTAGATGCCAGTCACAAACACCCCCCTCCCCTCATTTTGACGATCAAAAATGTCTCCAGAGGTTGCCACGGGGGAGCCAGAACTCCCCCGGTTGACAACCACAGTTTGATTGCGGTCCTGGGAGAGTTAGGGGTGTGTGCTCACTTTATGAAAATTCATTGAGCTGCACACACACAATTCAGCAACTTTGCTGCATGCATAAAAACCTTTTTAAACTTAAAGCTTTACAAGTTGAACAAAGAAGTCAGTGAATAACTAAATGGGCCAAAAAATTTTGGAGTGAGCATGGAAGATAGGTACAGTGTGATGTCTTGTCTGCACTTAACAGACTGAGACCCCGGGTCATGCAGGTTCTGTGGCTTCGGACCCAGTTGGAGAATCCTCGGCCCTGGCTCCCTCCCCTCCCCCCTCTCATGCAGACTTGCTCCCAATGCGGCCCAGTCAGAGCTAAGGCCGGCTCTGCACAGGGATCTCTGGGACCCGAACCCACTGTGGAAACAGGGTTGATGGGCACTGTGCCCCAGCACCCCACAAAGAGAGCTCTGAAAACCAGTATCACATGCAAACAGGATATTAGGTTTTGTCAGAAAGATCAAAAAGGGCTTGAGGTTTTTCTTCACAGCCTCAGCCTCTCCTGCCACTCCCTCTCTGGCTTTATCTGCTCATTTCAGTCGGAGGCAGGAAGAGATGGCAGCTGGGGAGACCCAGGTCTACGCCAAGGTCAACAGCAAACTCAAGGCCCGCAGCGCTGCCTCCCTCCTGGACCCCCTCCTGGGCATGGGCTTCCCAGCACACACTGCGTGAGTACTCCCCGCCGGGCACCTGCCCCTGACGCGCACCCTGACCCTTCTGAGGTCCCGGCCACAAACCTGCAGGCCGCTCCGAGCACCTACTTCCTGTCGAAGGCGTGCGCCTGGCAGGGCGAGGTACTGTTGCTAAATTAGGCCCTTCGCCGCTGTCTTTATGTGACATGATCGGGACCAACTCTGCTGGCCGGTTGGTGGGGGGGCCCTGAATTTGTGAACACTGGAAACCACGTGTCACCACGGTGCCCCCACTTCTCAGGGTTGGGAGGGGCTGGGGGCCTGTTGTACCGTCTTGGTGGGCAGCTCAGTGCCTCAGAGAGGACTTTTCTAACGCTAATCTGAACGGGCCCACCACCCAGTCAGCCTCTGATTCTGGGACCGGTGAGGTGAGAGTGTTCTAAATGGCGCAGGGAACCACCCGTCCTTAGGAAACATCTTGGGTGCCCGATAACGAAACAAAATGGCTAAGAACCTACTGGGTTAGCACGATCCTGCGTGTCCAAGGACAAAGCCCACGTGTAGAAAACTTGAACTGCAGGAGTCACCCCTCTCAGCGAGGGAAGAAATCCCCAAAGCGACGAGCGGTGATACGGACCCCGGGTGACAGCTTCCATAGAAACCCAATTTCATAGAGCCGGCCCTTTCCAAGGTTACCCACATGGAACATACACCAGAAGTCCCCTGAGGGAACCCTGGGTTTGGGAGGGGGGCAAACTTCCCTTGACCATTATAACGCAATCCCAACCAAACGGGATGGAATAATGTTGAAGCTAGACGTGGTCCTCACACTGTGTTCACCATAACCCGGGGCCGGTGAGACGGAGCGGAAGGCAGCGTGAGCAGGGTGCCTGCCGCGTGCGCCCCATCCCCAGCACCTGACATCGGGGGCAGAGGGGGACACTGAGGCGGGGAGGGCAGGTGGCTTCCTACCTGGGGCAGGACCCAGACCCCACTCTCTAAAGCACCGAGAAAGCCACGCTCTCACACTGCTCACACTGGAGCATGGACACACATTTACAATCCCTCCCAATTTAAACATCAGCCGCATGTTGGGGGTAGGAGACCTATTTTATTTATTTACTTACTTACTTACTTACTTACTTACTTATTTATTTTATAAATATATTTTTTTATTGATTTCAGAGAGGAAGGGGGAGAGAAAGAGAGAGCTAGAAACATCAACGATGAGAGAGAATCACTGATTGGCTGCCTCCTGCATGCCCCACACTGGGGATTGAGCCCCCAACCCAGGCATGTGGCCCTGGCAGGAATCGAACCTGGGACCCTTCAGTCCGCAGGCCGAAGCTCTATCCGCTGAGCCAAACCAGCCAGGGCTAGGAGACCTATTTTAAAGCCCTCCTTAGTCTGAAGCACCCCAGTAAGGCTCCGAGCCAAGGCCTCTCTGGTGGAACCTCTCCGGGAGGCGCACCCCCTCGGTACTGACCACACAGCAGCACTGAGCCGCACCCCCTGGCCTCCGCATCACCCTCAGCCACTTCGGGCTGGATCCCTGGACCAAGGCCTTTAGCCGGACTCCCTTCTCTTCAATGTGCTCCGGTTCAGTTACACTGACTCAGTGATGTACCTCCTGGTTACAATGGTCAGAAGACACAGTCAGGCCTCAGGGACCGCCGTCTGGTAGGGGAGGCAAGCGGACATGAGCTCACCGAGACGATAAGAGATAAGCAAGGTGACCCTGTGCGCGGCTGGGACCCAGAGGGGCTGCACGCCCACCAGGAGGCGGTTTGGAGCGGGCCTTGGAGGGGGACGTTTGAGCCGAGCCGGGAAGAGCATGGGTGTGTGGGCGCGGGCCTGCACTTGGCGGGGAGACAGGTGTGCAAGCCAGGGCTATGACCCCTCGGGCTGCCTGGAGGACCAGGAGCGTGTCCACCCGGCCCTGGTGCAAGGTACACGGGGGTGGGTGGAGACAGACCCAAGCGTGGGTGGACCTCAGGCATGAGCCCTTGGCCTCCCTGCCAAGGACTGAAAGGAAAACGGGAGGGGCCGGGAGCAGGTCTGCGTGCCCACAGAGCGCAGCGAGGGCCCGGGGAGGACAGGGGCCTGCGCTGCATCCAGCTGAGAAGTGTGGCAGTCCAGCCCCTGGGGGACAGGGGGCAAGGGGCCGGGGCCCGCTGTGTGGCAGGCTGCCCCTGCCTCTCACCCCTGCCACACACCCTGGGAGGCGGATTCTGAATGCCCTTGCATTCCGCTTTCCTGCAGGCTGAAGGCATTGGCAGCCACTGGGAGAAAGACGGCGGAGGAGGCCGCAGACTGGTGAGTGGGGCGTCTGCCCGGCGGGGGGCCTGTGGCTTGAGGACTCGCAGGGTGGGCCCTGGGAGGCGCTCAGTACAGTCTGGCGAGGTGGGGCCATCTCCGTGCCAGCCCACCCAGCGCTGAGGGAAGGGAATAAGGAATCTACATTTAAAACAGAAAATGAGAGAGAGAGAGAGAGAGAGAGAGAGAGAGAGAGAGAGAGAGCGAGCTTGAATCAAGGCTTTCTTTGCTTAAAATCGAAGTTAATCCGATGCAGCTGTCAAGGAAGAAAACAGCCCACGTGGTTGGTTGCACACCCAGCGAAGAGCCCTCTGCTGACATAGACTAGAGGTTGCCACTCTCTCGGCTGCCTCTGATGGGAAGAGGGTTGTAAATGTCCCCTGAGGCGTCCACAAGGTGATCTTAAGGGGCGCCAGGTGGTTGGGGATCGGTGAGGCACTCTGGTTCCAGGCAGGTCCCACCCCCCAGCTATGTGACGCTGCACACCGCCCACAGGCCTCAGTTGTCTGCTCTGGGAACCTGGAGAGGGCACCCCATTCTCTAGAACCCGGTCCTGCCTGAATGTGCCATGATGCCACCAGTCTGCCCCAGGCGGGAAGTCCCCTCACTCTGCCCCGAAACAGCCACAGTGGAACTCAAACAATAAAGACCGGGTCCCGTGGGCTGGGGTGCCCTCCGCGGAGCAGACGGCAGATACTGGCAGGGGGTCTCTGAGTGTCCAGCATGCCCTCGGTGCGAATGCCCTTCCTCCTCCAGGAACTCTAGGCCAAGGGCAAAGCACGTGACAGAGAAACACCAAGGCTCTGGGCTAGGCTCGCTCTATCAGCCGCCAGATTTCAATTAGAAACCAAGCCCACGGCTGGGAAGGCCCTGGTTGGACTAGAAGTCCTACCAGCGACCTGGGAGACAGTAGGATCCCCCAGTCTCAGTCCAGAGTGGGCCCAACCTCACCAATAACCAGGGAGGTGCAAATTCAGATGCCCTTCAAGACCACAGCACCTTCAGGGGTTGGTGGGGGAGAGGAAAGGGGTGGTCTCTTACTTTCCTGGTTGCAGTGTGAGGTGTCTATCAACACTGAAAGTGTGTGTAACAGCCCAAAACCAGCAGTTCCAAGACTAAGGACATCCTCTGGAGAAACACAAAGGGGCTGAAAAAGCAGGAATAGAACCTTTAATTGCAGTGTTAAAAAGAAAGCTATTTGAATGCACACCAATGGGATGGATGAAGGGAAGACTGCACATGTGCGTACGTGATGGGATGGTACACAGTCCTGAGAAGGTTCCTGCTTAACTAGGAGTATATGCATTAGCGTGGGGAAGTTGGAAAAACATTGTTGAGTAAAAAAATGCAAGTGGCGGAATAATTTCAACAATGGCTTATGATTTATATAAAAGACATACACAAGTGCTATCTATGAATTTATTACTTATGTGTCCAGAAGAAAACAAAGCAAATTAACCATTGAGGTTGCCTCTAGAAGGGGGAGGTGAGCCAGCTTGAATGGGAGGAGCTAGGATGAAGGGGAGGAGCCAGGATGAAGGGGGAGGTGCCAGGATAAAGGGGGAGGTGCCAGGATAAAGGGGGAGGTGCCAGGATAAAGGGGGAGGTGGCAGGATGAAGGGGATGAGCCAGGATGAAGTGGGAGGAGACAGGCTGAAGGGGGATGGGTGTGTTTTTTATTACTATTAGGGAGATGTATTTGCATGTAACTAATGTTTTCCCGAGTGGTTGCCTACTACTTTCTAAACTTAATATCATCTCATAAGCACTTCCCTGAGTCATTAGACATTCTTCAAAACCACAATTTCTAATGAACAGATACATACATTTACTATTATTTATCTAGTTTGTCCTTCTTTTCTATTGTAAATAACCCTACATTCAATATTCCATACATGTAGTTTTTCCAGACGTTTTGTTTTTCCCTTTGGCTAACTTCTGGAAGTAGAGTTATTAGTTCAAATGGTCTGGGCATTTTAAGGCTCTTGACATATACCGGCAAGTTGCCATATATAAAGGAGGCACAAATTCATCCCTAAAGCTCACTGCACCTTTACACGGTTGAGCATAACTTTCATCCTTTGAAAAACATTTCGTTCACTTGACAGGTGAGCAAATGGTTGTTTTAATTCTCATTTTTCTTATTAATGAGAATGAACTTGAGTTTTGGTTTGTATATTCTTTTCCCTTGAATCAAAAATAACTTCTTTCTGAGTTGAAAGAAAATATCATGGCCACCTAAATTATCTAGTTCTTTGTGGTTTTGATTTTTACATTTAATTGGAAGTGTGAGATAAAATTAAAATGTGAATATTTTCCACAAAATTTTTCAACGCTAAGGGGATGGCTGGACCACACAGGTCATCCGAAGACCAGGTTGTATTTCACTGTCACCTTTCTCTCAATTTCTTGACCTTTGACCAGGGAATCAGCCTAAGCTGGGCCTGAACCCTGAGTGAACTCTGGCCCCTCTGTGGCCACGGGAAGCTAACGTTTGGGCCTGTCGCCGTGAGGTGGCTGGAGGACCTGTGTATGTGGCCTCGGGTGCTCAGCACGGCCTGTTGCTCTGTCCTCCCAGGGGAGAGACTCTCGTCAGGACACCAGGTGACAGTGGCCACTCTCTGTTGCAGGCTGCGCTGTCACTGCAATGACCCTTCTCTAGATGACCCCATCCCGCAGGAGTACGCCCTTTTCCTCTGCCCCACGGGGTCCCTGCTGGAGAAGCTCCAAGAGTTCTGGAGAGAGAGCAAGCGACAGTGCACGAAGAACAGAGCTCATGAGGTCTTCCCTCACATAACGCTCTGTGACTTCTTCACGGTGAGTCGGCCCCGACTGCCTGTCAGGCTCTTTACCACGGCAGCTGAAGTCATGTTCGGTGATAACTCGGCAGTGATGGGACAACACTGAGGGCAGCCACGTGATTTATTCTTATGGGGCGTCCACAGCTGTGGTGTTAGCTGACCTCTGTGTGAGATGTCCTTTCCTTTCCTCCTCACCTTCATCTGGTCAACGCCTAGTCATCCTGCAGAACCCAATTCATTTATCCCATCCCTTTCCTAAGTCTTTCCCCGCTTCCCAGGCAGAAGGGATGGCTGCCCTCTGTGCTCCCACCTTCCTTGTGTCTACATCTCGATTGGCACTTTCCTGTTGTGTGCCAGTGTGTCTGGGCACCTCTGCATCCCTCACCAGACGGAACCCCTCAGGTAAAGGTGGATGCTTCCTGCACCTTTGTACCCCCCAAGATTAGCACGGAGCCTGAAACGGGGGAGGGGCTTCGGAAAGGTGCGATGGATCAACCGAGGAATGGCTGAGCTTGGCCAGTCACAAATGCAGGCCTGTTCCCTGCCTGGGGGACCAGCCCTGACTTAGGAAACGGTCCAATAGGCAGCTCCATAGGGTTCCTGGGAAGGAGAGATGGACCTGGGCTGCTCAAAAGAGAAGAAGGAGGTGTGAGAAGGAGGGAGGGAGGGAGGGACAGACAGACACCACTTCCTCTGTGGCTCCCAACAGAACAACCTGGAGAGGGCACACCCTGGCCCGGCCCTGATGCCAGCAAACTCTGTGGGTCCCACCCAGCAGTCAGGCCGGGCAGTTCAGGCAAGATTCTCCAGGTGACTGATGGGGGCCTACCTGCAGCTTTGGGGTGAGGAGTGGCCTTTGGCACTGGGGAGAGTATTGAGACAGAACTGGGTGCAGTGAACTGGGGGGCAGAGTCTATGTGGGTCCTCCAAGAAGCAGCCCCCAGAATTAGAAGTGCAGAGGGTTTCTGTGGGAGAAACACCGTGAGGGATAAAGGAGAAGGAAGGATGGGCAGGGCGAGCCTTGCAGGGCTGGCACCTGTGGATGGGGGTGGGGGAGACAGCACCAGAGTCTCACCTGCACTTGCTGCTCCCAGAAAGACAGGGAACCTGAGAGCCGAGACCCCGCCAGGGGCTATGACTGACCGGGTCACTATGGGAGAGTGACCTGTGGCTGGGTCACAGATACTGCCCTCCTCGCTGTAGGCTCTGAGCAGTGCACCGTGGCTGCCTTGGGGTCCACAGAAACCTCCAGAACCAAAGGATGCCATGCGGAGCATCGCCCCGGGCCACAGGGCGGAAAGGGTGCTGGCTCAGGATGTGATGCGGAGGCTGAGTCAGCATGACAGGGCGTGAGGGGCTGTAGTTAAGTGGCAAGGGATTTCCAACCTTGAAGGAATATTCCATTCCACAAAGAATCTTAACCTGAAATCTCTAAGAAACTGAGGACCAGGTATAGAACAAATCCCCGAACATGTGAACCAGATCAATCACGCTGCAGTGTTGTGAACAGAAAAGAGGCTCGCTAGGTGGCCTAATTTTTATTAATTACATTAACCGGAGTTAAAAATAATAAATGACCTGGAGACTCTCATGCTTTAGTAAAACAAGCCAATCTTGAGAAAGACAAAGATCACATGATCTCACTTATTTGTGGAATCTAATGAACAAAATTAACTGACCAACAAAATAAGACCTGAAGCACGGAGACATGGAACAGACTGACATACCTCGATGTGAGGGCCGGGGGACCAGGAGAGAGAAACCAAAGAACTTATATACTTATATGCATAGCCCATGGACACGGACAATAGGGTGGTGGAGACCTAAGTGGCGGGGCAGGGGGGGGGGGGGCGGGAATGGGAGACATACTATCAACAATAAAAAAAAATATTAAAAATTTAAAAATAATAATAAACAGAGCCACTTTAAAATGGGGCCAGAGCTGCCATCCCAGAAATGCCCTGCACCTCTTATGCCTCAAACCTCGGAATGTTAGAACAGTCAACACAACCTTGGCCTGGGCCTGAGCAACCTTGTCTCCAAAGGATTGGCCGCAAGGATAACCAGAAAGCAGCTGTGGTGACGATTGGGCTGAAAGTTAGAAACATCATTTCGCATCAGCATCACTGTATTAGCTTATCCGCACCCACAGCAATGCCTCCCTTCTATGGATGTAATTGCCCCCCTTCCCTTTCCCATCAATACACCCCTGGTCTTTGTCTTCTGCCTGAATCCGCGCTTCCCACACAGCTGTTCTTTCCTTGGATCACAAGAACATGCCGTTGCCTCTCGCTTGGAAAGGCCTCTGTCCTGGCAACAAGAGCGGGGAGAGCACACGGCTGTCTCTTCCCCTAGTGTGAAGACCAGAAGGTGGAGTGTCTGTACGAGGCTCTGAAGAGAGCTGGCGACAAGGTGCTGGGCTCCTTCCCCCCGGCGGTCCCGCTGGTTCTCCACTCTTCCGTCAGCTACCTCGGCTTCTTCGTGAACGACAGCCCTGCGGATGTCATCCGGGAATTCGCCATGGCGTTCGCCACGGAAGCAGCTATCTTGGCAGGTAGGCAGCCCCAGCCCGTCGCACACACTGGGCTGGGACAAGAGAAAGTGGCCCCTTTGTGTGGGGGGCTGTGCTCTCCACACGTGGACACCGTGGGCGGGTCCCAGGGCAGGAGACGTGCAGGCTGATCCTTAGCACAGCGCTGGTCAGACGGCGGGCTGGGCCGGGAGCAGGGTGCACCCACCCTTGCCCTGGCCATACCCATTCCGCCTCTCCCTTGCCAAGCGACTTCTTTGAGATGGCCTTAAGCCAAGGCTGACGATTTCACTCGGTCCTCCCCAGGGAGCAGGGGTCCTTACAAGGTAAGCGAACAGATTCTGAGAACCAGCAGTGTCTTGTCTCAAAGTGGGAATAGCCTTGTTTGCAGCGATTTCAAACGGTTTTCTAAACACTTGTATTCTAGCTGCCGAGGAAACTGTCCCAGGTGGACGAGCGTGGCTCTGTAAAGGCAGGGTTGTCAGCTGGTGGGCACACGGGGGGACAAGGGTATCCCCCACCCCTGTGCCCACCTTGAGCAGCGACCCTCACCAAGTCAGTGCTGTGTGTAAACCACAAGTCCTAGCTGGTTTACTTTAATGTTTAGGCATGAGCTCAGTCCTCTCTCCTTGGCTTCTTGGGGCAAGATTCTTTGAGAATCAACAACATTCCTTTTTCTCCAAACACGTCTTTATACCTCCCCCAAAAGTGGGTCTCCTTACCCATTCCCCAAATGGAGGCACTGAGGCTCTGAAGGGTAATATGTCTGCCCAAGGTCACTGTCGTGGGTTGAATAGTGTCCCCTAAAATCCCTGTCTACCCACAACCTCAGAAAAGGACCCTATTTGGAAATGGTATTTGCAGATGTAATTGGTTAACATGAGGTCACACTGGAGCAGGGTGGGCCCTAAATCCCATCAATGGTGTCGGTGTCCTTGTGAGAGAGAGGAGACCCAAGAGGAGGCCACGGGAAGATGAGGCAGAGATCGAGTGATGCAGCCACAGCCAAGGAGGTCTGGAGGCCCCAGGAGCAGGGAGAGGCCGGAAGGACCCTCCCCTAGAGGCCCGGAGGGAGCGAGCCCTGCCAGCACCTTGATTGGAGGCTTCTATTCTTCAGAACTCTGCGGGAACACATTCCTGGTGGAAGCCACCCAGTCTGTGGCAATTTGTGAGGACAGCCCTAGGGAACCAACAGTCTCCTACCCAGTGGGTGGTGGGCCTGGACCTCGAGTCCCAGCTCTGAGTTTCATGCTAAGCAGCCACGGTCCTGAGAGATTGGCCTTGACCTCATGTCCATCACTGGACCCCGAGCAGCCTCTGCCCTGCCCTTCCGCTGCCTGTGCCCTGCACCTGACCCTGAGGGCGTAGGAGGGGCCAGCTCCGGTGTCTCTTGGGTCCCTCCCCAATGAAACGTCCCCATGGGCACAGGGCACAGGCAGAAGAAAAGACAAGGGCCCATTCAGAAGTCGGGGTGACTCACTGATGGCCCCGATGTGGAGAGCAGTGGATCTTTCTCAGGCCGCACTGACTCATGTGGCCAGACCCTGCCCCCACTGCTGAGACACCCGAGAGAAGGAATTTCCCTGACACCCACTCACTCTCCTGCTTCAGGCTTCTCACCTCCACAGTGTCTCGTCTGCCACTAAAGGCGGGGTGAATCATGGGTGGGGCTGCCACGTCCGGGCTCCAAGAAGCGCTCGCAGCACCCCAGACATTTTTCAGGGGAGACAGGTCCTGGGTGCTGGTGTGTGCTGCCCAGGGGAGGGGAGGGGAGGCGGTAACTGATATTTACTGAGACTCCGAGAACCTGGTTTCCACAGCAGCCCCAGCAGGCAGCCCTCACTAACCTCGTGCTGTTGCTGTCACCACGGAGGCTGGGCAGGCTAAGGTGGCCGCGCCAAAGGGGGCAGAAGCGTCTAAAGCCAGGGCCACCGGACACTAAATTCAGAACTATTCCGTCGGTCACCGCCTCCCCAGAACATAAAGTGCTCGTGGCGTCGATGAAATCAGACCCTGGCTGGCCCGACAGCCCTGAGTGAGGACCTGAGGGCTGGGCCCCGAGGCCAGAGACCCCCAGGAGGCCCAGGGCCAGTGAGTGGTGTCGGGGGGACAGTCCTGTTTAACAGAGTCCCGTTGCCTCTGGTGTTTTCTCCCTGAGACTCTGCAGCTGAACAAAGTCATTGACCCCCAAGAGTGAGCCCGCCAGTCCAGGCCGCTGATGACACGCACGCTCAGGGAGGGAAGCGTCCACTTCGTACGTGTTAATCAACTGCTTGGGCAACTCGCTTACAGACTGATAGGCCCCAAACACCCCTAAAATCCACATCTCTACTGCCCGCTCTCCTACACTTCCTTATAGAATCTGCAGGTACCCAACCAGCTCCTTTATCAGGTGAACTCTGCCAGATGGTATAAGCTGGCCGAGGGTGCTCCAGTGCGGAGGCAGGGAGGCCGCGTATACAGGCTTGGGCTGCTGAGCCGGGGCACGTGGCCACCCTGGCCGCGTGGCCACCCTGGCCGCGCCGTGCTGACAGCGGGCATCCCTGGCGCACCCGGTTTTGCAGACTGCACCGTGAAGCCTTGCACCAAGCAGCTGCACCTGACACTGGCCCACAAGTTCTACCCCCACCACCAGAGGACGCTGGAGCAGCTGGCCAGAGCCGTGCACCCGGGCCACAGCTGCCAGTGGACCGCAGCGCTGTACTCGCGGGACATGCGCTTTGTGCACTACCAGGTGAGCGGCCGGCCGGGCGGGAGGGCGGGGTCCTCCCACAGGAACTAATGCATGAATGGCCCCTCCAACCAGCACTTACCCAGCAGCCCTCCCCTGGAGGTATTTTAGTAGGAGGAAAACCTTCTATTCTCTCTCTAAAACTATTTCTCTTTCTGTGCAATTTGCAACTAGCATTCTTTTATTGATACAGGATGGGACACAAGTAGGCTTACAGTTATGAGTACGCAAGACAGTTTATTCTTACATTATTTATTAATTATTGTATTATTTTTTACATCCAAACAACTGTAAACCGACTTTTGTCCCACCCTGTATAAGTTACAGGCACACAACTTTGTAAAAAATAAAATAAATGGAAGCATTTCTGGTCATTAAAAATGGAGTATTGCAAAGATTTATCAATATATGGTGTTGCTTATTGATTTATTTAGATCATGATTTGGGCGAAGACTTTCTCTCGCTAAGTTGATTCGTTCAGATAGAAACCTTGCAGTGCTCCTTATAGACCCACAGAATAAGCATGAATGAATCCACCACGTTTCATGCTGTGAGAGAAGCCATAAAAACCTCACAGCAAGGAAGGTAGATGTAAAAGTCTAGTTATACTTTGAGATCTTTCATATAAAAAATAAGCACAAAGAGATAGATGGGTAGGTAAGTAGGTAGGTAGGTCAGTAGATGAACAGATGATAGATGAGTGATGGAAAGATAGTCAGACAGAGAGATGACAAACATGATAGAGAGATGATAGGTGATAGATTGATGATAGATAGATACATGCATAGACAGATGATAGACGCCAACATTCATTTCTAAATCTATCCAAAGAATTCCATGCTGCATTTTGCTATATTCTGCACTGTCATCAGACAAAGGCTTGGGGAGCGTCTTGGAGCCACAGCCCCCCAGGCAGCCGAAAGCCAGAGCAGTGAGCCCCCTGCGGGCGCCTTTCCCAGCACCCGTCCTTGCAGGAGACTTGACCACCTTTGCCTCTCTTCCAGACCCTGAGGGCCCTGTTTCAGTACAAGCCCCAGAACGTGGACGAGCTGACACTAAACCCCGGCGAGTACATCTTCGTGGACCCCACTCAGCAGGAGGAAGCCAGCGAGGGCTGGGCGATCGGGATCTCGCAGCGGACCGGCTGCCGGGGCTTCCTGCCCGAGAACTACACGGAGCGAGCCAGCGAGAGTGACACCTGGGTGAAGCACAGGTGAGCGTCGCCTCTAGTGGCAGCCCAACGGTCTCTGAGTTCGTGCCTGGGGGCGTCCCCCTGAGAACTGCGGGCACAGTGTTTGCATGCTTCCCGACCATTCCATCGTTGGTAAAAATTGCCTACTCCGCGCCAACAACATTCTCCCTGCAGGGATATGGTAAGTGTCCTGGCTGATTCGTGGTTTTCTGCTGATAACATTCAGAAAACATGGATTACTCTAATGGCTTCTAAGATCGTAATCCCAAAAGACTGCAAAATACCACTTCCTTCGTATGGCCATAAGTTACCATCAGAGGTCCTATGCTTGGTTTTACTTATCCTTCTACCCCATGTATAAACTGTACAGTCCTACGGTACATTCTTAGTGTCCTATTGCTGTGTAATCATGTTCTTACCAGCTAAACCACATCCCACAGTTTACTATCCCCCAGTTTCCATGGGTCAGGAGTCTGGACATGGCTTAGCTCAGGGGCTCCCAAGGCTGCAGTCAGGTTTGGCTGGGGCGGGGGCTTATCTGAGGCTGGGGGTCCTCCCACAAGCTCACATGGTTGTTGACAGAATTCATTTCCTTAGAGCAGTTATGTCACAATTCATGTCAGTCACTCCTCGTGACTTCAAGTTCAGCTGGAATTTATGTTTTATGATTTATTGATTTCAGAGAGAGGAAGGGAGAGAGAGATAGAAACATCCACGATGGGAGAGAATCATTGATCAGCTGTCTCCTGCATGCCCCCTACCGGGGACCAAGCCAGCAACCCATGCATGTTCCCTGAACAGAAATCAAACCGTGACTTCCTGGTTCATGGGTTTACACTCAACCCCTGAGCCACACTAGCGGGGCTGGAATTCCTTAATTTTACATTTTGAACCCTATAAATGTATTACTTATTCAAAGTAGAATTTAATCCATTTTAAAAGTAAAGATTATAAGGAAATTGGGTCAGAGGGAGAGAAGCCAGACTATCCAGGGCTGAGGTTTGCACCCCAGGTGCATGCTGTGAGGTCCCGGCTCCAAGCTCTCCCACACCCAATGGGAGCAGGACTGCGGCTTCTACCAAATGCCCACAGCCATCCCACAGGCGGGTAGACCAGCTGCTCGGGAGAAGCACAGTTTTGCAGGTCTAGACAGGGGCATGGATCCCATGGGCCCCCACAGAATCACAGGATGGTGGTGCCCCCAGGGATGGCAGGGATCATCAACTACCTCCCTCCCTCCCTCTGGAGGCCTGAGCACCCTCAGACCCAGTGGGTAGAGAGGCTGGATGATGTCACACAGTTAAGGAAGCGCTTTGCTTGCTCTTAGTACCAACTCCATCCTCACCCGACCTAAGACACTATTTCAGCAGGAGAGGAGATGCTGTTTCCAGCCTAACAGACTGAGTTCCGGGGGTCGTGGGGCTCCCCGAGGCCCCTGTCCTTCAGCTGGTCCTCCTCTCTGCTCAAGACCAGAGAGTTTCACTGTCACCAGGCAATTGGCTACCTGGATGTTTCTGGAAGACCCTGTAGCAGATAAGCTTGTGGCTATAACATTTTTTACTTCACAATTAATGTCAGTCACCAAAATAATCATTCCAGCCTTTAAGCCTGACATTTCTGGGACTGTTCTCCTCAGAGACAAATTTCCCTTAGGAATTAATCAGTATTAATGAAAACTGCAACAAAAGGAGAGAAAAGTGAGTACTAGGCTAGGCTGTGGGGCGTCTGCTTGGCTGCGTTTTAGAAGCAGCCCATCCTTCCTGGAGGAGCAGTGAGACAAACTGTGACATGATTCTTGGCCAGAATGGCAGATAGCCAGTGTGCTGTCAGACTCGGGGTCCTGGCCACGCCTTTTAAAACTGCCAAAACTGTGCTTTAAAAAACAAAACAAAACAAACTTTGAGTAGTGGGGCTTGTGGTCAGATGGCACTTAGCTATGGGCAGCTTAGCTATGGGCAGATGTAGATACCCCTACAGAATCAATTGCAGGACTCACCCTTGACCCCTGCAATGGTTGTCTTGTGCAACCCAGTCAACAAGAAATGCTGTGGTACCTTGTTATGGTGGCTTTAGCAACTAATACAGGGACGTTATCTCCCTTTTAAAAAACAGGGAGAATTTAAACACATCTATGGTATAGTTAACCAGTAGGTGTTTCTTTTAAGTTAAAGAAAAAAAACAGAAATATTAAAATGTGAGGTCCTTTCTTCTCTCATTGCCAATCCCCTTGGCATTTTGATTGTATTGCATTTGCAATACTAGCAAAAACAAGTCAATTTTGTGTCTAACTGTAAATTGCACAGATGTTATTTATAGGTAACGAGACTGCTATCTCCACGGGGAGCCACAAGCAGGGTGCGGTGTCCCCCCCTCGCCTTCAGGAAGAGGAAACCAGCCAACATTTCCTGTGTCAGTATGAGACTCTATGAATAGCGCCTTCGCTACTGAAAGCGTGTGCATTTGAAGTGGGAAATGTCAATGGTTCGACTATAATATCAGTGTTCTGGGCCTATGCGCAGCCAAAGCTCACATTTCATATGAACAAGCTGAGTCTATTCGACCTGGTTACCACCAATAGGAGTTTACAGCTCAAGACAGGACAGGCAACATCGTGGAGAGAGAAGGTACAAGTTGCAGACAATGTAAGAAATGCATTGACTAAAGCAAAACACCATGAGGGTGATGAATGGTCCAAGGCACGTGGGCCATGGGGGTGGAAGCAGGCAAGCTGAGGAGCTGGATGGTTGAGATGCAGGACAGGTGCCCCTGAGATGCTCCTGGCTCTGTTCCTCCTCAGGACCTCAGGATGGGGGCTCGGGAGCTAGTGGTTTAATGAGAACTTGGGGCTCTGAGGCCTCTATAAGAGAAATGAAAACTCTACAAATGGGCCGATAAGTAGAAACACACCACATTCGTGATTAAAAAGAATGAATCATGTGAACATAGTGATGCCTCCTGGAGTCGTTTCCAGGTTTTAAAAAATTCCAGGAAAAATCCCAGTGGCGCTGTTTTCTGGAACTTCAGTGCACAGCTGAAAAGTTTATCTGGAAGAATAAACAGGAGAGATATGCCAAGAAAACTTGGGAAAATAAAAATAATCAGAGTAGTTCCCTACCAGATGTTAAAACTGTGTGACAAATCTCTAATATGGTTTTGGCTGGAGGGAAAAAGAAAACACAGATTGGTGAGACAGAACAGCTAACAGATCAGTACACGCAGGATATTGGGAAGTTCACATCTAATAGCTACATCAGAAACAGGGAAATAGCCTGGCCAGTGCGGTTCAGTGGTTGAACATTGACCTAGGAACCAACAGGTCACCAGTTCAATTCCCGGTCAGGGCACATGCCCGGGTTGTGGGCTCAAGGCAGCTGATCTATGAATTTTCTCTCTCATTGATGTTTCTATCTCTCTATCTCTCTCCTGTCCTCTCTCTCTAAAAATCAATTTTGAAAACATATTTAAAGAAAAGAAGTAGGGAAAGAAATGGGTGTAAAGTAAATGGTATTTTACATGACTTCACGTCATACACTGAAATCAATTCCTGGCAAAGCTAAGAATTAAACAGAAAATTATTTAAAAATAGAAGGCAGTTTAAATTAGTGTATTTCTTATTTCTGGACTCTCTGGGAGAGCTTTGAAAGCACATAAGGGAAGGAAGAGGTCTTAAAGAGACATTTAGATCTGTCTCTCTTTTTAAAAAACATTTTATTTATTTATTTATTTTTGTTCATCCTTACCCAAGGATAATTTTCCGTTGATTTTTTGTTTTTAGAGAGAGAATGGAATGGAGGGAGAGAAAGAAACATCAATGTGAGAGAGACACATCGATTGGTAGCCTGCACAAGTGCCGGGGTTGCAACCAAGACTGCAACTAAGGTTTGTGCCCTTGACTAGAATCGAACCCAGGACCCTTCAGGCCACAGGCGGGTGCTCTATCCACTGAGTCAAACAGGCTAGGGCGTTAGATCTGTCTTTCATAATGATGATTAAATGCTTAAAATGTAAAGTTTCTGCATGTGAAAAGTCAGAAGAGCCAGTTGGGAACAATGGCTAACAGAAAATAGCAACAAAGGCGATGCTCCCTTCCCAGTCGCCTGCGTGATCAGACCACCTGCCTCCTCCTGCTCCTCCTCTATAATCGCACCATCTGTGGCCCAGGCGTCCCTGGACACGCAGCCTTCGGGCACTTCTGCCCACCAGCTGATTTGTGTCTAACTTTCCATTTAACCAGAAGGCCACCTACTGTATTCTTCATTCCCACCCAACATGACAGGTAGTGTCCACCAGCTGTCGCTACCACACCACCCACCTGCAGTCTCTACACCAGCTGCCCTTCTCCCTCATCAGACACTGGCCTCTGGTGCCTGCATCCCATCCCTCCAGGGATGCCCATCCCTCCGAGACCATCGTGCCAGCATCATCTACTTTTCCTAAGACCTCCCCGATTGTTCCCACCAGCAAACAAACATGCTGTTACTATGTTTACTTAAAAACAAAATCCAGCACCATTTCCTTTTTCCCATTTCCCTCTCTAGTTGCTGCCCCATTTCTCTGCTCTGATTGTAGATTATTTTAAAATGGAGTTTACAAAGATGACCTTTCCTTTTACAAAATGAATGTTCCCCTGGGGGCACGGACATTTGCTTGCTCCAGGAGGATGTGCGACCATTGGCCAAAGGTTCTCTGTTCCTCCGTCACTCTCCTCCTCTGGCCCCTCCCACTTCCTTCAGACACCACCCCCTCTTGTCCTATGGTTTGCCATGATCCTTTCTCTCAGTCATCCAGAGCTCATGAGTCCCACCCACCCCTGCACCGTTCTTGACTCTCGCGACCGGTAGCCGTTTCCTCATAACCTGCAACATCCGGGCACTGCTTTCACCCACCTCCCACTAGAGCACCTGCCCTTTCCTGCTTGCCTAGCTCGTCATGTGTGTGTTCACGGTTCATTCATTCCTGCACGCCAACCACGTCAACCTTTACACCTCCGGCTACTACAGAGGGTGACTCCAAGAGATGGTTGTACAGTCTGCTCGGGCTGACGTATAACAAGGTACCACAGGCTGGCGGATAAATAGTAGAAACTGTTCTTTCACAGTCTGGAGGCTGGAAGTCCAAGATCAAGGTGTCTATGGGGTTGGTTTCTCCTGAGGCCTCTCTCCTTGGCAAGCAGATGGCTGTCTTCTCCCTGTGTGCTCACATGGTGTCCCTCCGTGTGTGTCTGTGTCCTCGTCTCCTCTTCTTATAAGGCCCACCCTAATGACCTCATTTTACCTTGATTGCCTCTTTAAAGACCCGCTGTCTCCAAATAGTGTCATATTCTGAGGTCCCGAAGATTCAGGACTTCAACTGATGGATTTGGTGACCAGGTGGCGATATGGTGACAAACGGCCACCATTTGCTCAGGATCTTTTACGTGCTGAGCACTGAGCTCTTCGACCTCATCGTTTCGCTCGCCCCCCGCCGTGACCTTCTATCTGGACGTGTACATTCCCGCGCACGTGCAAGACCAGGGCTTCCCACGTCATCCTGACGCAGGACCTCGTTTCCTCTCCCACAGGACGTACACCTTCAGTCTGGCCGTGGACCCGAACCACAGAAAGGACGGTGAAGCCAGCAGCAGACGGAATGGGGAGCTCCTTCCCCCGCCACGGCCAAGGAGCGTCGGCAGCCTGCAGGCTTTACAGGTGAGGGAGCCCTTTTTGTAAAGTGGGGCCCTTCATATTAACTCTGAGTAGACACCGCCTCACAGGTCCGGGTTTTCTTCTATAGACACATACCCCCCTGCTTCCCAGAGGAAAGCACAGACAGGGTGGAGTGGCAGGAGGCCCTCCCCTTCGGGGCTGAGGCACCACGCTGCTCTGTCACCTGGGCATAGGGTAAACCTCCCCCCCCCAAAAAAAAAAAAAGCTATGACCCGGCCTGTGCTCCAGAGGTGCCTGCTGAGTCTGCAGAGTCTGCAAGAATAGAGAGCACATGGCTGTAACTCATCAAGACGCTAGGACACAGGGCAGGGAAGGGACAGGGACACAGCCCTGCCTGGAATCTAGCGCTCTCACCCAATTCTCTCATTGCAAGCTGCGTGACCCTGATGAAGTCCCCTCCCTCTTCGGCCCCCGAAAGATGGAGCTTCTGAGCTTTCAAGTCAGGCTGGGGGAGGAAAGGAGGCTCCAGCTCGGTGACAGGGGACGATGGCAGCCTCAGGACCTGGGTCGGGGGTACAGCAAGGGCGTCTGAGCCCACCACCTGCATGGGGCGCATCAGGGGTAAAGGCCACAGCAGGGCCCCCAAGGAGCAGGCAGCATCCCTCTGGACGGAGCCCAGCCTGACCTTACGGGGAACCCAGGGACCGTGCAGCACCTCAGCTGGCCCCTGGCCAGTTCCTCTCCAGCGCAAATGCCTCTGTGGCCTGAGTGAGCAGTCCCTCCACGTCCCCACTCTGTGCCACACCCATTACTTTAGGCTTCCATTCCAGCCACTACCACCCCAACCAGCACAGGTGGCATTAGTCCCACTCCGTCCCCAATTTACAGATCTGAAGACTGAGGCCTGCAGAGGCTGGGAAGCTGTGGGAGTGCAGACACCTAAACGCCCCCACATCGGGCTGTTTCAAGAATTACATGAGACGGGATGTCCCTTGTCCACTGCAGGCCAGGCCCTGGGGCTCAGAGACTGTTCCTGCCCAGAGGGCAGGACCACAGCATCTGGCTCACTCCTGTGTCCCAGAGCCTGGCTCAGGCCTGGCCCATAAGTCTCGTTGGCTAAACCATGGAATGACCTAGTAAGGGCCCTGATCAAGACTCCCGACTGAATCACCCTACATCCAAAACTCCATCCCCAAGCACCCATCAGTCTCCCAGAGGCTGCCTCCAGGCTGGGTGGGCTCAGTTCAGACAAAAGCTGAGCACAAAACGCTGGACGCTGGGGAGGCAGCCCGGCATCGCCCTTAGCCAGGTCTCCTGTTAGAGAGAATGAATCAAGGCAGAGGATCCGCTGACCGCAGCTAGAGACCTGCCAGGCACAGAGACAAAAACGGGGCTCCCACCCCCAAACTGCCCAGGCTCTGGAAGGCGCAGTGGAGCCTGGACTCATGAGGTGGAGAATATGAGAGCAGACATAAGCCAGGGGGATCCCCGAGGCTGTGACCCCCTTTCCACATTGATGGGCAGGGAGAAGCTGGAATGAAGGACATGCTATCACTCAGCCTGTGTCTAAACTCACTGGTGCTTTAAATGCATGAAAACCTAGCATGCGCCTCCTGAGGACTGAACCCTCTCACCTGGTCTGCGTGTGCCCCTTCCAAATAGCAAGAAAAGGAAACTGTGGCATCAAGTTTGGCAAAATGGACATGTAGTGGCTGAATAATGTCCTCCGTGATAGGAGTTCTTAATCCCGAGACTGTGAATGTTACTTTATAGGGAAAAGGGGTCTTTGCATATGGGACTGAGTGAAGGGTCTTGATGGGGAGATTATTCTGGATTTTCCCGTGGGCCCTAAATCTAATCACAACTATCCTTATGAGAGGAAAACAGAGGGAATTTGATATGCACAAGAGGAAAAGACACAGACACACAGGGAAGAGGCCACGTGAGCACAAGGCGGAGATGGGAGCAATGGGGCCACAAGCCAAGGCTTACTGGTGCCACCAGGAACTGGAGGAGGCAGGAAGAACCCTCCCCTATAACCTCTGAGGGAGCACAGCCTCGCGGACACCTTGATTTTGAATTTCTATTTCCCAGAACTCCGAGGGAATACATTTATTTTGTTTAAAGCCACCCAATTGGTGGCACTTGGTTGCAGCAGCCACAGAACACACATACAGCACCTCCATGTTGTTCTAAAGAGTCAGCACAACCATGTTGTTCTGTGGACCCCAGGGCTCGGTCATTCCATTCCCCATGGACCTTTCACTGTATCTAAATATTCTTGTTGCTGAGCTCTGCTTTTCCAAGTTAACGTGCTCCAGGATCTTCTAGGGAAGAAAATGCCCCAAATCCAAAACCTCATCCCAATGCCCTGAGAGTACTTTGAGATGGTCAGGAGCACCTGTGTGCCTTGCAAACTACTTGCAGATCAAGTAGGGACGAGGCAACGGGACAGGATATTTTAATATTCATTCTTGGAGGGGAGAGGCATCCTGGTATCAGTATAGGCAACCCCTGAGCCACCATATTCAAATTTGTAAGACAGCAAGACAGCTTTCCACCTGGAGCTCTGCCCTAGGAGGTGGGTGTTGGCATCCAGAATCAAACAGCTGCGCACTCCAGTAAGAGACAATCATGGCACTTGCTTTTTCTTGTCCCTAGGCCCAGGGTGATGGTATTAACAGATGGGGCCTTTGGGAGGTGCTTCCGTCCTGAGGGTGGAGCCCTTGTGAGTGGGATTAGTGCCCTTATAAAGGAGACCCAATAGCTCCCTTGCCCCTTCCACCACGTGAGGACACAGAGAGAAGTCTGCAACTAAGAGGAGGGCCCTCACTCAACCATGCTGGCACTCTGGCACTCCCCACCTCCAGAACTGGGAGAAATAAACGTCTGTTGCTTATAAGGCAGCCGTGTGTGGTTCTGTTAGAGCAGCTGGAATGGACTAAGACAAGGGATAATGACTTGGAAGAGACCAAAGAGTAGAGAAGTTAATGTGCTATGATTTGGGCATTTTGTTTCTTTTCATTTCCTTTATAATGTGATCATGCTCAGGAGAAATCAAAGACATCTGCGATTCCTAGTCCTCGTTCGCTGGGATGACGGTGGTAAAATGGTCTGTAGCTACAAGGAAGGAAGGCACCATTCCCAGGCCAGCTGTCGGATGACTTCTTTTTTGAAGAAGAAGTCTTTTAATGCAGATGTTAAATTGCACATTTTAACAATGTTTGGCTATGCTATTCAACGGATGGACATATTTTTTCACATGTTGATTGCTTACCCCAACTTTTCTTCCCTTCCCCCATCGCAGGCTGCCATCGTGAGGAGAAGCGTGCTGGTGGTGCGCCACGGGGAGAGAGTGGACCAAATCTTCGGGAAGTCATGGCTGCAGCAGTGCTCCACTCCTGACGGTGGGTCAAGGCCAGGCTGCCTCTAACCACAGAAACAAGATGACTCTAACAGCTGAGACCACTTCCCGGGTTTCTGAGCTAGATTCCCCAGGGCACCATTCTTTAGAACGACTCCGTATCATTGTACACATGGAATGGATGCATGCTACCTCTTCCCTGTAGGGGTTACATGGGAGCATTAGAGAGTGTGCGCTGTCTATGAGTCCCTTAGGTCAAATGCGTTGTGGAAGATGGAGGAATGGCTTCAATAGTAGGCAAGTCCACTGATGTGACACATGGCCAGTCCGCTTACTCCCGCAGCACGCACAGTGTTTGGTTAGTGAGTGCAGCCCTGACTTCCGAGCAAGTCACCCTGGCCTGCGGTCTCTGAACCCTCGGGTGCTGGCACGTACCCTATCTCACAATCAAATCGCTCTATCTCTCCCAGCTGATCTTCACCGCGGTGGTCATTTCCCTATCATGTTTGGCTATCTTTCTCAACCAAAAGACATATTTTTGAACGTGTCGCTTGCTCACCGCAACTATACCCCTCTGGATGCCAAGACTACGAACAGTGCTTAGAAATACAACATACCCACAAGCTGATCTCCGTACTGAGGATCCACATCTGTATCAGTGCTTGTCCCCTAACGGAGAGCCACCATTTCTAAGCCAAGGCTAACTGCATACATGAAGGTATCGAATGAACACAGTGACAAAATCTGTTCACAGAAGCTGAGCTAGTCCGGCCCTTGGGGATCCCTCCAGGAGCCCAGCAGGCCAAGAAAGGAGGAAGTGAATGGGGAAAACCATTGGCAGATGACCAGCACACACCAGGAAAATTCTGAGCAGATGACATGATGATTGAATATACCTCTAAGAACCCAGAGGTAGTGCTGTGGTTGTCTCTACAAAACAAGGTCAAGTAGAGACACCAAGTCTCGGGAAAGAAACAATAGGACAATAGGTGGATATGAGGAAGAGTATTTGGTCATCTAGAGTCTAGATTCTAGACAAAAGATCAAATCACCTATTAGGGAAAATATTTTAAGGCACTGAAATTACCAGCTTAACGGAAACTCCTGGTGGATCTTTATACAGGATAAAGAACCCCTTGATAAAGGGAGTGCTCACAGTCTAATTCATCTGCATTTCACAGACACTCTGTTTAACCAATGACAGGAGGGCATTTGGGGGCGCTGCTGGCCTCTCCTCTGATTCCAGTTTTCCTCCTGATTTCTGCTCACTTCTGGCCCAAGCACTCACCCCTCATAGGGCCACTGACTTCCCAGTGGTGCTGGCCCAGAGCACCCGCTAGTCTGTAGACTCCACTCCCATCAGAACCTAACCTTGCCCCATGGCCTGGTCTTCTGAGCTCTGCTCTCTGCCTCCAGCAGTGACCACAAAGTGTCACCGAAGGCAAAAAACCTCAGGGGAGCAGGTTGACATCTTTTGAATCCCAGATGCCTTTGAGAAGACGACACAACTGATGGGCCTTCTCTTTGACGAAAAAAGAGAAGCAAACACAGCTAATACTTTGGCGTTAATAAAGGCCTTTACTTTCACAGATCTAGAACAAACACTCCAAAATGTTATATGGAACCAAAAAAGACCCCAAGTAGCTGCAGCCATCTTGATAAAGAAGAACAAAGTTGGAGGGATCACAATACTGGATAGCAAGCTAAACTACAAAGCCACTGTAGTCAAAACAGCCTGGTACTGGCACAAGAACAGACACACAGATCAATGGAATAAAACAGAGAACCCAGAAATCGACCCAAGCCATGCTCAATTAATATTTGACAAAGGAGGCAAGAGCATACAATGGAGTCAAGAGAGTCTCTTTAACAAATAGTGGTGGGATCACTGGGCAGGTACATGCAAAAAAAAAAAAAAATGAAACTAGATCACCAACTTATACCATACACAAGAATAAAGTCAAAATGGATAAAAGACTTAAATGTAAGTTGTGAAACCATAAAAAATCCTAGAAGAAACCATAGGCAGCAAAATATCAGACATCTCACAGAGCAGAATTTTCACCGATACATCGCCTAGGACAGTGGTCGGCAAACTCATTAGTCAACAGAGCCAAATATCAACAGTACAACGATTGAAATTTCTTTTGAGAGCCAAATTTTTTAAACTTAAACTTCTTCTAATGCCACTTCTTCAAAATAGACTAGCCCAGGCCGTGGTATTTTGTGGAAGAGCCACACTCAAGGGGCCAAAGAGCCGCATGTGGCTCGCGAGCCACAGTTTGCCGACCACAGGCCTAGGACAAGGGAAACAAAGGAAAAAAATAAACAAATGGGACTACATCAAAATAAAAAGCTTCTGCACAGCAAAAGAAACCAACATCAAAATGAAAATGGAACCCACTGTATGGGAGAACATATTTGCCAATGATACATCTGATAAAGGGTTAATTTCCAAAATATATAAAGTACTCATACAACTCAACAACAGGAAGACAAACACTCCAATTTAAAAATGGGCAGAAGACCTGAATAGACAATTCTCCAAAGAGGACATACAAAAGGCCACGAGACATATGGAAAAATGTTCAACATTACTAATCATCATCAAAGAGAGGCAAATTAAAACTATAATAAGGTACCACCTAACACCTGCCAGAATGGCTATCATCAATAAATCAACAAACAACAGTGCTGGGAGGATGTGGGGGAAAAGGAATCCTAGTACATTGTTGGTGGGAATGAGACCAGTATAACCACTATGGAAAACACTGTGGAGTTTCCTCAACTGAAAATGGAACTGCCAAGTGATCCCACTTCTAGGAATATATCCTAAGAAAACAAAAACACCAATCAGAAAAAACATATGCACCCCTATGTTCATAGCAGCACAATTTACAATAGCTAACATCTGGAAACAGCCCATGTACCCATCAGTAGATGAATGGATAAAAAACTGTGGTACATCTACACAATGGAATACTATGTAGCTGGAGGAAGAAGAAGAAGAAGAAGAAGAAGAAGAAGAAGAAGAAGAAGAAGAAGAAGAAGAAGAAGAAGAAGAAGAAGAAAGAGGAGGAGGAGGAGGAGGAGGAGGAGGAGGAGGAGGAGGAGAAGGAGAAGGAGAAGGAGAAGGAGAAGGAGAAGGAGAAGGAGAAGGAGAAGGAGAAGGAGAAGGAGAAGGAGAAGGAGAAGGAGAAGGAGAAGGAGAAGGAGAAGGAGAAGGAGAAGGAGAAGGAGAAGGAGAAGGAGGAGAAGGCTGTCTTACTCTTTGAGACAGCATGGAGGGACCTGGAGAGCATTATGCTAAATAAAATAAGGCAGTCAGAGAAAGGCAAGTATCACATGATCTCACTTATATGTGGAATCTAATGAACCAAATAAACTGATAAACAAAAAAGACCCAGAGACATTGAAGCATGGAACAGACTAAAGTATTTCAGAGGGGAGGGGGGCAGGAAGAGATTAACCAACGAACTTGTATGCATATATGCATAGCCCATGGACAGACAATAGTGCGGGGAAGGCCTGGGGAGGGGGAGGGAGCTGGGTGGAGGGGTCAGTAGGTTGGGGGGAGGACACCTGAAGTACTTTCAACAATATAATTCTTTTAAAAGAGTGGGCGGTCCTTTCCAAAGAACCAACAAGATGGGGATGTGGAGCAGAAGAAGAAGCGGACCTTCCACAAGTTCACGTACCATGGCGTGGGTCTCCATCAGCTGCTGGACCGGTCCTGTGGGCAGCTGATGCAGCTGTGCAGTGCCCAGCAATGTGGCGGCTGAGCCTGGGGCTGCGGAGCAAGGAGCACTCGCTGCTGAAGCCCTGTGTGATGCCCAGAAGGAGGCCCCGCCCATGGAGAAGCCTGCGGTGGTGAAAACGCACGTGCACCTGCAGGACATGATCCTCCTGCGGGAGATGGTGGGCAGCGAGGTGGGCATGTACAACCACAAGTCCTTCAACCAGGTGGAAATCAAGCCTGAGATGATTGGCCATTACCTGGGCAACTTCTCCATCGCCTACAGGCCAGGAAGCACAGCTGGCCGGCATCGGGGTTACCCATTCCTCCCCCTTCATCACTCTGGAGTAGCCAACAAAAGCACAGACTTCTAATGGCCTTTAAAGTCGATGGTTCAGACCGTTTCTGCCAATGGAATTTCCAGGGAGGGAGCTTCCAGGAAAAGCACGCATGAAAACTAAAACCACGGCGTGCAAACTGGCCGCTGCCGGCCTCTGCATTGGCGAAGGGCTGGGAGGCTGAGGGGGGCTGGTGTGCGGTAGTCAGACCCTGCCATGTGGTGTACACGGGTCGCAGGAAAGGAGCTGAGCTGCTAGAACCCTTTGTACCAGGTTTGGGGGTGACTTGGGAGGAGGTGAGGTCTTGGTGTGGAGTGGTGTCCTCTGTAGGATAATGGATAATTTGACAATGAGATCAGACCTACCTCTTACTGACCTCTTACTGGAGCCAGGTTCTGAGCATTACCTCAATGATTCATCGAAACATTCCCCCTTTAACTGATAAAGAAGATTAAGTCATTTGCTTCTAATCACACAACCAGTACCTGATGGTGCCAGGATTTGCACCTGACTGTCAGGTTAAAGTTCAGGTTCAAACTCTAAGTGAACCGTGGTTGGGGGTATGGGGGAGGCGGGAGTCCAAGGAATCCCCTAGATTCCAGTCTCGCCTCAAGTGATTGACTGAATAATGCACAACGCAGCGCCCCTCCGGCCATATGGATTCTGTCCCCATCAGCAATATGACACACTTCAGCTATAGGAATGATCAAATTTCACCAACTAATTAATGCCAACTTGAGATTCTTATCAAATTAAGCTCTATCAGTCATGGAGACACTTGGCTCCTAATCAGGAAAATTGCCTGAGCGAATCTTCCGGAAGGGTCAGGAGAGGACAGAGAGGGTCTGGGGACTCTGGGGCTGAAACCTGAGTTTTCTGTGTTTGAGGAAATGTGTGCACATTAAAGCAGCATTTTCTCCTCGAATTGAATCCACGTCTCAGAACACATCTGATAGAAAACACAGTGATAACAATGTAAGTGCTAACCATGCTTCTCACGTGGGCCTTGATCTTGGGAGTGACGTGGCACTAACTCGAGGGAACTAAACGTCCGGTGCGTGTTTGTGCTCTAGGGAGGTACTACCGGCCAGACCTGAACTTCCCTTGCAGCCTGCCCCAGCGGAGCAATGGCATCAAAGGCTTTGAAAACGACCCGCCATTATCATCTTGTGGAATTTTCCAGTCCAGAACAGCAGGTATGTTGGAGGGTCATTCTATTAGGAATAGTAACAATAATCATGGCAATGGTTATCATTCATGAGTATTGAGCCCTTGCTACATGCCCTTTGAGGCCAGTAGTAGCTTGATCCCCACTCTGCTGATGAAGAAGCTGGGGCACAGAGAGGTTAAGTAAGTCACCCAAGGTCACACAGCTAGTAAGTGGAAGCTCAGCGATTTGACTCAGGAACAGATGGCTGGGGAATTTGGGAGCAATGAAAGGTATGGAAAGAACAGCGAGGGAAGGAAAAAAATTAATGACCACTGTGTGCACTAAGGATGTCATTTAAACACACACACACATACACACACACACACACACACACACACACTCACACACACACGTCCCCTCTTTGATTTTATTTCAAAATCTGTCACTTCAGGCTTTTGTTTTATGTCTGGGGTTCTGGTTCCACATGATGGGTTTTTTAGAAGAGGCCGTTGAGTTCACCTGGTCTTCATTCTATGAATTAAGAAACTCAAGTCTAGACTACGGAAGGCACGTGGGCTTCCCGAGTCCCACAGCTGGTGAACAGAAGCAACTCACTGGGACCTGGTGTTCCTGTCCCCCTCCCCCGCCCCATGGTGTGACGTAAACATTTAGCCCCTGGCGATCTGGGCCGGCAGGACAGCTCTGTAGCATGAGTTCAGTAGTGCAAATAGTGTGCTCACACCAAGGCTGGTGTCAGGATCACTGATGTGAAGTTACTTAACGTGGAGTTAGGGACATGACACAGTTGGGACTCCCACAGATTAGTGTGACCTGCTCCCCACAGCCCTGCCTGAGCTCCTTCACCTGCCGCACACTGCGGTGTAGGTGTGTGTTTCTGTGTATGGGTGTGTGGGTATGGGTGTGGATGTGTATACCATGTGTGTGTATACCATGCGTGGCTATGTGTGTGTGCTTCTGTGTATGTGTATGTGTGTGTGTGTGTGTTCATACCGTGTGTGTGTGTGTCTGTGGGTGTGTGTACTGTGTGTGGGTATGTGTGTCCTTTCTATAAAATACCTTTGCAGCTCTGTGTTTCATGCCTAAATTCTCGCCTGGATGTTTGCACGACCTGGGTGTTTGCACAGTCTCCATGTGTGTATTTGGGAGTGTCTGTGAATGGGTGTATATGTGGGCAGTTGTCAGCCTCTGTATTCGTGTCCTGGGACTGCCGTAACAACGCACCACAGATCCAGTGGCTTCATCGACAGAAATTGATCGTCTCACAGCTCTGGAGAGATCACGGTGTGGCAGGTTTGTTTCTTCTGAGGCTGTGAGGGAAGGACCTGCTCCAGGCCTCGCTCCTTGGCTCGTAGATGGCCATCTTCTCCCTGTGTCTTCACATCGCCTCCCTCCATGTGTGTCTGTCTCTGTGTCCAATTTTCCCCTTTTTATAAGGACAGCAATCAGGTTGGATTAGAGCTGCCCTCATAACCTCCTCTTAACTTGATCACCTGTGTAAAGACCTCATCCCCAAAGGAAGCCACATTCTGAGGCACTGGGGGTTAGGACTCCAACATATGAATCTGGGGGAACACAATTCAGCCCATGACAATAGCATCTACTAAAACCTCCTGACTTTAGAGCGTCTACTGAAGAGGTCCCCTTCTTTACTAAGGATGAGGCCCTCTGATGCTGCAAGACGATGTGTGGTTCATAGTGTGCTTCCATGAGCCTCAGGTTTCCATCGCTTCAGAACAAGCTACCAGGAACTTAACAAGCACCCACTGGTTGGCTCACAGTGCTGTAGATCGGACATGCAGACAGAGCGTGGCTGGCTTCTCTGCTCAGGGCCTCAAAGCCTGAAATCAAGGAGTTCCCATGTGGAGGCTCTTGGAAGCAGTTCCAATCTCATCAGGCTGCGGGAGAAGTCAGTTCCTTGTGGTTGTAGGCCTGAAGTCCTCATTCCACTGTCAGCACAGGGCCACACGCAGTTCCGAGAGACCACTC
The DNA here is from genome assembly GCF_951640355.1 of Cnephaeus nilssonii. Lineage (NCBI taxonomy): Eukaryota > Metazoa > Chordata > Mammalia > Chiroptera > Vespertilionidae > Cnephaeus > Cnephaeus nilssonii. The sequence continues at coordinate 7,110,255 of NC_137074.1, forward strand.
ACATTTCTTGCCACGTGGCCCCTCCATCTTGGAAGCCAGTGGTAGAGTTTCTTACATGTTGAATCCCTCTGCCTTTGAATCTCTCTGACTCCTATGGCAGCCGGAGAAATCTCTGCTTTTATATGGGTTCCCCTGAATGGGTCAGGCCACCTATGGTGATCTCCCTTCTCCCACAGAATATAACATGGTCACAAGAGTGCCCTCTCACCCTATTCCCAGGCTCCGTGTACTGTAGGGAATGCCCAGGGTGTGTACAGCAGGGGGTGGAGATCTTGAAGCCCTGCCTTAAGGTCCTGCCTTCCTCAGGTGGTAAGCCTCCGGCCAGAGCTGCCACCGCGGGAAGTTACAGTTATACAGAGGCATTTCCCACCTGCTTTTTCCAGGAGAAGCACTACTGGACAGCGGCGTCCGAATCACCTCCGTCTTCACCTCCCCAGCCCTGCGCTGTGTGCAGACAGCCAAACACATCCTGGAAGGTGGGTGAGAACTCAGTGAGCTGCTCAGCTTGCCCTGACCTCGTGGTTGTTCTCCAAGGGGCAGGGTGATGAGCAGAGGAGAGAACTGGGTGAGTGGCAATGAATGGCCACATGAGTCCTAGACAGTTATGGACCAGCTCTCTCAGAACTGTCAGCAGGCTCTGAGCCCCTTCACATTTCTATGCCGGGGGATTGTAACTGAGTACCGGGGCTTGTCATCACGCTGTCCACCTTCGGCGGCTTCTGTTTAAAAAAAAAAAAAAAACTTCTGGGGAGGGGCATTCAGAAAGCCAGAGAGCTGGGAACTGCTGTGGTCCTGCCAGATCCAAAAAGCATGACTCCTAGAGCAAGGGACTGGGCTGCTGGGAGCTGTCCAGCACCATCAAAGGCTGATGTGTATCAGAGAGGCCCTGGCAGAGCGGCTGGGCTTCCCCCTGGCAGGAGGGAGGCCGGTCCTGCGGGAGGGGCAGCTATTTTGGGGGCCTCAGTTCTGCTCCTCCCTCTGGGCCCTCCCTGCCCTCCTTGTGTGGGGAGGAGGGACGTGACGTCGTTCACGATGCCGGAGACAACAAGCCCTCCACAGTGGCAGGACAGAGGGAGAGCAGGTGGACAGAGACACCGCGGATGGGCCAATGAGGAGGAGGGGCTGGCTTCTTCTTTCTCAGAGACACAGGGGTCAGGTCCCCAGCTAGCGTGAGAAAGGGCGGGGGGCGCACTGCAGGTCTGAGGAGCTCTGAAGGTATGAAATCTTATCGGGGAGAGGGACCAGGACTTGGCCTGGAAATAGAGGATGGCCATTGGGCAGCACCCAGAGCCCACTGAGGCCAGGGAGCACTTCACACCGAGACCTGTCAGCTGAGCATGGGGCTTCCTCCAGGTGCTGACACAGAGAGCTGGGTCTAACTCTGGGCGGGTTCGGGAAGTGAGTGCAGTGAAGCAAGAGAGGGGAGAGGAGCTGGGCGTGCACACAAGAGGACGAGGGCTCTTGACTATGGGTTGAAAGCCAGGTAAGGTGGGGAGTTAGAGGCCAGGGGGGGTGAATAGTAGAGAAAAAAAGGTGAGCTCGGTGGAGTAAAATCCTGTCGGGACCGCTGGAGTTGACTTTTATTTTATATAATAAGAATATTATGGCCCTGGCCGGTTTGGCTCAGTGGATAGAGCATTGGCCTGCAGACCAAAGGGTCCCAGGTTCCATTCCAGTCAAGGGCACGCATCTTGGTTGCAGGCTCCTCCCCAGCCTGCGCCCTGGTTGGGACTCATGCAAGAGGCAACCAATCAATGTGTTTCTCTCACATCGATGTTTCTCTCTGTCTTTCCCTCTCTCTCCCACTCTCCCTAAAAAAGAAAAGAAAGAAAGAATATTATTATCATTATTACTAATATGCCTGTTAAAGGGCACACGTTGACACATCCTATGCTAATTCAGAAAAACAAGGGTGCTGAGCCTTCTTCATCGGTCTTCGGTCATGACCAACCCGTTTTTCAGACTGACATCTGAGACACTAACATGCCAGACTTTATTTCAATGCCGTGTCCATGAGCATCCAGATGGACCACTTCCCAAAGTGACCACAGAGCAGTGGCCTACAAGATGTCCTCAAAAGGAAGCATGGAAAACCCCATTTGGCAAACTCTTCTGACTGCTCCTTTGTGTGATGTATTCTCAGTGGACGGGGCCTTCACAGCTGGGGAGCGCACAGGGGGCCGCAGCCTGGCTCACTCTGTTCTAAACCTGCTTGCAAAGAACCCATCCATGGACATGGGATACATTTTGGGAACTGATTTTATTGCCAGCATTTAAGCTTAATGTTGTTTTCCCCATTTCAAATAAAAGCATTAAGGAAGGTCTATTTTTTTTTCTACTTAAAAAGAGATGGTCTTATTTCACAGGCATTTTGGTCAAGACATAAAATGCTTGGGAAGGGTGAGCTGGGAGGAGTCAGACCGTCCCAGAAGACAGCTCCCTTCTACACACTGTGCTCAGTCTGGGGTGTCTGTCAGGAGACACTCCCATGTGACTAGCACCCTCCGAGATGAGCTCCATCCTTTCCGTGGGCCATTGGATTGGCCGAGTCCTTATTGGTGGGCTCTCATCCTTGACCCACAGCGAGGCCCAGTGTTGATCTGGCTGTAGGCTTGCGCTGGGCAGCCAGGACAGGCACTGGGCTGGGCCTACAGCTGGTGGTGCGGGGGACTGGGGGGCTGTCCTTCCCTGGTGGACAGAGGGTCACCACTCCTCGGGTACCTTCCAGCTATCTCGTGGTTTTTGTCTCAGAAATAGCGGAGCCCTGGGTGATCACAAAACAACATTGGCCAAGAAAAAGTATCACATTCCTGAAAGGTGTTAGTAGACCTAGGAAGAGTCTTATTTACATAAAGCCAAAACGGACACTGAAAATGATGAACACTTGTATTCTGCTGACTGCAGAGCTCAAACTGGAGAGAAAAATCAAGATGAGAGTGGAGCCCGGCATCTTTGAATGGACCAAATGGGAGACGGGCAAAACCACCCCGGCCCTCATGACCCTGGAGGAGCTGAAGGAGGCGAATTTCAACGTCAGCACCGAGTACAGGTATGCGGTGCTCACGGCGTCTGCGCTGGGTTTTCTAATTCTTGTTAAAGACGGTGAGGAGGGACCATGGCAATTGGGGCTGTGCAGGCGGGGGGGGGGGGGGAGGCTGGAGATTGGACTCACCTCGAAGTGCTATTAGGACAAGCGGGGTGCAGGGTTGGTAGATGGGGAAAAAATAGTAAGAGGGTATCGTGATTCTTGCTAAACTGACCTGACAGGATTCCTGCTAAAGGCAGACCAGGACAGTCAGACCGGGAAGGGGTGGGGGGAGGGGTTGCTTGGATACCAGGAAGAGGGATCAGATATGCAGGTGGGGGATTCTTGCTAAACTGACTTAGCAGGATTCTTGCTAAATGGACCCGACAGGGACAAGCACTAAAGCCCAACGTTCGGGCCGATTGAGAAAAGGGCTCCAAGTTTGGTCAAAGAGAGCACCTTCGTCGCTCTCTGCCAGTGGCCGACTCTGTGCCATCACAGGCCCCTTGTGGTGCTCAGTGAGAATGCACGTGGGACTGAGCACCAGCCCTCTGCCAGGTTTGAACACAAACTGGAGCCTTGAGCAGAGCCAGCCTGGAGAACGCACTCCCTCTCCAGTAACCACAGCGCAATCCAGTCCCCCCACTCCACCCCACACCCCCCCACACCTCACCCCCCCCCCGCCCCCGCCACGCAGGCCAGGGTGGCAGTGCTCCCTCTCTCGCCCGCAGGCCTGCGTTCCCCGTCGCCGCCCTCCTGCCCGCGGAGAGCTACGACGAGTATGTGCACCGGTGTGCGGTGAGCGTGGAGCAGATCGTCAGCAGCTGCCCACAGGACGGTGAGTGCCTCCCCCGGGCTCGGGATGAGCAGCCCCGGGAGTTGGGGTCTTACCACTGGGATGGAAACTGCACCATTTTTAAAAAACATATTTTTATTGATTTCAGAGCGGAAGGGAGAGGGAGGGAGGGATAGAAACATCAATGAGGAGAGAGAATCATTATTGATCGGCTGCCTCCTGCAAGCCCCACACTGGGGATCGAGCCCACAACCGGTGCATGTGCCCTGACCAGGAATCGAACCATGACCTCCTGGTTCATAGGTCGATGTTCAACCACTGAGCCACACCAGCCAGGCAGGACTGTTTTTGAACCTGATAATTCTCCAACCTCCTCCTCCCTACTCCCAGCAACAGAGAGGTACATCGCTGCCTCTGTGGTAACCGAGCCCGTAGACACATACTCCCCCACCACTTAGGCCCTGGGACCCCAGTTCTAGGACTGAGAGTCCGTAGGACCCAGGGCAGCAAGATCAACACAAACCACCTGTGCCAGACTCTCAGGAAACAGAAACTAGGAACCAAACAACCAAATGTCAGGACGTGTTTGCACGACGGTGGGGAAACACACCTGTCGGTCATTGAGACCACTAGAGAAATTTGAATATGGTTTGGAACGTGGACATATTAAAGAATTTTTGTAAATTCTGTTAGGTGTGAGAATAGCAGGATGGTTGTGTACCAATGCAAAGTCCTTGTCGTTTGGAGGTGCAAACTGAGGAACACTGTGGGAAGGCGTGATGTTTGCGTTGTACTCTAAAATAATACGGGGGGGGGGGGGGCGGGTAGAGAACAGACGATACAAATGGGCTAAATGTGGGCAACTGTGGTAGGTATGTGGGGTTCCAGCAGACCCTGCTTTGGGGTATATTGGAAATGTCCTAGTAACAAGTTAGAAGTCAGTTTTATAGAAATTTAAGTCAGCAAGCATGTCTTGAACACAGCGATGTGTCCAGCATCCAACAAAATATGCTGGGCAGTCTAAGTGAAGAAGACACACTCTACCCTCAAGGAATTTGAATGTTGTTGGGGGAGGGGCACAAACATCTGGAATATTAGGAATATTAATGACACGAAGAAGAGTCTCAGAGTCTGAGGAGACCACCAGCCCGCTTCCTACTTGTGTTCTGTCCGTCCCTGTCCCTCATCCCAGAGATGCTCCAGGGACGAAGAATTTCTGACCAGGAACACGGGCCGCGGCTGAGCACCAGGCCCCTCCCAGAGAGTCCCTGAGACGTCTCCAGGAAGAGACCCCAAACCTGGCCGAATCCGGCACCCAAACACGCCCGGCCTTGAGGGTGGTCACATTGCCTGTTCTGACTGGTCTGAACCGGGGGAACGTACTTCGGGAAACCACACCGCAGTGACATTTGATTCATCGTCGAACACCTGTTGTCACAGTTATTGCCACAGGACGTCAGAAGACAGAAAGTGACAGAGCCTGTCACTGAGCTTTCGGGGACCCTCCCCAGCCCTCCCCTCTCTGGCTGTCCCAGTTCAAGCCTCCGCCACCAGCTAAATGTCAGTGCCAGGGATGCGCCCCCTTCAAGGCCCCCTGCTGCCCTTCGGGAAGTCAGATGCAGAACCATTGCTCTGTCGGCTCCGATGTCCACTGAGCACCGTGTGTGCCGCTCACCACAGGGAACAAGCTCCTCCGTCCACCCGTGTGGAGGTGGCCGGGGCTCTGAGGAGGCGGCCCTGAGTAGGAGGAGGAGGACTGGGAGGTGAATGCGCCCCAGGAGGAGGAGCACATGAGCAAGGCAGGAGGGCGAGAGGTGTGGAAGCAACAGAAGTCCAGCTGGGCTGGAGGTAAACACTAGTACCTGGCGATCCCCTGTCACCGGTGGGCCCTTCACAGGCATTACCTGCTAACCCCTCGCCTTCCCGTGGGGTCTGAAATACCACCTCCCAGAACAGCACCCTAACAACCAACCATGGGATTGGAGGCCAAAGATCTGAGTGTGAAATTAACAGGAAATACCACAGGAAGAGTAGATCGGAGCTTCAGTGTGGGCTCACATTGGAGGATTTATAGTCACATTAGGAGGGACTGCTCTTGTGTCAGCCTGGCCTTCCAAGGGAGTGCTGCGCCTAATTTCCTCCTCTAGGTGGAGCCGGTGAGTCCGGCCCAGACACTTCCCTGACTCCCCAGGGGTGAACCTCCTCCCCAGCTCTGCTTTGTCCTGGCTCTGGCTCCCAGGTCCTGTCCCCGGAGGGAGACTCACTCAGCCAGTGGACTCTGGATGTCCTTACCCACAGTGAGTCATCAGCAGGCTCATCGTGATCAGCCAGCTGATAATTCTCAAGCTAATCGGATCAGCCAGCTGATAATTCTCAAGCTAAGCAGATCAGGCTGGGCAGCAGCCACCACTATATCCCAAGAGAGGTGGCGGCTCAGATCCTGCTGGTGGCTCAGATCAAGGCGAGGTCCCACCCCAGACCCTGCCTGAGGATGTGATACCCTCTGAAGAACCAACCATTTACAATGAGAGGCGGGACTGCATTACTGAGCAAATACTAACCACACCTACTCTCCCCCCCCACCCCCGGGGCCTCTCAAGGTGTGGGGGCACCATGAGGTAGCCTCACCCCAGGAACTGTGGGGACCTCCAGTCTAGTAAAGGCGTTCCCTGTGCCTGCTTGGACCTTGAGCTCTTCTTCTTCCCAGCAGGCGTCATCCTGATCGTGGGCCACGGCTCGGCGCTGGACTCCTGCACGCGCCCGCTGCTCAGGCTGCCGCCCCGGGACTGCGCAGACTTCGCCCAGCTGGTGAGAAAGGTACGTGCCTGCCCTTCCTCTTCGGACCACGAAGTCAGGCAGCCAAGGACGCAGGGTCATCCCAGGCCCTTCTCAGAATAAAAACAAGCATCCTGACAGCCCAGGGCAGCAGGGGCCCGCCTGTCCCCTGAGAATGTGCCCACGAGCTCTTATGCACAGGGCAGCCGTGGGCAGGGGGCTGGGGGGCGGGGGGAGGTTGTCATCTTGATCATCAGCCTGGCAACTTTGGCCATTTGCTGCCAAGATAACATTTTTTTTTATTTAAAAAAAAAAAAGACACAGCGCTTTTTAAACATCAGTCCACATGATAATTCCTTGCAACTCCAGGAGTGGAGCAGATGGTCCAGTAAGAAGTAAGCAATTTGGATAAAAAGAGAAAGGACAGCAGCTGGGCCGGCTTGCTCTGGGGACCCAGGAGGCAGAAAGGAGCCCCCGCTGCCTCTTGCCTTGGGGGCCGTCCAGCCATGGGACACACAAGAGCTTGTGTAGCTGCCAGAGTGCTCGGGGCTGGCTGGGCTGTGTAAACAGTTCTGGAAAAGTCAACCAGATGACAGACGTGTCGAGGATAATGGGTACTTGGACCAACTTGTGGGACGTTGCCAACAAGGCAAAGGTTGCTTTTATCCAGTTAGTGAGGTGAACTGAGGCGGGCAGACTCAGAAACTGGGACCCCACCCCCTGCCCCTGCCCCCAAAATCTACTCAAGGTCAGATGTGCCTTCTGCCCTTGTCTTTGTATCAAATTGACCAAGTAATTGACCAATGGCCTTGAAACTGGAGTACAGTGTGTAGACAACAGCTGTGATAGGAGATGAGTCCTGGACATGATTCCGCCACACAAAATTATCATGGAACCACTGGCCACGGCTTGTTTGCGCAGGTGTGGGCAACAAGGTGTCGCCCGGCCCCGAGGGGCGTGGGGCTGCAGAGGAGTCCAACCACGTCAGCTCTGTGCCTGTGCAAGTCACATGGCCTCCTGAGCCCCTCCCTACCCTGCTCTCTCACCTGGAGAGCATCAAAGAGCTTCTGCACCTGAGACGCCCGGTCATCTGTGCCGCGGGTGCCCTCTCCCGTCCCAGTTTCCCCTGGACCTGAGTAGAAACGTGTCCAGGTGGCTTTCCAGGTGTCTCCAGCTGGTGTTTCCCAAGTATGACCCAGATATGTCTGAGCTTCCCGAGTTCCAGGACCACCAGCTGGCCATTGTCCACATGCATGGCTTGAGCCCCCTCGGGCCACACTGGGACACGTCTGTATAGAGTTTTCTCGGGGTTCTCCTGGATAAAGTGTTGCTCTCGCTCCTGCAATCATCACTGTCTCCCTCCGTGTGCTCCTGTGCTGCCCACATGGACCGCTGCCACCGTTCCCGCAGCCCCGGGTCTCCTGGGGGTCCCGTCTCCACACAGACATCCGCGCTGCACACACAGGCGCTGGCGAGAATGGCGTGTTGGTGTTGTTCCAAAAGCCATTCCTTTTGGTGACCATATTCCCACCCACACCCCAGCCCTTGGCCTCCCTTCTGGAGATGCCAGCCTTGAGTTTCCAAATTCCCGTAACTCTCTTTGTTTTGTAAATATATTTTTATTGATTTCAGAGAGGAAAGGAGAAGGGGAGAGAGAGAGATAGAAACATCAGTGATGAGAGAGAATCACTGATCGGCTGCCTCCTGCACACTCCCTACTGGGGAGCGAGCCCGCAACCCGGACATGTGCCCTGACTGGGAATGGAACCGTGACTTCCTGGTTCATAGGTCAATGCTCAACCACTGAGAAACACGAGCCGAGCCTGCAACGTTCTTATGCTGATGATTTGATGTCCACCTCACCGCCCCCCCCAAAAAAATAAATAAATAAGCTGCTCTCGCGTGTCAGAAATTCATCAAGGAATTCTGCCCACCCCTGGGCCTTCTAGTCAGGGGCAGCAGGAAACAGACCCTCTGCTGCTCGCCCTCCCCCACCCCTCACATCCTTCCCCAGTCTCTCTAAGCAGAAGGAGAGGTCACCCCTGAGTCAACACCAGCCTCCACTTAGACCCCCCTCCCTCCACTCCCGTGTGGTGGTGTTTTTGCAAATTCTGTCTGACCAAGGAATTTCTAGACATTAAAAGGGGAGAGTAAGGAAAGGAGAGCAAGACAGGTAAACACAAAGGCCTTCAAGTCAAAGATCGATCCCACACATTCATTTCACAGATGAAGGAATGGTCTCAAGTTCCACTTGGTCGTTTTTTTCCCCGGGGTCTGAAAACTCAGCACCTGGATCTCTCTGTGATGCTAAATTTGAGATTGTAAGCCAGTCTTCCAAGGGTTCTCAGCCTTGGCACTGGCACCCTAGACGCGTGGGTGGGATAACACTTTGTTTGGGGGTGTCCTGTGCATTGTGGGATGCTAGCAGCACCCCTGACCTCCGCCCACCGGATAGCATCCCCAGTGGATAGCATCCCCATTTCCCATTGTCCTGGGCGCCCCACCCCACCCCCCGTCCCCCAAGAACTGCTGTGTTAGGTGTCAAGGGAGCAAAGACAGTCTGGGCACATCACGCCAGCCTCCGAGGCGCACCTGTCCGTTGGCTTTAGGACGAGTCTAAAACCGATTGACCTGGTATAAAGTATTAATCAGTGATGTAACTCTCCTCTAGATCCCTTCTCTGGGAATGTGCTTCTGCGAAGAAAATAAAGAGGAAGGAAAGTGGGCGCTGGTGGCCCCTCCTGTGAAGACACTGACCCACGGCTCCAACTCCGCGTTTAACTGGAGGAACTGGATCCTGGGCAACTGAGAGTCCCCGTTATGTTTGCACAACTTCACAAGGAAGAGGCTCGGCTTGGACGGAGGCTGTAAGACACTGTGATGGGCAGATATCTTAGTCCCGCCTAACGGGATTGGTGGAAGCACAAAGCGCACTTTTCGGTTCCAGGCAGCCTGCGTGGCTTTCAGTTCTTGCCACCACCTGTGGGTCTGTGGCCCTGCAGGCTCAGCTGCCCAATGCCACCTTGTAACCTGTGTCTGCCATGTGGCTTGGAGGGCAATAAGAACCGTGACTCTAATTTCCAGGGATTAAAGACCCACCACACACACCAAAGGTTATTTCCACTTTATTTTATACTAGAGGCCCGGTGCACGAAATTCATTCACTAGGGTTGGGGGGGTCCCTCAGCCCGGCCTGTGCCCTCTCACAGTCAGGGACCCCTCACTCCTTACTGCCCGCTTGCAGCAGAGGCAGAAGAGGCTACCACCGCTGCCACTGCGCTCACCAGCCATGAGCCCGGCTTCTGGCTGAGCAGTGCTCCCCCTGTGGGAGCACACTGACCACCAGGGGGCAGCTCCTGCATTGAGCGTCTGCCCCCTGGTGGTCAGTGCACATCATAGCAACTGGTCGTTCTGCTGGTCATTCAGCCATTCGATCAATTTGCATATTAGGGTTTTATTATATTGGATGTTCCTATTTGCCAAGTTCCCAACTGTTTTTCCCTTTTCTATTTCAATCACTCTGGCTATGTGGGGCAGAAAGAGGTAGAATATTCAGTAAAAGGAGAAACCAGACCAAAACCAGGAAACTGCTGCTTAGTGACACCACCCCGGGTATTAGTTTCCTGTTGCTGCTGTAACAAGGCACCATCACAGAGTGGTAGAGATAACACAAATGTTAACACACACACACATGATTTATTCTGTAAGATCACAAGTTCTAAAACAGGTCAACAGGAGGCACTGGGGGGATTCATTTCATTGCCTTTTCCAGCTTTTAGAGGCACCCCACCCCCACTCCTTGCCCCATAGCACCTTCCTCTATCGTCAAAGACAGTGGTGTCACATCTTCAAGTCTCTCTGCTCCCTCTGTCCACCGTCTCGCTGCCTCTTGCTTCTGACCCTCCTGTCTCCCTTTTGTAAGGTCTCTTGTGGTAACATGGGGTCCACCCAGTGCAGATAATCCAGGATCATCTCCGCATCTCACGATCCTTAACTCAATCCCATCTGCAAAGGCCCCTCTGCCCAGAAAGGGAACTCATGCACAGGTCTGGGGATTGGGATGCGGACATATTTCAGGGCCATTCTTTTTTAAAAAAATATTTTTATTGATTTTTAGAGAGAAAGGAAGGGAGAGAGAGAGAACAACGAGAGAGGAACATCATCAATCGGCTGCCTCTTGCACACAACCCCAGCATGTGCCCTGACCAGGAATCGAACCAGTGACCTCTTCTGGGTCAACGCTCAACCACTGAGCCACACAGGCCAGGCTTCGGGGGGCACTCTTGAGCACATCACACCCCAGCTTATCGGGGCTGCTCTTACAGGAGCCCAAGTGTAAGGATTTCAGACACCCCTCCCCTTGGTGTAGGTTGTTTTCAGCTTCTTCTTTCTCTCTTTTGATCAAATGGACAAGGGAGGGGAGCTTTGAAAATGGGGGGGATGGGTCCTGCCCTGACTAACAGGTAAGACAAACCAGACAGGGACCCACGGCAGTGAAATCTTCCCAGATGATGGGAGTAAAATGGTACCTCTGACTTAGAGAAGTTGGTTCCGGTGATTGATAGGGGTCTCACAGTGGTGTCCTCTCAGCCCAGCCCCGCGGAAGAAAAAGGAAAAGCCATCCAAGTGCTCAGAGGGGACATAGTCATCCCTGGATGTGCTGCCCGCCCCAGGCCCTCTGCTTGCTCTCCTGGGTACCCCGTGCCAGACCGACCTCACTAGTCATCATGATGAATAAAAACTTTGCAGGTCAAGCTAATGGAATTTGGGGTTGTCCACAGGTGTCTGGGTTCACCCTCCCGGGGGTGAGGCTTCTGGGTCTCATGCCCCTGGATAATAAGAGGGGCAGATCACGTCCTTTGCAAGGGACACTGGGAGGTGCTTGAATCTCCACCTCTAGGTCAAGTGTGCAAGAAACACCGTTTTGTTTCTATTTTATAATTCTGGTTCTGACTAGACCCACCCCCCAATTCTGCTGCAATGACAGAAAAGCCTAGTTTGGTCATTCTTGGCTTCCAGAATGAACCTCATTGTAAGAACTGAGTCCTGGGAAATGTGCTGGATAAGGGCAGAGATGGAAGTGACTAAGTTTCCAACTTTATGAACTAACAAATATTAAACAAAGAAAGAAAGATTTCTGACCACCGTCCTCTTCCTTCTTTCCTGTCCCGGAACTGGTCCTTGTGTTTGCAAGCCTAGTCTGACCCCCGCTGGCATCATCTGGAAATGGATGTCCTGTTACCAAGGACTCCCACCTCCAACACCCATGACATGAGCAACTTGATTTTCTAACTTGTGGACTTGAAAGCACAAACCTGGAAGGGATTCTTGGGTTTTGACATGGTGGATGTTAATGATATTAATACACCTTATGGCATAATGACTGAATGGAAGGTGGTGAAAATGGGAGGGGCAGCTGGCCTCAGGCTAGCAGCAAAGGAATCGAGGAGCCTAACTCGGTGCCTCTGATGGAGAACTGCTTAGGGACTGGTCTGGGGCCACCGCAATTTGGCCAACACTCTCCTGAGTTTATCTGAGAAAAATCATCATCTTTTTCCCCTGAATTAATTCTTATTTTAGAACCAAACTTGGAATGTTTTAGGTATGAGTCATGTTGGTGAATTTTATAGACTTGTCCAATGGATGACTTCCTGAGCACCCATGAGCTCCCCTGGGGGATTCCAGAAATACGTGTTATGTTTTATGAGAATTGCGCAGGCATTCTTATTGTCTAGGTGCTTTCCTAGTGTCTTGAGGGAAAGGAGAGAAGGAATTCACTCTAGAGTCACTGTCCTAGCTCAGCCGGGAGTCCCCTCCATCTCCATCTCCTGTAGAGGGGCAGGTGTATAGCAATTCTTCATCCTAGGAGAAGACACGCTGAAAACCAGGGCAAGGCAACCTGGAAACTCTTAGTTTAAAGAACTGGAAGCACAGGCGATTTCAACAACAAAGGAGAATGAAAAATTTATTTGCAACTGTAAACCATTTTCACAAACAACTAAATACGAAAGATTAGTAACTGGTGGGTGTTAACTCCCCGAGCGCCAGGCATTCGGTGGCACAGGCTCCTCACTTTGGGCCCATCTTAGTCTGGAGCATCGGTTTGCCTAGGGTCATCTTCTTCGAAACCCACATTTCCTGGGAAGCAAAGGGAAACATGAGTATTTGATATGAACTTTTTTCTATTTTAAAATTCTTTATTTGCCGAGTCGGCATGTTGGACTGGATGGTTGTCCGTGTGAGGCTGTCCTGTGCATCATAGAAGATTTAGCAGCATCCCTGGCCTCTGCCCCAGAAGATGCCAGTAGCACTGCCCGCCACCCTGCCCAGCCCTCCAAGTCTCTCGATGCTGCCAAATGTCCAGAGGCCAAAACCGCTGAGCCAAGGCAATGTCCTTCTGTCCAGGCTGTTTCGGGAACCTGAAGTCTCCGATACCAGCTGGTCCTGATGTCATGACCCACTCTCTCCCAGCCTGGTTCTCGACTCCTCATCCTGAGTATTGCTCACGCCCCCTCCTCTTGCTCACCCCACCTCGGGTTCTGAGTGGGGAAAGCCTTCCTAGGACCTGCAGTGGCAGAAGCTTCTAGATTAATGGTGCATTCAAACCCATTTAAAAAGGGCTGGCCTTTTTAAATGGGTTTGAAATCTCAGTGGTTGAGCATTGACCATGCACCAAGAGGTCACCGGTTTGATTCCCGTTCAGGGCACATGCCTGGGTTGGGGGCTCCATCCCAGCAGGGGGCGTGCAGGAGGCAGCTGGTTATCACTCATTGATGTTTGTCTCTCTCTCCCTTCTAAGAATCTATTTAAAAACAAATTATTTTTAATAATAAAGGACTGGTTCCGAACATTGCCAGCTCCTACCCCTGTGCCTCAGCCCTGGTAAACCACGTGACAATACACAGCCAAGCTCTGCATTTCTAGCGGGACTCTGCAGCCTGAGGCCTGCTCGCCTGGTAGAAACAGAGATTAGCAAAGAGCAGAGAGAGGGTGTCCGCGGGACCTGCTGTCCCTGCCACCGCAGGAGGTTTGCAAGAGCACCTGGGAGGGAGCAGCACCCCTGTGGGTCCCACGTGAGTTCACAGAAGGTGCTCAGAGACCTTCTCCCAGCCTGGCTGGGGGCGGGGGGGGGGGGGGGGGGGGGCGGGGGCGGCGAAGAACCTCCCAGCCTCTCCCAGTGTGTGTGACCTCCCAGAGCTCAGGCTCACCCTGCTGGTCTATGTTGTCAAAGCGGAACTCCTCCCGGCCGTACTCGCCGCTCTCCTCCCTGAAGTTATCGGCGTCTTCCTCTCCGGGCCTCATGAAATCGGCCTCCGCATCTGAGAGATCCGCTGGAAGCTGGGCCTCCTCCCCAGGCTCCCCCCGGGCTGCGAAGAAACAAAGGAAAACAGCGTCCCGCAGGGCGCAGGCCTGTGCAGGGTGGCCGCTTCCTCCCCTGCTCGGGACCCTCTCTCCCTCCTGCCGAGAGCAGCACCCCGCTTCTCCCTCAGGGGACCACGCCTCCCCAGTGGACGTCACCCAGCTCCAGCCCAGGCCGGAGAGCATCCGGTCCCCGTCACAGTGACTGTTCGGGGATGATGACTATGTCCCAAGGGTTCTGATGATCAGACTGACAGAGAGGAACAGCTCTCTGCTCCCCAGGGCTCTCAAGCTGATGGGGTGACAATTTGATAAAGTCATTGAGGATGAGTCTCCAAGGGGAAGAGAGCAGAGCCACCGCCTGTGAGAGGAGAGACCCTACAGCTGTGGCCTGACCCAGCCACACCTGGGTGGTTGAGCATTGACCTCCCAGGTGCAGTCACCCGACCTCCCAGCTGTGTGAACCAATAGACGAGTGTTATTCCCCTGAGGCCAAATTGACCTGGCTTCTCAGCACTTGCAGTTCTGCAGCATCCCAGGCGCCTAAGTGCCCCTCAGGAAGACCTGTTGTGATGGACGTGGCCCAGACCCTTCTTCAGGGAAGGGCTTGTCCCCCAGCTGCTGTCAGCTGGCTTTCCCGAGGCCACGCCCACAGGCAATCGTTGACCAAGGCGAGGGGATAAGTGTTCCAAGGGACCTTTTAGCTCCAGGGCTTCCATGGAATCAACCAAGGTGTTGAGGGCCTGAGCCGTGGCTGGGATCTAAGCACTCAATCCTGCTGATTCGGTGCTAGGAGGCCGGGTCCCAGAGCCTCTCCCTAATAACCCCATGCATACGGGAGGAACCAGGCGTCGGCTCCCCAGGAGCCCGGCCGCAGCCGGCCTGTGCAGAGGCTGCTACTCAGCCCACCCCACCCCACGCCTGCCTGGGCCGTACCCTCGGCTGCCGGGGGCTCCTCCTGGCCAGGCACATCCGCAGGCGGCGGCTCCTCAGCGAGGGTCGGTGTCCACAAGGCCAACTCGGTGATTTTGGTAGCTTTCCACTTTGGAAGGGCAGTTATTAACGACTCCTCCTCCTCTTCCTCTTCCACTCTTTCCTATTGGAAGGTGAAAAATGTGAATTTGCCTACATTTGTGTAAAACGAGGTGTGGGATACTTAGAGGAAGGGGAGAAAGGGCAGGTGTGTAATTGCATTTGAGCATTAGTATAACACAGTGGCCGGCAAACCGCGGCTCGCGAGCCACATGCAGCTCTTTGGCCCCTTGAGTGTGGCTCTTCCACAAAATACCACGTGCGGGCGCGCACGTACAGTGCGATTGAAACTTCGTGGCCCATGCGCAGAAGCCGGTTTTCGGCCTGGGCGAGTGTATTTTGAAGAAGTGGCGTTAGAAGAAGTGGGGGTGTCGGTCGCATGTGGCTCGCGAGCCGCGGTTTGCCGACCACCGGTGTAACACGATTCAGAGAGCAGATCAATTGCCAGCTTCCCAGGTACAGTCTTTGCGGCTCTGGAAGGCACTGGGATGGGAAAAGGAAGGGCAGAGGGATGCTGTGCCTACCCTCTCCCTGCTGGCACCCGGAACGCCTGTGGACTCACTCCCCAGCCCCTGGGACAGGTGAGATGTGACCAGGCCGAAATGCACTTCTCCATGGCTCAGCCATGTTTCCCTGCTCTGAGACTCCCTCTACACAATAAAGCTAACATTGCAGGAGGAAGAGGCCTCGCAGCCTGCTCAGACAACCTTGCAGTGATGGTGAAGGGGCTAAAGACTGCAGCTCTCGTTTCAAGGGTTATGGAGGGAAAATAAAATCCCAGAGCAGCTACTTCCCATCACTCAGCCCACAGGAGGAAAGCCACGGCGTGCCACGACCCCGCGCCACGAAGCACAAGCCTGAAGCCAAATCCACGTGCTTGCCTCCATGACCAGCATCCACTTTTATTCCATCTCAGTTTTGTAAACGTTGCTCACAATTAACTAAGTTGACGCCATGAGTCATGAAACGGTTGCAACGTGTACTTTGAAAAAAACATTGTTCCAGGACTTCGCATCGGTAAACTTTTCTGTCAACTATCCGGGGCTTTGCTGGCCACCTGGTGTCTGTGGCCACTACGCACCCTGCCGCTGTCGTTCCAAACAGCCGCAGGTGACGGGTAAATGAGCCGGCGTGGCTGAGCTCCAGAAAGCCTTATCTACAAAGCAGGATGTGGAACCACAGGCACTGAGGGTGGGGACATAAATGGTGCAGCCACGACAGAAAACCTTGGGAGGTTCCTCAAAAAACCAACCATAGCATTACCCTATGACCCAGCAAGGACACTCGGAGGTATACACCCAAAAGGACTGAACAGAGAGACTCAGGCAGATATGTAGAGACCAATGTCTGTTGCAGCATTATCACAGTAGCCAAGAGGTAGAAACAACCCAGGTGTCCATCAATGGAGTGTTACTCAGCCATAAAAAGGAAGTTCTGACACCTGTGAGAACATGGCCAAACGTTGAAAACACTATACTAAGTGAAAATCCAGACACAAAGGACAAATGTTGTATGATCCCACTTACATGAAACATGAAACAGGCAAATTCATAGACAGAAGGTAAACCAGAAGTGACAACTGGGGCGGGGGGGGGGGGGAGGGAGGGGAGAAAGACACTGTTGAACGGAGACAGAGTTTGGAGATAAAGAGAGTTTCGGAGATGGATGGTAGTGATGGCTGCATGACACAGTGAATGGATTAAATGCCACTGGAGTGTACACTTAAAAATGGTTAAAATGGCCAATGGTGTATGTATTTTACCACAATTGAAAAAAAATCAAAACAGGCTGCCACCAGGTTTGGTCCGTGGCTGCAGATCACCCACCACCCCTTCGCTAAGGGACTGCATTCCCCTTTGGGGGCCAGAAGTGAAAATTTAGGCTTTTCTGTTTCGTCACAGTCTGATCCTCACCAGAGCACAGTGGTGGCCACGGACAAAGGCCCGCTAGTCGAGTGCGTTAGTTCACAGACTTATTCCCGATGGGGATGGTGGTGGGGGCTTATATCAGTGTTTCCCCCCTTAGATGTTACTGATGCCCTTCCAACTTGCTAATCATCATCCTGAAGTACTGACTTCTTTTTCTTTTTATTACATTTATTGGGGTGACATTGGTCAATAGGATCATATAGGTTTCAGGTGTGGGTTTCTATGTTACAAGATCCGTATATTGCACCGTGTGCCCACCACCCAAAGTCAAACCTTCTCCTGTCACCATATACTAGGACCCCCTTCCCCACTCAGGAAAAGCTAAGAACCATATGATTTCACTCAACAGTGTGGTGGTTGCCAGAGGAGAATGGGATGAAATACTGACCTCTAATTTCACTTTTGCCCCAAGAGCCTAAAACTGAAAAATACTTAATAAGATGTGTTTTTTTATCACTTCACAAGTTAAACAACTGCTCCATCGCCAATAAGACCATGGCGGCTAGATTTGTTACTAGTGGCCGTACAGTGAGTAGCAGGTCCTTCGGGGGCCAGGTGAGAGGTGTCCAACCCCAGGGAGAGCAAAAGCAGGAAACAGTCGCTGTCAGTCGAACAACAAAGACAGTCAAATGTGCGTTAAGTTCGGGGCTAGTGTATGGGCGACACACAGGGACCAATGCGCTGAGTAGCAGAACCGCGTGGGAAGGTGGCACGTCCCTGAGGACTTGTGGGCACCCTCCTCGCACTCAGACTGGGCGTCCTGGGAACCAGGAAGACACGATGCTCAGGGGTGGTGGGGGCCTCATTTTTAGCGACAAAACCAAGCATTTCAGCCATTTCATGTTTTATAGTTAACTGGGGAAATGACCTGGCCAAGGGGGTCATGGAGATTCTGGGCACAGCAGAGAAGGTGGACATCAACCCACAGACCTCAGGGAACCACGGGCTGTTTTGGGGAACACAGTGGCTGTGGTGGAGTGATACAAAGGAAGTAGAACACCACAGGGGAAGGAACCAGGAGAAGAGGGGGGGCTCAGGGCCTGCCTAGTGGGGTGCCCAGGGTGAGCCTTGGGATTGTGGGGGTGTTGGGGGATGCCTGAGGTATTTTACTAAATTTCCTATTGTCTACAGGCCTTAGCCAGCCAATAACAGGAATACACACACACCCCTCCCCCCAACACACACACACACACACACACACACTCACACACATTTGGATGCCTAATAGTGACAAATTAGCTGGCTAATTTCAACATGAACCACAGAATATCAATTTAGTATTAATATTAATGTTAAGTATTAGAAAGGAACCAAAAGAGAAAATTGTAAGTGGCGTGAGTCATCCAAATAGCCCCGAAGCACTGAGTTGTGGCACGATTTGGTGACATCGCCGTGACAGTTCAGTGGATATTTCTGGGCCCGGGCTGCCCAGAGCCCTCTGGCTGGCTCCGAAGTAGCTGGTTCCTCTGCAGGAAACCAGGCCTGGCTGCCAGCCATCACTGTGACCTGATCTCGCTGAGTTCTGGCAACGCAGTTCCAGACTAACAGGGGCCAGTGAAGGAGCGGGGGAACGGGCAAGTCCCTGAGCGCTGGCGCCACTCTCCTCCGCTCCCTCTAGGGGTTCGATGCTCTGGGCCGCTCTCTGGCCCAGAGTGCAGGAGACGACAAATCCCCGGCCACTTACCACATCTGTGACCCGATACTCGCCGTGCTGCTCACATCCAATGTCAAACACATACTTCCCGGGGCCCATAGGCTATGAGCAAAGAGAAACCAAGAGGTACTTCACTCTTGAGAGTCAGCACCCAATAGAAAGTCCAAAATGCTTTAGAAATGCTACCCCCATGAAACCAACCTGCATCATGCGATTAAGAACTAATGGCTAACAGAATTGCAAAGTACAGGGCCTATTTTGGTTGTTTTTAAAACTTTAACTACTGCCCTAACCGGTTTGGCTCAGTGGATGGAGCATCAGCCTGCGGACTCAAGGGTCCCAGGTTCGATTCCGGTCAAGGGCATGTGCCTTGGTTGTGGGCACATCCCCAGTGGGGGCTGTGCAGGAGGCAGCTGATTAATGTTTCTCTCTCATCAATGTTTCTAACTCTCTCTCCCTCTCTCTTCCTCTCTGTAAAAAATCAATAAAATCTATACTTTTAAAAAACTTAACTACAATTAATCCCTTTATACAAGTAATGTATTTATTACAAAAGTTTTACTAAGTCCACAGCCACAGGCAAACTAGATAGAGATAGAACTACTAATGATATTTTGATGTAATCTCTGTAACCTTGTTTCTTCTAGGACAGAGGGGTTTTGACTTAAAATCTGATCATAATTACATATACTGACTGCTATTCTATTTTTACTAGACATATGGCATGAGTGCCTTCCCATATGTACCAATATCCTTCCACAGCACCAGTTGTCAACCTGTATTTTATTTCTTCTGAGAATTATAATCTATCCTACGTATTCACTATTGCCAATATTTGGTCTGCTGACACTTTTCGTGGACAAAGACTGCCAGAGTAAGCATATTCTGGGTTAAGTCATTGTATTCACTTTGGAGAGTTCCCTCAGGGTAAAGTTTCAGAAATAACATTTCTGGACAAAAGTATGCACAGTATATATACACACGAATGAGGCTCCCACAGAAGCAAGTAAGAGCCTCTTTGTCCTCAAACCCTTGTGGTTTTTTTTGGACCTCACCATTTTGCTCTATCTTTACATTTTTAAATATATGAACAAATCATTGTAAGTCATACCTTTTAAGTTATTTAGGAAGGTTGAATTTTTTCATATATTTTTTGACCATTTAAATCACATTGATGTGTTTTATATGTTAACTGTTGCAAATGTCCTAACCCCATTCATCATATAACTCTTACTAGTAAATTTCCTTTCTAGTATTTTCTAATCTATAAAGGATTGTTTTTATTAGGCAAAATCTGGCTTTTTGTTTAGAAAGTTTTCCTCATTTTAAAGTTAATAACCTATTTTTCTCCCAGTGATTTTGTTTATATTTAAATCATCGTTTCTTCTAGAAAGTGTCTTTATCTATAAGCTGGAGGACAAACTCTGATTTTCTTTTTCTCCCAAACGGTTACCAGCACCATTTCTTGACTTCTCCCGTCATTTCCTTAGCAATTTGAAGTGACATCCTGATCGAGTGCTACACTGGGACACATCCTTGCATCTGTCACTGGACTTGCTGCTTCTCTTATCTGCGTATCTCCATCCTGATGAATACCCACAGAGCAATGCTGGGAACGCATGGGCCGTGTGCAGGTTTGAGGAGAATGAGCTGTTTTACAAAGACTAACTAGGAGAATCTGAAACTAGAGCTTGATCATATGTAAATGAAAACTGAGTTTAAGAGAGTCTGAGGTTACTTCATGGGATCCGTTAAGTAATCCCAATGTCAACATCTAACAGCTTTCACTTGCTCAGCAAACTCTTTCTTCAGGGACAGTGTCTGCTCAGCCCCTGATCGGAGCCACAGGAATGCCAGGCTGGTAGGTTCTGAGTCCGTCGGTTTCTCTGCACCCCACTAGGGCTCGGACAGAAGGGCAAGCTGAGCCACAAAGTCCTGCCCACAGAGATGACCGGAGTGGGTATTGCAACCTGGAGGCCTCAGGCCCAAGGTCTGGTGCTCCGGGCGGTTCTCCGGTCCCACAACCACCAGGTGAGGGGGGCTCATAGTTTTCCTCCCCAGCTCCAGCCCTGCGCCCCCCAGGGGAGAGAAAGTCAGAACCCCCACACGCTCAACCACAGAAAACCTTCAGTCGTTCCCGACAAACGAGGATCTCACATCTGATTCCCCCATGAGACCGAGCACCCACAACAAGGGGGCGGCATGCCCGTGTTATAAGGACGTGCCCGGCCACTGCTGGGAGAGACTGCGATTTACTAGGATGCAGAGAAACTGGCCAGCCCCCCACCCCCCAACTCTGCCCCCTGTGGGTTATCAGGATGCTCGGAGGCAGGCACAGCTGTCCGGTTTCCCATATTCAGAGGGATGGAGGGTTTCCCTGGGTTTCCAGTATTTTCCGGGCACACGGACACTCAGGCTGGGGAGAAGGGTACTTGTATTTACAGGCAAACATCACTTCCCGCTGACTTACGTTTTTGTTCAAGTACTTGCCCTGGTACCTGTGGTTCAGGTGAATGAGCTCGGCCGCGCCCTCCTGCTGTCCGTTCACCCAGGTCCCCACGTACTTGCTGCCGGTCTCCGCGTAGAGATAGGTGCCTTGCCCGTGCCTGGGGGAGACAGGGGCACAAAGCCTGTTGATCCGAAGCATGAGAACCCTCCCGGGTGTGCAGGCAGGCCGTTCACCGAGGGCGCTAGGCTGACACAGGGTCACGGCCATCGTCTCCTTTATCTGCCCCAGCAGAGCATGGCTCCTGCTCCCTGTGCCCACGCATGGGGCGGGCATCGCCTGCCGGACAGCGGGGGCCTTCCTGCGGGTCAGCTGGTTCTCACGTGAAGAGGCAGTGCTCCTGGGAGCCGAGGCTCAGTCCCCAGAAGGTTCTTGCTCTGTGCGCTCACCCCCCAGGGTCCTGGGGTGCAGGACCCACGTGCTCTCCCCGACGGGTCTGCACCTGCATCGTCCCGCAGCCTCACCTGAGAGCCTGGCAGGGTTTGAACTGCCTGGCAGCCTTGGCACGTGAGCTTTAGTCACGATCCTGTTTCTTAATAAGACATCGTCATGTTCTCATGACGTGAATTATCTACGGGACTGAAGAGAGAGCGAACCTTTGGTGGGCGAACCACTCTCCGGTGTAGGTGTCGTTGTTGACATAGTAGTAGACGCCGTGGCCGTGCCGCAGGTCGTCCACCCACTCCCCTGGAAGACACGACACAAAAGCAAGCCCTGGTGAGAAGGGAGCCGCCCTTGACCCCTTCACCGCTGTCTCTTTCCGCTCCGGCTCCCCTCCGCCCCTGCCTCCCGGCCGGATGGCACGGAGTAGAAAGCTGGCTGAGGGGGGCTGAGTCAGGGGGTAACTGAGCACGGGGTTGGGCACGTGTATGGATGGGGGCCACAGTCACGTGTGTGCGGCCAGCAGCACAGCGAGGGTTCAAACCAGGGCTCGTCTGCCCTGCCGCCAGCGGTGCCGGCACCACACTGCTCTGCCTGGTGTGTGGTTAGGGCCCCAGCAGCCACGTCAAGGCTTGGTGCCGGCCAGGTGCCAGCATTTCCCTCCATTCCCCACCTCGCCCTCCGGTTCCTAAGTGGTGACGATATCACACAAGTAAGTGGCGACCCAGCCCACATTTACTGAGTGCCCCCCATCCCTCAAGCATGATCCTGAGGGTTCCATGTATCGTAATTCCCTGCAAACGAGAAAGCCAAGGCAGGGAGCGATGAGGTCCCCTGTACACGGTCACACCTTGCCTTTTGGGGTCACAAGTCTTTTGGGAAATCTGATGAAACTAGAGAACGTCTTCCCAGAAAAGAAGCCCAGAGCATAGACTTTTGCACACAGTTTCTGAAGGCTCGTGCCCACTCCCCACTCGTCTCTCTCCCCAGGGTGGGGACTTGCTTTGTCCCCTGCTGGGACTAGACCAACACTATAGGCACCACCAGATGACCATGGTGCCGGGCCAGCAGTGGGGTTCTTGGAAATAAGGGAACCAGAATCTTCCTGAGACGTAACACTGGCATGTAAAGAACTATCACGGAAATAAGAACACCAGTTTAGCCCAGCTGGTGTGGCTCAGTGGTTGACCATCGACCTACAAACCAGGACGTCAGGGTTCGATTCCTGGTGAGGACACATGCCCAGGTTGTGGGCTCCATCCCCAGTAGGGGGCATGCAGGAGGCAGCTGATGCATGATTCTCTCTCATCCGTGTTGTTTCTATCTCTCTCTCCCTTCCTCTCTAAAATCAATTTTAAAAAAAATTTTTTTTAAAGAACACTAGTTTAACAAGGCAGAATGCCTCTTTGACAAGAAGGCCTCAGTGAAGGCTCTACCAGGTCTAAACAAGCGGTGTGTTCCTCAGAAGAGGGGTCTGCCAGAAACGGGGACAGCAAAAACCACTTCAAACAGACGAATGCCGCAGAGCGTCGAACGTCCTGGGTGCAGCCCACTCCCCAGCGTTGGTGCTCGCCCAGCAGCCGCCCTGGCATTCGCTCCCCAGGACCCAGGCTCACAGGAGAGAACGTGCCGGTCACAGGGACAGTCACATGTCTCATAACTACAAGGCTTTCTGGTTTCTGCATCAACCCTGTGAACACAGGAACACAGTTTGTGTTCGTTGAGTGACTGACACATCCGGAAAACTTTCAACTTTCTCATTCTTCTCAGTATTCACAGAAGAGTTCAATCCCAAACGCAGACCTCTGCAGCACAAAAAGCTGCTTTGCGAGAACATGTTACCTTCGTATTTTGATCCATCTGGGTATATAAAAGTGCCTTGACCATGCTTTTTATTTTTAATGTATTCTCCGACGTATCGAGCACCATTTTTAAATTTGTAGATCCCCTGAAACACATTGATTATAGGATTCATGTCATTCCTGCGTTAAATACTCACTCATAGAGCGTTAAATAGAGAAAACGACCCACGCAAAGTCACCGATTCTGACCTGGCCGTGTCTTTTTCCGTGTTCATAGCTCCCCTCGTAGGTGTCCCCATTGGGCAGCCTGGCTCTCCCGTGGCCGTGCCTTTCACCTGCCTCGTTTCGTTCCCCCTCATATTCCTGGCAACAGCAAAAAAGTCAGCATAATGACAGCTGCCACCATTTAAGTGCCAACCATGTGCTAAGCATTTTATATCCCATGGAATCCTCCCGTCCTCAGTAAGGTAGCTAACCATACCTGGGCATTAAAAAGTTACAAATCTGCCTGGCTGTTTTGGCTCAGTGAACAGAGCATCGGCCTGCACACTGAAGGGTCCCGAGTTTGATTCCGGTCAAGGGCACAGGCCAGGGTTGCAGACTCCATCCCAGTAGGGGGTGTGCAGGAGGCAGCCAATCAATGATTCCCTCTCATCGTTGATGTTTCTCTCTCTCTCTCTCCCTCTCCCTTCCTCTCTGAAATCAACTTTTTTTTAAAAAAAGTTACAAATCCAGTGGGGCCATTTGAGGAGAGAAACTAGAAAGCTGACTGGGCAGGTGTTGTAGGTTGGGTTCCCTCAGAAGCAGACCCTGAGCAAGTGGATCTTTCTAAGTGCTCCAGGGAGAGAGCGGGGTGACAGATGCGGCAGAGGAGGCCACCAAGCACGGGGAATGTCCAGGATGTCCCGGACTCAGCCTCATCGCACAGGGGATTCTGGAGTGCAAATCACTGCAGCTTGTCCTGGGTTTCAGCACAGCCGCTGGCTGCCTGGGATTGGGCTCCCTGGCCCCTTCTGGCTTCCCCTACTGGCCAGGCGGCTCCGTTGCATTGAGGGGCTCGGGGGTGGAGCAGCAAAGCAAGTAGGAGCTGGGAGATGCAGGCACAGAGCTAGTTAAAAGGTATGAGTAGCCACACAAGAGGTGCTAGGCTTTTCTGTTAATTGGAAACTATTTCAACCCTGTGCCCTGCGCACACGCAGAGGTTAAGGCTAGGAAATGGCCTCCCTCTGGCTTTAGAGAGGTTAATCTCCCAACAATATATGCTCACACAGAGCCCAGCTCCCCTCACTGTTTGTGCATGCCTTGCCTCCTCTCTACCGCCTAAATCAAGGAGCAATTCCAATGACCTGGGTCAGTCCCCAAGAGTGAAGAAAGCACAGGTGATTCTAGACCAGTGGTAGGCAAACTGGGGCTCGAGAGCCACATGCGGCTCTTTGGCCCCTTGAGTGTGGCTCTTCCACAAAATACCACGGCCTGGGCGGGTCTATTTTGAAGAAGTGGCGTTAGAAGAAGTTTAAGTTTAAAAAATTGGGCTCTCAAAAGAAATTTCAATCCTTGTATGTTGATATTTGGCTCTGTTGACTGAGTTTGCCGACCACTGTTCTAGACCTAAATGGTAAGCTCTCCAGGAAACCTTGGCTGAGTCAGAGACCTCCTCAGCATTGCTTGAAGGCTGCCAGGAAGCGGCTCTCCGCCCTCCACCCCAATCCTGAGGAGCCAAGCCCCACGGCGGAAAGACTTATTCAACAATAGTGTGGCACCTAGGGAGGAGCCAGCCATCCAGGAAAACTGCCTGGGTGGAAGGTAATGGCAGGGAGGATGCTTGGGGCCTTTGACTCGGGAATCTTTGCCTTTAACAGGAAGAGGGTTGGGGAGGAGGACAGAGCGAGAAGGGATGTGGCCAGCGGACGTCATGACGTTTCACCTTTCACCGCCGACTTCCAAGACGCGGCGCCCACTGCGGCCCGCGTGCTCTCCGTCCCTGGCTGGGCCTCCCGGAGCAGGGGGCGGGAAGGGGGGCGCCTGTAACTGGCCTCCAGACCTCCCTATTATGCAAACCCGGCCTGGCCTCCGGGGGTCCGCCTGCCACCGCGCACCCCGGGAAGCCCCTCCCTCTGCCGGAGCTCTCACCCCAAGATCAGCTTCTCCCTCCTCCTCCAACTCCTCCGAGCCCAGGTCCGACATGGCCTCGCCTCAACCTAGATCCCCGCCGCCGGCGCCACTCTAGTCCGTAAGTACCAGCCACCCCCGCGTCCTCCGTCGCCATAGAGACGCGTCCAGCCCCGCCTCCCTCCGGGAGCGGGCGGAGGGATGCGAAGGCGCTAGGAGGAGCCACCCGCCACCCTCGGATGCTGTCATAGCAACGGGACACATCGGCCAATCGCTGCCCGGGACGATAGGGGAGGCGGGGCCTGGGGCGGACTGGGTACCCGCCCGCTGTCTAACCCTGTGCCACGTGGCTGACCCCAGGAATCCCTTTTTTCGGGCTGCTGGGTGATGCTGCAACGCGGAGCCCCCCTTGAGTCAGGCCCCTAAGGAGAAGGGATGCGGGAGGCGCTTTGGGCCACCTCTAGAGAGGGCTTCACCCTGCCGGGTATTGGCACTGGCCCTTCGGACCCCGCTCCTCGGTTTCTGGGGCACCTGCGGACTGGTCGGCTGCACCCCACCTTTCCGGGCTCGTCCCGCCCTGCGGCGTTGGCGATCCGCAGAGATGTGTCCCTCTGAGATCTTTCGTCTTGTTCGTACACATCTCCTGACACGGAGGCAGCTCTGACCTCTGAGCAGATGCGCTCGCCCGGACTCACACCACTTCCACTCCTCTTCCCGTCACCTGACAGTCTCCTCCGGACATCTGACCCCGCCCGCACAGGCCCTCCTGATCTCTTTCCCAATTCCTCGGTCATCACCGGGTCCAGGCCTTCTTACCCTGTAATCTCTAGCCGTAGCCTCCAGCCTCTGGCCCTCTCAGCCACCCACACTCCTCCTCAACCCAGAAACCCACATGGGGACCAGTCTCACCCGCTGGAATTCAGTATCTCCATGGTCAAGGCCCAACCCATCTTCTTAGCCTCATGGCCCACCATCCCCTTCCTATAGTTGTTACCTGCTTCACACAAAACCAAACCACAGGCAGGTCCCCCAGATACACCCTTCACTGCCCACTTCTGTGCCTTCGCCGGTGCCATACCCTCTCCCTGAAATGCCTTCCTTCCCCAGCTTCTCTATTAACAAGCACAGCCATTCTTCAAAGACTAAGGGGCCACTTCCCCTCCCCCCCCCAAAAAAATCTCCAAATTCATAAGGGCACCCTCAGGGAGAGAGGAGGTATGGGACTTGGAGAAAGAGGAAGGACTTCAACTCGATGTATCATCTATCTGTCCATCATCCATCCATCAGCTATTCTAAAGGTCTGAGTGTGACAAAATGCAATTTTCTATGTGATGTGTGTATTCATATATATTAAGCATATTTCTCTGTATTTTAATTTTTTACTTTAAATATGTGAAAACTCCTTCCTGCAGCTTCTATAGATACTTCTAGTTAGATGTGCTTTCTCTCTCTCTCTGAACTCTCATAGTACCTTGAATCATCTTTATCACACACAAGACAAGTTCTGTCTCCTGTAATAGTCATCTGTGTGGTTATCTGATTTCTGGATACTCAGAAAACATGCCACCCTTATATTTGTCTCCCCATGCACCTAGAAAAGTGGTTTCACACCGTAGATGCTCAACCAAGCCAGTGAAATATGGTCGAGGTGGGTTTTTTTTTAAATATGTTTTTATTGATTTCAGAGAGAGTGAGGGAAAGGGAGAGAGGAATAGAAACATCAATGATGAGAGAGAATCATTGATCAGCTGCCTCCTACACACACCCCTACTGGGGATTGAGCCCAAAACCTGGGCATGTGCCCTGATAGGATATCGAACCTCCACACACACATATATTACAATTGAGCATGTCATTAAAATAAAAACATCAAAAATATTTTGTGTTAGAAATAGGAATGGTAATCAAGAATATACAAATAAATGTTAGTTTTTTGCACATAAAAATAATTGTCAGAAATTTCACTTTCAAATTTGCTCTAACAATGATGGTAACTGTTTGCTAAGTTCTGGCTGTGCTGGTATGTTTTAAGAGTTTTATATGAATTATCTCTCTCAGTCCTCATGGTCATTTCCCCATTGTACAGCTAAGGAAAGGCAACCTCAGAGAAATGAAATTATTGCTCAAGATTATTCAGCTAGTGGGACTCAAACCAAGTATTCTGACTGAAGAGCCATTACTGTCAATCACTACCCTCCCTCCGATTTAAGTGAATCACTCTGATTTTCCGGGAGTGGCCTTAAACCACTTAGGAAGCGGAGAAGCACGGGCTCAATAAGTCTTAGATCGGAAAAAAAAAACAAAAAAACAGAAAGTGGCTGGAGCAAACCCTGTTCTAGATCACATCATTAGCAGCTGGGTGCCTAGCCATAGTGCTAGGGAATCCTAAAATTTACAATTTGATTTATGCCCCACGCATGCAAATTGGTCAGAGTCGCCCCCCTCCCCCCGCAAAAAAAAAAAAATTTCTTTTTTTTTTAATTGATTTTTTTACAGAGAGGAAGAGAGAGGGATAGAGAGTTAGAAACATCCATCAGCCCAAGGTACATGCCCTTGACCGGAATCAAACCTGGGACCCTTCAGTCCGCAGGCCAATGCTCTATCCACTTAGCCAAACCGGTTAGGAGATATATATATATATATATATATATATATTTCAATACAGTAAAATATATATATAGTTTCAATACAGTAGTTTCACTACACTCCAAGTTTAACAAGTGTCCAAATAAGGCCTCTCAGCTCCCGGCAGCAGCCACTGGACAAAAGCCTAACTCCTCCTTCCAGAAAGAGGCTGCTCCCAGCGCAGGGCAGGCACAGCCGTACCTGCTCTCTTCCATGGAGCCTGGGGAGTCCTAGGAAGAGCAGTGAGGTTGATTCCTGGTACCCCACACTCCCCAACCCCCTGTCCCCTGGGTGTCTCGGGAGTGCTTGGTGATCATAGAAGCAGCTCGTTCCAGTTCTGAAGGCCCTCCAAAGACGCTTAACTCATCTTCCTCCTTTCTAACCGGGAATGCGAGGCGCAAAGGGAAGGGCATTCTTTTCTACCTCTTACAAACCTTGTCAGGGAGACACTTCCCATAACCCACCACCAGGGGCTTCCCATAATCCACTGGCAGGGGTCGCCCAGCCACTATTTCCCATCATTCACCAGGACGGGCTTCCCGTCATCCCCCAGGAGGGATTTCCCATCATGCCCAGCAGGGCACTGGCACTGATGCCGCCCATCGTGGAGAAGGGCAGCGCCCGGCAGCAGGGCCTCAGGTGAGTGGAGAGGAAGCTGCCTGCGGGTCCTCCTCCGCGCTCCCTTTCCCTGGTGAGGTGAGAAGTTATCTTCCTGCCTTTCTCACAAATAAATGAGAGACGCCGCCCCTCTCTACCGAACGCCCGCCAAGGCAAAAAGGAGAGTAAAGAACGCTCCGTCCTGGCCGGCCGTGGCCCTCTGTGGCCCTCTCCACCGAGGCCTTCCGCATGGCATTGCCCCAGGGAGAGACCCCGTCTTGGAAGCCCTCCCGGGGGGTCCCCTGCTGATCTGCCACACCTTTCTGACCCACCTCCAGGCTGGGGGCCAGGCAGCCTGGCGGTTGCCATGACAACTGGCTGGGCCTTTCTTCTGGGCTGCCCAGGACAACACAGAGAAAAGGCCTCAGGAACGAGGGGAACCAGAAGGATGCAAACAGGGTGTTCTGGTTTTTGTTTAAGCGTGTAGCCACCGCCCAGATAAAAAGCAGGGACTTTCAACAAAATGAATCCAGGCCCCTCTTAGCTATGGAAATGTGAGGCTATTAAAATGTTTGTATTGCAAGGTTAACTATTATGTACATGCACATGTATAAACATACACATACTGATATAGGTATATATATATATATACACACACACATATCAAAAAGACAGAAATTGCAACTTCTTTTTTTAAAATAGTTCTTATGGCTGTTAGTGGGTAGGCGTCAGACCCAGGGTTGTAATCCTAGCTGTTTGCTTCTTTCTGAAGCCAATTCACCCATCTGTAACATGGAGACAATATGAACTGCCCCCTTGGGGCTGTGGCAAGGTCTAAATAAGATGTTTATAATGAGCTTAGCACAGCGCCTAGCTCGCAGTAAAGCACTTAGTGGATGTTAGCTATTATTTTACTAATCATACTGTTGTCTCTCATAGAGTAGGGTAAGCACCTTTTGTCTATCAATAGGTCTTTGGGGAACTTTTGACTCATTTTCCATCATTATTTCTTTCTGACCAGGATCAAACTGCTAAAGATGGTTCCGTCAATAACTGTTAGTGGCCACCAGAAGTTAGTCTGTGATGAAGAGATTATGCTGAAGCATAACATAAGCATTAGCACTGATACACAGGAGGGTGGGAAGAGACCGAAGTTTCTAAAAAATACATCAACGTGCAGATTCTTAAGTGTTAGTAAGTATTTTAAGTGTTTGAGGTTCTGTCTCTTGTAAAAATAGAAACCAAGAAGGAGGAAATAAACAGATACATCCACACCTTAGGATATTGAAGATACTGTCATCAAGAGAGGAAAACAAATTCTTTTCCGCCCAGAAAGCAGGATTATTCAGCAATGCCCCACAACCAGTGGGGCAGCCGGGTCAGTGGAGTCAGCCAGGGTGGAGATGAGCTGTCAGGAAATCCCACAGACCAGAAGTTCATGTTGGGCAGCAACTCAAGGGTAGTGACTCAGCTCTGCTCCCCTCCCCCACCACATAGCACAGTACGCAGCATATAGTAAGTGCTCAATCAACATATGCTTCTCACATTGAATGTTAGATCTATTTTGCCACACAGCTGTACTTTATGCAACACTTGGGAAAGAAGGGGGAAAAAGCAAAGTACATCAATTTTTAACTCTTTATTATCTTTTTTATTATTATTATTCTTAAACCAGATTCCATTTTCCAGGGGCTCTCTCAATAATACATCAGTTAAATAACTACAGCTGGATGTGCTGTGTCCCTAGGTCATAAGGTCATATTTGGGGGTGGAAGGGGGAGGAGGCTATGAGGAAATGAGAAAAAGAATTTCAGACCCGTTTGTGGCAAGTTCTGTTTAAAAAAAAAAAAAAAATTAGCCAAACTGTGATACCTTGTGGCTACATGTTAGTTCCTCATTCTAAAACGGATGTCACTCTTCCCTACTAGTGGATATGGAAGGTTGGGTCTACTTTCGATATTACAGATGGCCTTGCTCTGGCCAGTGGTGGTGGTGGGAGACCCCATGGTACAAGGGGCTGCACCTTCCAGGGCCTACGGATGGATCAGGGGAGGAGCCTGCAAGTTGAGTGACATGTACACTCTTCTCTCAGAATAAGGTCCCTGCCCAACCTGCAGGCACATCATGAGGATCAAATAAGATAATGCGGGTAAAAACGCTCTGGAAAAACCAGGTGCTCTATAACGGTAATATAATATTTGATGCATACAGACGAATACAGGTTCACTTGTGTCAGTAATGTAGCCAAGTAATGCAGTGGAACCCCTGTGCAAACCACTCTCCAAAATAAAGGAATGGATGAACAGCGTCGTTGTGAACATCTGAGGGCACAGGTCCCTGTCCACATCTCGCATCCAGCTCTGGAATTCAGTTACATAGATTGAAGAATTATGGGACCACTGGGGAGGAGCATTAAAACTAAACACATACTCCCTACCCCATTGCCTCCTAGAATGGCCCAGCCCCACTCTCTCCACCAGAGTGACCCCGGCTGCTCCCTCGCCTGCTGTAAGTAACTTCTTCTTTGCTAATGTGATGGGCAGAACAGCGTCTCATGGTGCCTTTACTCTGAATTCCTCGGTCATTTGTGAGGATAAGCCCCTTTCCCCCAAAGGGTTATTGCTCATCTCCATTAACTGTTGTCAGTTATTTGGATCATTTTCCTACAGGATGCCCTCACCTGTCTGTGTGGTTGTTCCTTCTTTCTGAAATGTGATTCCCATGTTCCTCTACCTGGTAAACAATCCTTCACCTTCACTGCCTTACCCAGATGTCACCTCCTTGGGGACACCTTTCCTCATTGCCTCAGCCCCTTCAGACCATCGCTGTGCTGTGCTTCTGTCACTCTCCCTGCACACTTGTGACATGTTTCCAGGTCAGCCCCCCTGAGTTTCCCCAGGGCCTTGACCCCCACCCCCACCCCCAGTCTAGCACAGAGCCTGACATATAGTCTAGGCTCAGGTTGTTAAAATTACTAAATGCCGTTGGCAAATCGGGAAAATACAGTAAAAGATAAAGAAGAAAGTGAAGATGATCAATAGCCTCACCGCCCAGAGACGGCCACTGCTGGCCTTCTGGTGTGAATCTGTCTGAACATTTTAAATGAATTCCTATTTGCACTTCCTTTCATTTATTTGCCATGACTCGGACCATTATGTGGTGAAGATGTCAAAACTTCTTCAAAAGTCTTTTAAAAGATTAAAGTAATATTTCACTTTAAGGATAGTTGACTCAATCAAGGTTCTATGAAAGAATGAATGGACATGTTTACTACAAGTGTGAAGGAGGTAGGGGTGGTGCTTAAGCATATTGTGCTCCATTACTTTATTAAGAAAATACCGTTTCAGGTGTCTCTTCTGGGGACCTACTCGGGGACCATCACCAAAAGCCCTGTGTCAGCCCTTGTCTGTATGTCTGTCTCTCCTCCCCAGGAGGATCTGGCTCCTAGGCCAGGCCTCTGGGCAGTTCTGGACCAAGTACAGTGGTCAGGGTTACTGCATGCATCATTTCCCTCCCCTCTGCCGAGGCGAGAGCCAGCAGAGTTAAACCGGGCCAGCGGTGTTGGGTGTCCTAGGACTGGCCCCGCGCCACCTGCACCCTGAGGTCTGGCACTGAGAAGGGCCGGGCGGGATCCACTCCGGGCCACGCTAGGGCCCTGGCAACCGCCTCCGGGCAGAGCTGGAGCGCGTGGGCTTAGTGCTGTTTATTTAGGGCACTGGGTACAGGGTCTCCGTGCAGGGGCCCTAAAAGCGTCCCGTAGAACAAGAATGGAAATGTAAAAATATGCATTTATTAAATAAGCAAGATCAGTTAGGAGAAAGTAATCTCACTTCACGGGTTCATTCCTTGGATTAGCTCCCTTAGTACAGTCAAAAGGCTGTTTGATTCATAAAAATTACAGTACTCAATAAATGCATGTTTTTTTCTAAAAGAGTTTTAAATTCATGGACACCGGAAAATGGATAGCATGTTAAATAAGGATTGGGGGGGATTTTTAGGCCCTGTGGCTTGAGGTTCTCTAGTCTTGTTCCAATTACATTGTGAGCTCCGAGAATGGACCTGTCCACTGCTAGAATTCTTGCTTTTTACTCAGCTCTTCTTTGTATTAAGTAAACAGGTACTGATTTTACCTTTCTTGTTTGTCAAATAATGCCTAATGCTTTTATGCTTTCCAAGCCCGAGGCATTTGCTCGAGCTCTGAATGAAGGCCAGTATCCTCAAAGCACCTTCAGGGAGACAGCACCCGATGGCAGGGCTACCCTTGGGCCCCTTGGCCTTCCCAGGACACGCTCCTCGCCTGGACAGTCCTCTTCCCTGGAGAGACTGAGCTCCTGGACAGAAGGTGCTTTCTGAAAAGTCTTACTTCTCATCACAACCCCAGCTCCTAGCAAGGGCCTCATTCTGCACATAGAAGGTTCTCCTTCTAGTGACTCGCGTGAAAGACCAAACTTTCCAGTAGGTGTCAGAGTTGCCTCTTAACCCCAGGGAAAGCAGTGACTCCTCACTGCAGGTGGGGGGGATGGCAAACGCCCTCCCTTCAAATTGGGCCCATCCACCTGATTGTCCTCTCTCAGCACCTGGGCTCACTGACACTCACGCCGTCACACAGATGGGCACCAATAGGAATTAACCATCTCCTTCCTTCCAGCCAACCCTCGTCAGTGTTCTCACTTGTCACCCTAAATCCTCGTTTTTCCTCAAGCACCAGAGGCCACCTCCTCTCTCCTCTCTTTCAGCGGCTGACGTTACCTCCTGCAACAAAGGAAAAATAGATACGAACTCTCAGCTCTTGTCTTCCCACCTACAACATGAGCTGCCTGCCGAGTGCCCCTTCTCCCACCTGAGGCTCATTCCTTCTCACGAGTTTTGAATTCCTTTTCTTTCCGCCTCTGAGGGGACTTGTGTCCTTGAAGGTGCGGCCTCCTTTCCTGTACATACCTGCTGGCGTCCTCCCTTCTGACTTCTTGAGGAGCCGGCCTCCTAGGAGAAATGGCAGATTCCAGGTCTGGGGCAGGAATTGTATGAAATGAGCTCAGAACAACATCTTGTCACAGTAGAAAGCAAGGACTCTATCATATACGGGGTCATGTCAGACGGACTCGAGATGGTTAGAAGAGGCCCCACTGGCCAACGACGGGCAAATGAGCTGCAGTCAGGAGTGTCACTGCAGTGCGTCAGAACACACCAACTGTGACTCTGTCCACTGGCGCATACAATAAAATGCAAAAGAAATGCATGGACAACTTTTGAAGAATACTAGAAAGCCAGCTCATTTCGAAAAGTGACAAAAGAGGGAGCTTGCATTTATCCTGCCTTTCCTATGCAAACTGTCCCTAGGGTTCACTAATTGATGTTAAATAATTGATGAGGAGTCCTCTTTACAGAAGTATGCTAGCAAAGAGGGAAAGAAAGACTGAAAATCGCAGTTTCACGACTTCTGATGAATTAATGAACCTAAACAAGGAACATCTAAGACTTCAGAAAGCTGCCGTGTGCTTGCCTTGAGTCTACCCAGATCTGATTAAGCCTCCAAACCTCATTGTCAATTTCAGGAAAAACATGTTAGACCGAATCATGAAGACAGAGTCAGCACAATGCAGAGGGAGGGAGACTGCACGACGAATGGCCTGGCCTCTATAACAATGACAGCAACACATTGCTGGGGGAGAGAGCGGGGGTGCTGGGGAAATCTACAGAGGAGAGACCTAGGAGACACAAGCCATATACGTGTGGACTGCTTGGATCCCCACTGAAAGACAAACAAAACTGAGGGCCAGACATTTTCAGGACAGTCAGGGAAGTGAGAACCTGGGCTCGGGAGTGGATGCCATTATGGAATTGTTCTTGTTGGGGGAGCCCTGATGATGGTATTGTGGTTACATTTAAAACCATATCTTTTAGAGATCCACATTGAAACTTTACAAATGAAATATGATGTCTGGAATTGGCTGCAAAATATTCCCGGGGAGAAGGAAGTGGGTCGAAACAGAAAGGAAAGAAGGTTGGCTATGCATTGATCATTGATGAAGCTGGGTATTAGGTATGTGGGCTTTACTGTAATGTTCTCCCTACTTCTGTATAAGCTCACAAACATCCCTACATTAAAACTATCCTTCCTCCTCCCCCAGTCCCTCTCCAGCCTGTGCCCTTCTCTCTCCTCCTTTCCTGAAACCTTGTCTGCTCCCTGCTGCCTCTTCTTCCCCACGCCCACCCAATCCCCACAGCCGTCTGCCGCCCACCCCACCTTCATGGAAGTGTCAGCCACGACCTTCTGGGTGAAGCCAGCAGACCTGGCTTCTTTGCATTATCCCACTCTCTCATTCTGGAAACACTGCCTTCCTTGTGCCTCTTGGACATCACACTCTCCTGGCTTTTCCCACACTCGATCCAAGATTCTGGCCCCTCCTCCCTGCCTGGCCCTGAAATTAGCCCCCCTGGGGATTCCGTCTAGTCTCATGCTGTCGGTTGCTGTCACTACCAGGCCTCCCTTGCCAGCCTCGGCTTCTTCCAGAGACTCCAGACCCACAAATCCAACCCTGGTCAACATCTCTACTGAGAAATTCCCCCAGGAACCAAATGCTCAGCGAGTACAAGTAAATCCCTAGCCCAGCCTCACCCCAAGTCTGTGTGTCCTCTGTATGTTCCCTCTCTCCATGAAGACTCCACCACCCATTTAGCCACCCAAGCCAGACATCTGGGTGTCATCCCAGCTCCTCTCCTTCCCTTGCCTCCTTTCTCTCACCATCTAGACCTTTCTGGAGTCTGCACTCCCAGCAACCATAATCTCAGGCCTGGATTGCCACAGGAGCTCTCCTCCCCTCTTCACATTATTTGCACCATCACCGCTCCCCAAACCAGCTTGCAGCTTGCGTTGTGCTCTTGGCCAGCTCCTCCTCTGCTGCTGAGATGTGACCTCCTGTGACCATTTAGTCTGGGCGAGGTGACCCCCTCTTGCACCCCATGGTGTGTCCTCTATTATAATGTGTAGCAGTGTTGGGATTGCTGGTTACCTGTCTACTGCCTTCATGTGAGGGGCGGGGCATCCGTGGGGCTCTTGGCCTCCAGGCCTTGGGTTGGTTGGTGGGAGGCGGGAGGAGAGTGGGCTGTTTGTTCCCGCTCCTTCCCCGCTGGGCTGTACATCCACAGCGGCTGCATTCCCTCCCCAATCCCCCTCCTCTTGTCTAGCAGTTTCCTCTGCAGCCTCAGCTCTCTCCCTCTTCAGGCTTAGGGTGCTAACAGCTTCCTGATGTTGCTAGCCCGGGGATGCATTTTTCACTCGTTTCCCCTTATGTAATAGCCCAGTACTGGGTTAAATAGTAACACCCCCCCCCCTAAAAAAATTTCATTTCCTTCCTGGAACCTCAGAATGGGACCTTATTTGGAACTAGGGTAGTTGCAGATGTAATTAGTTCAGTTGAAGCCCTACTGGAGGAGGGTGGCCCCTAAATCCAATATGACTGGTGTCCTTAGGAGAGGAGACACACAGACACACAGAAGGAAGATGCTATGAACAGGCACACAGGAAGACACCATGTGACCGCAGAGGCGGACAGGCGTGATGCAGCTACAAGCCAAGAAACACCAGGAGAGCCAGCAACGCCAGAGGCTAAGAGAAAGGCCGGACAGATTGCGGAGCCTTCGGAGGGAGCACGGCCCTGCCAGCACTTTCTGACTGGCCAGTGTG
This sequence comes from Cnephaeus nilssonii, assembly GCF_951640355.1. Lineage (NCBI taxonomy): Eukaryota > Metazoa > Chordata > Mammalia > Chiroptera > Vespertilionidae > Cnephaeus > Cnephaeus nilssonii. The sequence goes on from NC_137074.1 coordinate 7,146,528, forward strand.
AGGTGCTTGGTTAGGGCAGCCCTAGGGGATGAATGTAAACCCTCCCCCTCACCCTCACAGCCTCCCTGTTCTTGCCACCTGGCTTTTGCTCTATGAACTCTTCAAAGGCAAAGACCCCTTGTTGACCTGAGGCCTCGGGGCTGGCACAGGACTGGCCCCCTTGGGCACCCAATTAACACCTGTTGGGCAAGCGTGAACACACCTCTCCTTTAGTGTTCCTCTTGTACTGAAATAAAATCAAAACAAATGCAAAGCACGCATGGACGTTTTGGGTTAAGGCAGTGGGCTCAGTTGGCAGCCCAGAGTCTGGGCACCTGGGCTTATCTCTCTGGAACCCTGGCCACAGCTGTGTCAACGGCAGCCCGAGGGCAGCCCGCGACTGGCCTGGCACACTTTGTCACGATTTTGAAATACTGGATCTGAAAAATCCAACTGGATGGGAAGTTCACTCGATTCTCACCAGAAATTTCAGTATTACACATCAATGAAAGAAAAGGGAGAGATGTTCGATTCTTTAAATATATCAACTGTTGAAAAAGTTGTGTGATTGTAAATAACGGCTTCAGAGTTAGCTACCTGCAGGAAGAAATGTCTCAATAGTGCTGTCCCAGCTGCCTGCTCTGTCCTGAGCTTGTGTGCAGCCATGTCAGCATGAAGCCTGGAAGTCCGTTGGAGCAATCACAAGCTTTCATTTCAGAATGGGAACTTTTATGTGGGAGTCTTACACAAACTCACTGGGTCCTCTAATGCATGTTTAAGTATTTCTTATAATCCTATAAAAGATCAATATTTGCTAAATAACTAATGTCTTAATCTTTATAAAATTAAAAGATTAATCTTTTCAATTAGTAAATATGATATGGACCACCCCAGGTGCCCTCTGGTTTTGCCCAGAGTGCCATACAAATATTTTCTATGTGAGAAAATGTAAAAAACATCAGGATGCCCTGTACTGTGCCACATGCATTCATCTGTACAGTTTGCAAACATGGATCAGTGTCCTCCAAGTCAGTGCACAACCTGGGGAATCTCTCTGACCCCCAAGATAGATTTAGAAAGAACTAGTCCCGGCTCACGTGATAAGTCAGGATGCAGAGATGTCTACAGTGCCCGGATATGTAGTGAAGAGAAGATGGCCGGAGAGAGCAGAAAATGCTGACCTGCCCCAGAGTTCGTGCTCACTCGGAAAGGCTGGGGTGGGAAGGACCAAGACAGAAACACCAACACCTGAGAAAGCGCATATCTTGGAAACTGCAGAGCCATCCAGAAGGTTCGGGCAGGAAGCGGCAAGCACGAGTTCAGGCCTTGTTTCCCAGGTACTGAAGAATGTGGCCTCCTTCCTGCAGGCGACGGGGATCCTGAAGGGTGTCCAGGAATGACAGAATCTGACCCGCTTTAGGACAGCAGTCGGAGGCAGCTGGGAAAGTGGCTGCCTGAGGGAGAGCTTGGAAGTGGAGAGGCTGATGTCCAGGTTCCAGGAGAGTGGAGGAGCCCTGAGCAGACGGTGGTGTGAGCCAGAGAGGCAACTGGGAGACAGATGGAAGCCAGACTGGGCTGGTTTGGGCATCACCAGGAATAGAGCGTTGGGGGAAGGAGGAGAAGGAATTGGCCGAGAGAGGAGTTCCACAAAAAGAGTCCTTGCCAAAGAGAGAGAGACGTCCAGAGGCCCTGGGCCAGCTCCCTTGCAGGAGGGGGGGCGGGGGGTACCCTGTTGCTGTACCTTGGGGCCACAGTGAGGCCGGCAGGTTTCCTTTCTGCATGAACACTTCTCAAAAGCATAAAGAAGGGGTGCATTTGACATGACCCAACTCAACCAACAGGAAAAGGTATTAGGGTGCTCTGGAAAAGGGGCTATAAGGCCTAGCAGGGAGGAGGTATCCTGGCAGGGAGGAGGCGGCCAGCCTAAGGGGTGCTGGGCAGGGCAGTGTGCCTCGAGGTCCAGGGCACTGTTCATACAAACCTTTTGGAGCGCTTACAGCCTGGCCTTGGATTGGTTCTAGCCGTAGGGATTGTTTTAATTAGGGGCAGTCTTTCCGGAATTTCACTGCAAGGTGTTTTTCTGCCTCTCTCTGCTCTCCCTGGGAGCTGGGACCTGGCTGTGTTGGACGCAGTGTGTGCTGGGAGTGCTCTGTGGGTACCCCCATGCTCATCTATGGATCCAGTCCTTCTCGGGGCAGCCCAAGGTCAATGTTTGGCAAGAAGCCAGAGTAGAATTCCAAACGTTGTTCCTGGGCTGACACTGGGTTGACATGGGAACTGTCTTGAGGCCCCAGCAATGGTGGGTGTCAGTGCAAGTGACTGGGGCCAGGCCGGAGTTCAGAATAGCCGTGGGAGCTGCGTGCCACACGCGTACAGGTGTGATGAAACATGGTTCAACACAGCCTGCCTTGGCCCCATGTTCCCTTAGAGCGCCAGCTTCATGGTCCTGACAGGGGCAGCGGGCGGAAAGGCTGGGAGGCCAAGGCGGCCCTCTATGCCGGCCCTGGCTTCGCTGCCTTTAGGTCAGACCTACCTTAAGGGCCTCTGGGGAGCTCCCGGTGGCTCGTGGAGAACATGCCAGGTGCAGGGACCCTGGATGCCCCACGAATCCTGAGCGGGCGCTGGCGGGTGGGGAGTGAGGGGTCGGGGATGGCAACAACCGGCCAGGACGCCCCCGGGGCGGTTTGGGATCCCGGGCGCCCAGAGGCCTGGGGAGGACCAGGCAGGGCCCGAAGGAAAGGGGAGGGGCCGAGCCGCCGCCGCCGCCCGCCCGCGGCCGCAGGAAAGCGAAAGGGCCGCAGGGCCTCGCGCCGCCCCAGGAAGTCGCGAGCAGGAAGCTCGGGAGCCGGCCGGCTGCGGAGCGGGCCCGGCGGCGCAGGTGAGGCGCGGGGGCTGCGACCGATCGACGCGGGGACCCTCCTTGCCGCCTGCACCTGCCGCCGCGGGCGCCGGGCGGGGACGCCGTGGGGCAGGGGCGCCCGCTGCCCGCGCTGTGGGGGCGCCGCGCGGGTGGGACCCGGTCCCTGCGCCCTGCTCCCCCTCCGCCCGTCTTTGTGCCGGGCTGCGGCCGGGCCGGGCGCTCCCGCTCTCCGGCCTCGGGAGGCCTTGGGAATAAGGGGTCCCGAGGAGCGGCGGCGCCCCTGCCGGCGTCCCGGGCTGCGCGGAGCGGGCATCCAGGCAAGTGGAGGCGAGGGCGCCGGGCTGGGCCACAGCCGCGCGCTGGTGCCCGGGCAGGAATGGCACGAGCTGTCGCCGGGCCCCTTCCCACCCGCCCCGGCCGTGATAACAGCCGGGTGGCCAGGGGCAGGGCCGGAGGGGACCCGCGCTTGGTCCGCCGCGCTGTGGGGACGTGGGCGTGCCGCCCGGTCCACCTGCGCCGGACCGGCCACCGGGGAGGAGCCGCTGGGAAAGCCTCCGGGAGGCTCCGCGCGTCAGCACCCGGGGCCTTGGGGTTGTCTGTCTGTGGAGCAGCTGGTTCCGAGCCCGTGAGTCTCCCTGCCAACGCGGGGACGGCGACCGTCAGTATTTGTAGGGCTTGAGGCGCCAGAAAGTGGCCCGGCCGCCGGCCACCGCCATCGCGCGCTGGTTCCCTTTCTCCAGCTTCAAGGTGCCTGAGCAGGTGGCGGGAGACCGTGAGGATTTGCATTGGAACGGAGGACTCTGAACGTCTTCTAAGGGTGGAATCCGGAGCCTGTCTTTCCTTCAGTCTGCGGGAGCTCCCCACCTGGAAAGCTCGCCTGACCTTGAATTTAAATTGTGTGCGGTGGTTTGCGTGGGCAACTAGCCGAGATTTACCCCCATGGCTCTCCCCCTAAACTCCCTTAGATCCAGCTTGACGTCTGCTCCTCTCACCGGCTGGGCCTGCCCTGGCCGGGATTCTGTGCACAGGTCTTGCTGGTCCTAGGGGAGGAGAGGATGCGCTTTTGTATTTAAGCCTCAGGGAAAGCCCATTGTCATTCATCGTTCATATTGAGTAGAGCCTTTAAAGCACCAACCACAGAAAGTGTTTTTTTCTGGAAAGGACGTTGTTCCTCTCTCTCAGAACTCGTTTTGAGGGGACATACAATTCTCACCCACCTTGGCCTTAAAATAAGATCCACTTTAGCAACTTTGTCTTTAATGGGTCATTTAAAACACGTGGGCTGGTGTGAGGACCCACAGCAGCGCTTCAGCTCTGCGAAGACCCTTCCGTCTTGCTCTGGCTTTACTTTGAGTCTCACTGTTTTCTTCGCAGAGAGCACAGGGCTCTGTTCTGGGCTGCACGGATCGTCTGCGGGTGGGGCCCCGGAATGCTAACTTCCCTCGGGCCGTTCCTAATGGCTGACTAGTTGGGCTGTTTGGGAAGATGTGTGTTTTGCACATTTTCATAAAGATGCTCTAATGGGGTATTTCCCGGCTGCTCGCTTTGACAATAGAATGAAACCGGATATTCTGACACTTTTCCCTGTTGTGGTGGCGCGGTCCAGGGGCGCCTAGTAAGAGCCGTTTTTTTTTTTTTTTTACAAAGTCCTCTTATGTGCTTGGGCTGTGTGCCCAAAACAGGTCAAGTCCAGTGATTTCCAGTTCTGCTGCCCTCTCCTTGAGGGATGGGCCGCAGGAAGTGAGGTGGAGCGGGGAGGGACTGAGGGAAACTGGACCGACCAGATTTGGCCCCACTGAGTCCAGCAGCCGGCCTCCCTGTTCCTCTGGAGTGAGCCGGCCGCCTCTTCCTCGGAATGGCCGAATGGCCGTGCCCTCACCTAAGGAGGCCGCGAGGTCCCTGCCAGCGCTCAGTGGAATGATTTTCTGAGGGCACTGCCCGTGCTTTGGAGGAAGAGCACTCATAACACTGAGCTCTTTTTTTTTTTTAATTGTTTAAAGAATTTCATATGTCTCCCCATCGACCCCTCCCGGAATGACACTGAGCTCTTAACATCCCACATGTAAACTCACCGTCTTCACGTGTCCTAGTTGCACTTACTGTGAAGGCTGCAGCACTCGCTCTGTCCTGGCTCACAGGAGGAAGAGCCCGCTGGATTTTAAAGGAAAGGGAGCTTTTCTGCCCATTGCTTCTCCTGTGCCTTCTGGATGGTTGCTGTGTCACAGGTTTGACCAGAATTGAGTCGAGGTTGGCTGATGGATTTGGTAGATGGCAGGAATGAACGTGGGTCTAGCGGAAAGACGGGCACTTACAAATCTAAGTGTAAGTCCTCCACATCGGAACTGTTTGCTGTTATTTGTCTGTTATCCCAAGGAAATGTTTTGAAGACATTAAATAACTATCAGCTTCTTTATATCAAGATTAGTGTTTACTCAAAAGCAGCTTTCTTTTTAAAAGTTCTATAACCTGTGATTTTTCACTGAGTGTGAGACAGAACGACCCATGCTCTGTATGCACTGGGAACTGGGTTATTTAACACATTGGTCCAAAGCCTCCTTGTTGCCAAGTGTAGAGGAATGAAAACTACGACGAGTCATGGCTTTGGGACAGGAGACCTGCCTGGTGTGCTGGGCCCCTTTTCGGTTTGGGGGCACCCTGCCCATTCCTCTGCCTTCAGCTCTGCCTGCAGAATGGGGTCATTTCCCATGGCCTCTGAGGTGGCCTCAGGAGAAGTGGAGAGGCCGCTAAGAGGTGAAGTTCATTCCCTCAGCTTTAGATGCATTTTGATTCAGTTGCAAAGCCACAATTAAATGATTGGTTTGATGACCTGCCATCTGGTCCAGGCCCACATTCCCCTCTGTTATTGTGGCTTAGCTGTGGCCTGGTTCGGCGTGGGTGGAATGGAACACGTCCGGTTCCCTGGCCGGCTCTGGTAATAGAGCACACGGTGTAACCGCTGGGCGCATACTGGGGTCACGTGAATGCTAACATTCTGTAGAGTACTGTGATTGAGGTTGAATGGGTTGATCTCCAGATGCCTTCCAGACAGAGATGAACTCAGTGGTTCTTTTTATATCATCAGAACATCGTGTGAAATTCAGTTCAGTGATCTCTGAACAAGCCCCGCCCCCGCCCCGGGCAGACTGTCACCTAGTGGCCATGGTGGTGGGCATTCCCATCATCCAGGAAGGCCAGCTTTGATCTGGGCTGGCTAACAACTGTACAGGGAGTTTCTCCTGCCCCGGACTCCAAGGCGCCATTGTCAGCACCCCTGACTTTTCAACCCCTCTTTCTCATTGCAGAGATCTAAGCCTCTGCAGAAAGGAGGAGAGGGCACGAGACCAAGCAGGACATCTCCACTTCCTTTCCAGCCTGTGCAAGTGCAGGGACAAGAGAGAGACTGGGAGCCAGGATTACTAACCTCTTTATGAAGCGTCTGATTTCGTGGCCAAAGCTCTGTGGTCCACGCGTAAATGGCTCGACTCCCTGCCGGCATTCGCTTCATCATCTCATTCTCCCGGGACCAGTGGTAAGTCCTGGCGGCTCTGGCGCTCGGCATGGCCCTGAGTGTGGGTGAGGGCCACTGTGCAGCCGGCTCTGCCCAGTTTCATGATAAAATGCACGCGGCCTCCCTGTAACCATGGAATCACTTAGCAGTGGTGGAAGCTGTGAGGAACGTTGCCATTGTCTTTCGTCTTTGGCTCTGGCGCTGACAGATGGCATGTGGACTCCTTCGTGGTCTTCAGTGGTTTCTGTAATGATCACGGCTCCCACAGAAAAATGACCGCTGGCCACTGGCAGGGTTATAGCATGCCTGTGAGTGAAAGCAGTCTATGAACTCGGAGCTCACTGAGTGGCCTCACTGGGGCAGAGCTCTCAGAAAGAAAGTGAAATCTAAACAAGTTAAATGCTGACCAGAACGCAACTTTCTCTTCCGAGACCCCCTGCGTGTGTGCTCTGAGAATCCTTTTCCGGAGAAGGCAAGAGTGGTCATGAATTCCGTGCTCCGTGGAGGAAGCCGATGGTGAGGGCAGAGTCTAGAGCTGGACTCTCTGGCCTCTAACCCACAGTCTCAGTGGTATCTCCCCTCCTGATCTCAGTTGGGAAGGGAGAGTGTTCCTCTACCCTCTTGGGTTCGTAACTGGGAGCATGCGAATAAAACTGACCAAAAGATTCACAAGAGAAAAGAGACTTCATCACTATATACAAGAGTTTACAGAAAAATGTGACTCAAAGAGGTATTAGAATTTGGGGCTAATATGCCACCTTGATAGGGGGAGAAGAGGAGGACAGGGCACTGATGGGAAAAATGACTCTTTGGAAATGTAAGTGGGCCTTAGGAGAACAGACGGGAGATATGATAGTGTTGGTAGTGTCTGTGGGTGTGATGTGGAACTTCTCATGTTCAGTAATGAGTCGGTCTCACCTGTTTCCTCCCAGGGAGGGACTTAGGACAGTTGCGTTCTTTTGTGGGGGGCTCTGCTTTTAGACAGATAAGAGATTTCAGGAACTCAAATGCTTTCCCCTCAAAATAATTTTTATGCCATTGTGGCATATTCTGGACCCCTTCATCTTATCACGACAACCCGCCTGTGGCCTCCACACCCTTTGCATCTTCTCAGGCCTCTGCTGGGTGTCAGGTGGGACTTCAGGCATCTCATTCTTTCCAGAGCAGTCCCCGCATTTCTCATTTCATGCCTGCTGCAAATCGAGCCACAAGTCTTTCAACACTGACCTTTTATTTGGCAGGAGTTTATCTTTAGCTTCTTGGTTTTATAACTTTATTTTGATATAATTTTCAAACTCACAGAAGAAAACTAAAAGAATGTTACAAAGAACTCCCGTGTATCACAGATTCTTATTTTTTTACGGGTGAGCCCCACAAAGATAGAGCAGTGCTTCTCAAACTTTAGTGAGCATGTGAGTCGCCCGTGAACTTGTTAAAATGCAGATTCTGCCTCATGGGTCCGGGGTGGGCCTGAGAGTCTGCACCTCCTAGGCCATGGTGCCGTCAGTCCATTGAGCACACGTTGGGTAGCAAGGGTGCAGAGCATTTGTCTCAGTTCCCTTCCATCTCTGCCTCCAGCTTGCTCCTTGACCTTTAAAAGTTATTTTTAGCTGAGATTTGGCAATCCTAAAGAGACTGGCTTTAACATTCCTATGAAGGACATTTTTTATGTGTCTCTACCCAGCACACCTGCCCCTTTCTAGCATCACTTTGACTTCCGTTGGGGAACTGACGTCTCTCCTTTGTGTGCAGTTGGGATAGGCAGGTGAGTCTCAGGACTCTCCGTCTCACGGCAACCAGCGGAGGCCCTCGAGGCCCTGTTCCCAGGACCTTCCTCAAACAGCGAACAGCGCAGGTGCAGCAGGAGGCAGGGCGGAATCGGGGGTGGGGAGAAGGGGGCAGGGACTACAGGTCTCTCTCCTGGGCTTTGAATCTCAAGTACAGTGAACTAGGGCAGCTTTGAGGCCGCGGCTCCACCTGCAAACAAATCCGAAGCACTGTTGTTTTTTGCTTCTGCGTGTGTGTGTGTGTGTGTGTGTGTGTGTGTGTGTGTGTGTGTAAAATGCCTCATGAACATTTGAAAGTAAGTTGCAGACATGTTGTTTTATTTCTAAACACATCAGCACGTATTTCCTATAAACAAGACATTCTCATTTAACTACACACACAGATCAAAGTCAGGAAATGTAACACTGATACAGTTCTAGCATCTAATCCACAGTCCATATTCACAATCCTGCCAGATGTCCAAGAATGTCTTTATAGCTTTCTTCCTGGCCCAGGAAGTAGTCCAGTCTGCACCCTGCATTTAGCTGTCCTGTAGGTTTAATCTCCTTTCATCTGGACTGTTTCTTGGCCTTTATTTGTCGTTTGTGACCTTGACATTTGTGAAGGGTACAAGCCGTTTTTAATAGGCTGTCTTTTGTTTGGGATGTATCTAGTATTTCCTCCTGATTAGATTCAGATTTTGTCAAGAATACCACAGAAGGGAAATAGCTGCTCACTGATGATGAAGGAGTTAAAAATATGGGCGGGGGGCGGGGGGGACTGAATGAATCCTGTGGTATTGGATAGGAATTAAAGAAATTAAGAGGAATTGGTGAGAAAGCAGGGGAGAGCTAGATATATATGCCTGTGTGTGTGTACGTGGTATGTAGTATATGTGTTGCATGAGTGTGTGTGTGTGTGAGTGTGTGTGTGTGTGTGTGTGTGTGTGTGTGTGTGTGTGTAAAATGTCCTATCCCTGCCCACCAAGAGGCTCTGGGAACACCACAGCACTGAGCACACCTGGTGCCAGATCTTGGTGTCTATGTGCCGTTTCCCACAGAAGGAGCTGGGCATCTTTGGAGACTGGGCTGTGTCAGCACTGGGGCAGGGGAAGTAAGAGGAGCCAGGGATATCTCGCACCCGAAAATAAGGGTGTGCTTAAAAACGAAGGGGCTCTCACTGCCAAGTCTGAGATGATTTGCTATTTAAAATAAATGATAGTAGTAATGGAATATAGCCCATTGAATACAATTGGAATCCCGTGAGTCCACGCGGCTATGATTCAGTAAGTGGGTAAACGGGAGAAAGGAAAGCCCTTCCCCACGGCAGACGGGCAGCTGCTAAGGAGGCGGGAGTGTCTGTACCCGGACAGCCAATCTGCCCCCATTAGCAATGCTCAGTTCAGGTGAGGATCACCAAGGGACGCACAGTCTGGGGGGAAAGTTGGGGGAAGAGCTCATTTCCTTAATCTCCAAGTGTTTCCCACAAATTCCTTACTAGTTATTAGAGAGAAAGGTTATAGCTTCCCTAAGGGGGTCTGGCAGGCAGCCCCTTAACCAAGTGATCAGTGCTGACGTCACCGAAGGCATGTGCCTCCCTAGGGTGCTGTGGAAAGGACTCGCATCACAGCTGTGTGGTTTCATTGTTTCTAAATTAAGGGTGTCTTTGGGCTCATTTCGGTGCCAAGTCAGACTGCTCAGTGACTCTCATCTAAAGCATTTGTGTATTCCTTATTTGCATATGACAGAGATAAATAACACTCCCAGGAGGAAACACATTCTGCAAGAGGGGCAGGCTGCTCTTCAGCAGGGAGCATTTCTAAGGAAGCTTCGAAGGTGCACCTGTCCTGTGCCATCCTTGTCAGGATGGGCTTTTTTGCTAGAAACTTGGGACTAACCCAAACACTCTTCCTGCTAGAGTCAGGCATAACTGCACAAAGTGAGTGGGACACTGATGAATGAAGGATTCGATCATTCATTTTTAATTGTGTTTTTTTAATATTCACAAGCCTAGCTGTAACACAAAACACAAAAGTAGACGACTATATTCGTGTCCTAGGGCTGCTGTAACCAAGTACCACACACTGGGTGGCTTGAAACAACAGACACGTATTCTCACGGTTCTGGGGGCCACAAGTGTGAGGTCAGGGTGTCAGTAGGACCGTGCTCCACGGCAGGCTCTGGGGAGGAGTCCTTCCCGCCTCTCCCAGCCTCTGGCGGTGGCTGGCAGTCCTCTGTACTCCTATGCCTCTGTTGTCGCAGGGTCTTCCTCCCTGTCTGTCCCTGTGTCTTCACTTGGCTTTTATAAGGATGTCCATTACTAGACTTAGGATCTCATTGGATTTGAGGTCATCCATGAGTTAAGTATGACCTTAGCTTAACTAATTACATCTGCAAGACTATGTCCAAGTAAAGTCACGTTCTGAGGCTTTTAGGTGGGCATGAATTTAGGGGGGCAGTGTGCAACTCAGTACGAGATGGATAAAAGAGAAACAAGCATCACCCAGAATCCTTGCATGGTGAATGATAAAGGAAGAAAGACAATGAAGGTAGAACCACAAAGTGGCAAAGGACTGAGGAGGGTCAGGACTTCAGCCCATAACCCAAGATGATCCCACAGAAATAAAAAAGTTCTCGGAGGGAACCTGGCAGCCTGCTGGCTGGGTCATCAAGGTATTTCCCTTCCACCCAAAACCGAGCTGAAAATTCAGTTCAGCTGGAAACGGATGCTGCTCTCCTCTGTGGCCACGTGTTCATGGAGCGTCCCTGGGCATGTGCTCTGCTCGGCATCCCCCAACGAGGCCCCGTCCTGGAACCACCTTTGTGCTGCCAGGCCCAGTTAGAGAAGGGGCAGGGGCCCAGGGATGGAGGCGGAGGCCCAGGGAAGGGGGCAATGGCCCAGGGATTGCCACGAGGTTTCGATACCCTAGACATCTTGACCACCTGAGAACGCAGGTATATTCGGGGCCCAGGACTCTTTAGACATTGTCTGAACATATGAAGGAGCTCTTCAGTTCTGGGTTATTTGTTCTATTTTATAAATATGGGAATATGTTTGATAAAAATAGAACATTTATAAATAGAATACTCTATTTATGTGTGGGTAGAGAGCATGAACCCAAGGCCCATTTAAGTAGAGCTACTTTCTCAAAGTCCTTCCTCGCTGGGTGGTTATGAACTTCAGATTCTCCTGGTGGGTCGCGTACCTGTCACCAGATTCTTCCTTCATACTCAGATTTTGGAGGTATGAAGGGAACCCAGTCTGAGGACTTTTTCAAAATACTCCTGTGGAGATTGGAAAAGGGACCCCTGAACCCAAATGGGGACAGGTCAGGGTTCCCCATAGGCTGCACTCACCCTTGTAATTTACATCGAGTGTGGACATAACTGGTCAGCGAATCAGCCTGTGGGCTGGACATTTGGGTATTGAGGGCTTACAGAGTTCCGATGGCCTAGAATCTTCCTTTGCTGGCAACTTAAGGCACATAGGAGCCTAGAGTTAGGTGGGATAACAGAGCTTCAGGCAAAGAACTGAGAGAATTTCATTCCTGACCCAAACAGATGGTTTTCAGAAACACAAGGACAGAGGCCTGGACTTTGGGACAACCCCACTGTACCTGCGTAGTCTTTGTCCATTGGGATAAAATATGCACTCGTTTATTATTATTTTTACTTGTTTCCTTTCTGGTCCTTGGCATGGGCTTGGAGAGCGAAGAATCCTGGGAAAACCCTCAGTGTGTGTTTCCTTGATGAAGAGGAGCACATGGGGGCATTTCGTTAGTCATTTCTGGAGTAGTTGCTGAGAGCTTTCCTCTCCCTAAGCACAGGTATCCTGGCAGTTAGTCCCATGGTCCCACCAACCTTTTCCCCACCTGAAATGTGACCTTTTTTTTTTTTTTTTAAATCCAGAAATCTTTATTTGTCCCCTACTGGCCAAAGAGGCAGGCATCCCTAGGATCTTTGTGTTATTGGAGGAAAGCTGCCCTTGAGGTGTCAATCACAGCTGTGGACGGAGCCTGGAGGAGGGTCCCAGCACCACCAAGGGCCAGTGGACATGGCTCCTCGGTGGGCTGGGGCCTCTCCTGCCTCTTTCCTATCTCCGCCGCCTCTGTCCTGGGTAATTATCAATCCGAGCCATCACTCCACTTGAAAGTCCCCAGCCTTTCCAGGCCAGAAAGAGGACGGGTTCTTCGGGGCGAGGGGCTGGGTCTCAGGACACAGAAGGACCTGCCCTCCTGGGGGGAGCCCCTGTCATCATCTCTTGCCAGATACTTTTTCCTCCTGATGTATTTTTTCCCCTTAAGAAATGTTTTTCCATAATAGCATGGTTCAAATTTTTAGACTGGAATGAACTTCCATCTTCTTATTAAAGTACCTTCTTTTCTTTAGACGCCCATATATTTCAGCACTCCCCCTCCCCCCTCCCCCCCCCCCCAACTGCTTTTCTCATAAACCAGAAAGAGCAGCAGGGCTTTGGCCAGTATTTTTATGCTTTGGCCTTATTCATAGCTTGTCAGCATCACTCGGTTTTTCTCACTGAGGTCAGTGAGATATTTGTGTCTCTGCCTTGCTTGTGTCCTTTGGAAAAGTTGCATAGAAGCTAAAAAGTAAAAAATAAGATCGCCAGTGCCCAGGATAGCAGCTTACAAGAAGCTTGCAGTTAATTTTATTTCAGACTACAGAATCGTTCCTTTCTGTCTGCGTGTAAACATGTGTTCATCTTCTGAGTCCCAGATTTCTCTTTGATTATAGTGTTGGTGTTTTTTGTTTTTGTTGTTAATCCTCACCCAAGGATATTTTTCCACTGATCTTTTAGAGTGGAAGAGAGAGGGAAAGACAGAGAAACATCGATGTGAGAAAAACACATCGCCTCCTTCACATGCCCCCACCAGGGCCCTGGCCGGGGAGGAGCCTGCAACCACCATACGTGCTCTTGACCAGAATCGAACCCAGGACTCTTTGGTCTGCAGGCCGATGCTCTATCCACTGAGCCAAACCAGCTAGGGAGTTTATAGTGTGTGGGTTTTTTTAAATGAATGTTTAAATGGTTTCAATTTGGACCGAGCAGAAGTCTCACTTTTAAAATATAATATTATAGTGATACTAGAGGCCAGGTGCACAAAATTCATGCACTCAGGTGTGGGGGGGGGGGGGTGTTCAGCCCAGCCTGCATCCTCTCATAGTCCAGGAGTCCTTGGGGGATGTAAGCCAGAGTTGGACATCCTTAGCGCTACCACAGAGGTGGAAGAGGCTCCCACCACTGCTGCTATACTCGCCAGCCATGAGCCTGGCTTCTGGTTGAGCAGCGCTCCCCCTGTGGGAGCACACTGACCACCAGGGGGGCAGCTCCTGTGTTGATGTCTGCCCCCTGGTGGTCAGTGCACGTCATAGCAACCTGTCGTTCCGCCATTAGGGTCAATTTGCATATTAGCCTTTTATTATGTAGGATAATCAATAGGATTGATACTTGATAATGACTAAATGAATAATATGCAGCATAAGACAATTTAAGAGTTACAGTGGCCATATATTCCTCATGCAGCTCATGTTATTGGGCATCATTTCCTACACTGTTTTGTGTTTCAGGTATCGAACCTTCATTTTCATTTTGACGTTTTTGCTGTATGCGAGTTTCCACTTATCTCGAAAGCCTATCAGCATAGTTAAGGTAAGAAATCATAAAACACTTAAGTTTCCTATCCTGCCTGTAATCTCTGTAAGGAACTAGTCACTTTAAGAGAAAACTGGTAGGGGAGATGGGGGTGGGGGGAGGGGGGCGGGGAAGGTAATAGGGGAAAATGGATTGTGTAGAAGCAAGTTATTTGGCAGCTTTGCTTTTTAAGTTTCTCTTTTCTGAATTTAAAATGTTCTAGGATTTATATTTTCGAAGGTAGTATACTCTCAGTAATATTAGTTGATAGTTTCAGAATCCTAAAGCTTAGTTCAATATTTATTCTTGTGTGAATTTTCTCTCCAAAACATCCAATCCTAAATTGTTCCCAACTCGCTTCTACGATCATCACGCTTTGACCCTGAGCTGGGCCGTGGTGGTGGCTCTTCGTTATTCTTAGAACGCCGAGTTCCTGCTTGCATGATGGGCGGGCAGGAGGCTGTTAAGCCGGCATTTAACTAGACTTTGAGTAAAGAAGATTCGAGTAGATAATAGCCAGTTAAACTTGACTTTGAGTAAAGAAGATTTTATAGCCTACATAATAGCCAGTCATAACTTGGGGAAAAGCAAGATAATTTTCTGACCCTTGTTGGAATTCCATCATTTTGCCGATAGATTGTCAACAGGCTTGAGTGGCGTGTGACTCTTGTAGGAGGAACAAGGAAATTGTCCTTTGCCAAAGACAGCTCGTTACAGCTCGATTGCCCCTCCCTCGCTTTCTCGTCGTTGGCGTGACACTGACCCAGGGCTGTAATGCTGTTGCCCTCGGCAGCCTTTCCTCCACTCCCTGTCCGTGGTCTGCTGAGGAAGGCTATTTGGCAGATAGCTACTTTGAATTGGTAAAGCAGAATCCTTGGCTGGATTGTTAGGGCAGTGCCCTGGTGATGATGACACAGCCACATGAGCACAGAGCGAATGAGTCCCGTGTACCGTGCTCACCCAGGAAGTCATCACCTGGTCGAGGTCTGGCCCAGAAGGCTCCTTGTGCCCGGCCATGGTAATCAAGGTCACCATGGAGTCCTTTTCCTGTCCTTGAACATCATAAATGGAAATAGAGTCCTACCATTGGAGCTCCTCTGTGTCAGGCTTATGTTTGTGGGAGGCATCCTCGTCGCTGCGTGGACCTGGTACTCTTCTCTGGTATCGCCGCAGCATTTAGCCCAGTCATATAGATCTAACGAGATGAACCCATGGTCCATTCTGGGCAGGTGGCCCGAGGATGATGGGCAGTGGTCCAAGGATGATGGGAAGGCAGTCTGAGGATGACAGGCAGTCAGCATTCAGCTGCACAGCTGCTCTGAGGAGTCCTCTGTGGTGCCCTGGACATGCTGTGTTTGCTCTGTGTGCTCAGGAGTGGGGCCGCGGGAGAGCCCGGGAAACCGGACCCGCCCGCATTCTGTGGTCCCCAGGCAGACTGCCCCACGGTGACGTCCTTCCCTAGAGCCAGGAGCCCTAGGAAGGCTGGTAAGACGGGGTGCTGTTCTGACCCTGCACCCCTGCTGAGTGCCCTTTCTCTCTGGCCTCTGCCCCCCTCTCCCTCCCCCCCCCCCCCCCCCCCCCCCCGTGGATGTCCCAGGGTGAGCTCCACAAGTACTGCGCTGCTGGGAATGAGGCTGACGTCAGATTCAACAGCCAGAGCCAGAAAGCCAGCGCCCTCCCCTCTCACCAGCTCCCGGACAATGAGACGGACTGCGGCTGGGCCCCGTTCGGTGAGTTCTCTGTTCCTGCAGGTCTGAGTAGGCTTTCCTCTCAGGGAGGGTTCTTCCACGGTGGGCGCTGGGGCGTGGCCCACTCCTCCGGCTGCTCCAGCCTTGCTAATTGAGCAGCAGTGTCCTCCAGGGTAACTGTGTCCAGGGAGCTGACCTACCACAGTCCCACTCCCCCAGCCGCTGCCCTGTCACGGGGCCTGTGTGCAGAAGTGTGACCGTCGGACAAAGATCCTCTTAGTGGGGAAATCTGCTGACCTCGGTTTGCATGTCGATCTTGTCAGAGTGGGAAGTTCAGGCGCGCAGAGCACAGACTGTGGGTGGAAGGGAGAGACCACCGAGGCCTGGTGCGGGGCCGGCCCAGGCGGGTGCTGGAGGAAAGGAATAGATCGATGCTCACCCTGAGCCAGGAGGGTTTGTCCACACAAACAGTGGCTGCCTAGTGGTTGTTTGGAATGTGGTGGCTGTGTTTCTGTTTGCCAAGCAGCCCAGCAGCACGCACCCCCACATTCTCCATCCTCCTCGGAGAGCAGAGGTTCTGTGTACTGTTGCCCCGCTGGGGAACACGCACTGACGCTTAGTGACAGCTAAGCACCACTCACCTCCGCCTGCTGCTCTTCACCATGCAGATCAGGACAACTACCAGCAGCTGCTCGGGGCTCTGGACTACTCCTTCCTGTGCGCGTACGCCATCGGCATGTACCTGAGGTAGGTCCGCCTGAGCTTGCGAGACCCTGGCCCCTTACACCATTCCGCGCAGAACCTTCTCAGGTGTGTGTGCTGACGAAGGCAGGTGCGTGACACTAGGCCCCGCCTGCATGCAGGCCCCTTTCCTGCCAGTCTCTTCTCAGACACCAGGAAAGAGGGAGAGCCGGTGCGCACCGCTGGGCAGGGCGGACTCTCCATGACGCCTTCCTGGCCCTCGGGTTTCGGACACACGCGAACCCTGCCCGGAGGTGTCACTTAGGAGCAGGGTACTAGGGGCTCCTCATGATGCTCAGCGGAGTGCATCCTCGCTCTGCTTCCGGGGCCGCCATCTGTTTACGTGTCCCACATCACTCAGTCCACGGTTTGCCAAGTGTGTGCTGCCCGGGTCCACCTGGACACCCTGCTCAGCACACACAGGCTCCTCACCTGCGCGCAGGGGCCGAGCGGCGTGGTGGCTGGGTGAGGATGCAGACACTGCCAGGATCTGAAGCCCAGCCCCACCACCTGCTCATGTGGCCGTGGGCAGGTCACTGCACAGCTTTGCACAACGGGGGAAATAGTAGTCCTCACCTCAGAGGACAGGGGGATGAATGTGTTAATACATGCAGGGCGCTCGGCATGCGGCCGGCACGTGGCGCATGCCCAGCGTCTGCCACACGTGACTTTTATCCTGGGTTCTCCTTGATCCCCTTCTTGAACTGACTAGGAAGGCGGTACGTGTCAGATGAGTAACAGGACATGTTGGGGGTGGGTTAAATACTGGAATTATGGCCCTAACCGGTTTGGCTCAGTGGATAGGGCATTGGCCTGCCGACTCAAGGGTCCCAGGTTCGATTCCGGTCAAGGGGATGTACCTTGGTTGCGGGCACATACCCAGTAGGGGGTGTGCAGGAGGCGGCTGATCGATGTTTCTCTCTCATCGATGTTTCTAGCTCTCTATCCCTCTCCCTTCCTCTCTGAAATAAAAAAATACTGGAATTATGTCAGTCCAGCAGGGTTGGGGGGAAATGAGCATAATAGAAAGCAAGGCCTTTAGCCCAAGAGGCTTTGGTTCGGAGCCTGGGATCTTTAGAGATTCGAGAATCTCGGGGATTCTGTCGATGTTGAGCCTCTTCCCTGAGACCCACCAGATGTGGCGTTACTGGGACCTGGGCCCCGCCCCAGCCCAGCATCCTTGTGGGTGGGTGGTGCCAGCCGGGCAGTTCCCTCTGGTGGAGGGCGGTTTCCGCTCCTGTGTTTGTGTGTTGGCACAGTGCTGCAGGTGTGGGCAGCAGCAGACAGGGAAGCCCGAGCGAGTGGTGCACGCAGAACAGGAGGAGTATGTGTAAGCCTCCGGTTTCTCAGGCCGGGTGGCACCCAGCTGCCAGCCTGTTCCATCTTGAGGAATAATGTTTACTCTAAAGACTGCTCTCACTGGACACCAACAACCTGTAGAATAAAAGACCCAACGCTGGAGTATGTTTCTCTCGGTGACTAGAAAACAGTACTTGTACTTAAATGTTCTTCTCAGCTGAGAGTGATTTTGTCCCTTAGGAAACATAGAGCAACATCTGGGGACATATTTCTTAACTGTGGTTGTCACGGCTGGAGAAGGGGTGGTCCTGGCCTCCAGTGGGCAGAGACCGGGGTGCTGCTCACATGCCACAGCACACGGCACAGCCCTCACCGCGAAGATCACCCCGCCCCGGTGGCAGGCGTGCCAAGGTGAAGAAACCTGGTTTAAATGAAGTGCTTCTGTTGTTGCCTATTTACCGGCCAAGACCCTTTCCCCGGCGGCTGGCCAGTGAGCGTGACCACGAGAGTCTGGCCAAGGCAGAGTCCCCGTGGGCTCTCCGCTGCAGCGGGGAGGGCCGCTCCCTGGCACGGCCTCCCAGTGCCGCCTCGGCACGTGGACTGTGGCACAGCAGATACGGTTAGACTTGGTGGGGGCCTTTCCGGCCAGCTCCTGCCTGGCAGGTGTCAGCAGGCGAGCGTGGCCTCTGGAGTCGGGTAAACATGGAATGGTGTCCGTTCCGTCAGCCTCTTCGGTGGCTTAATAGCAGCTCCAGGCCAAGAGGCTTGCTCCTGGTCACCGGTCATTCCTTTTTATGGTGTTTGCCTACAGTTTGACAGTTGAAATTTTAACTGGATGTTGTTTATATAAAAGCAGGATTAACTAGCCGGACACGTTTGGGTTTGTTTTTTTTTAATGTCTGCCATCATATGTGTAAGCCATGGTGTTTGATGTTTATTATTTGACAGTAAGTGACTTTCACTAGAAATAAAGAGTCTTAAAAGATGTTTCCATGACCAGTTTCTGGTTAATAAACGCCCCATTGGGAGGTCATTGTGATTAAATCTTCTTGGAAGCAGCTGTGCTCTGGAGTTCTAAAAGCTCCGAGAACAGCCGGAAAGCATCCGGAAAGAGGTCGCTGGGCCATTTACACTGTGGGTGTGTTTGTTTTCTCATATTTGTCTTTCTCTTTTCTTCCCCTCAGCGGCATAATAGGGGAGCGCCTGCCAATTAGGTATTACCTAACTTTCGGAATGCTGGCCAGTGGCATCTTTACTGCCCTGTTTGGGTTAGGGTATTTCTACAATATCCACAGTTTTGGATTCTACGTGGTAACTCAGGTAAGGTCTGGGTCCATGGCTCACCACACGTGGGGTTTCCATGATGAGCTGGACAGGGTGTTCATGTCGTAGGTCCCTCCCTCCACCAAGAGAGAAGATGGCAGGGGGTGGAATCGGGATGGGGCATGGCAGACCTGTATCCTGACTGACATCAGGGTCAGCGCTGACATGTAAGGTCTCTCTTCTGTCTTCTCTGAAATTGCAACATCCATGCAGTTTTCCTTAAGTTTCAGGAGTTGCCACTTTTTTTTTTAAATATATTTTATTGATTTTTTACAGAGAGGAAGAGAGAGGGATAGAGAGTTAGAAACATCGATGAGAGAGAAACATCTATCAGCTGCCTCTTGCACACCCCCTACTGGGGATGTGCCCGCAACCAAGGTACATGCCCTTGACTGGAATCGAACCTGGGACCCTTGAGTCCGCAGGCCGACGCTCTATCCACTGAGCCAAACCGGTTTCGGCAGGAGTTGCCACTTTTTAAAAAATATATACTTTTTTATTGATTTCAGAGAGGAAGGGAGAGTGAGATATAGAAACATCAATGATGAAAGAGAATCATTGATCGGCTGCCTCCTGCACGCCCCACCCTGGGGATCAAGCCTGCAACCCAGGCAGGTGTCCTGACCGGGAATCAAACCATGAGTTCCTAGTTCATAGGTCAACGCCCAACCATTGAGCCACACAGGCTGGGCAGGTGTTGCCTCTTAGGGAATCCTATCTGTCCACACCCCAGCAGGGAATCAAAGCAGGAGCCCTCTGCCCTCATCTGGATGAGTTTAGATGTTCTGTCGTGTGACAGATCATACCACTCAGGAGTCAGAGGGGTGTGGGGTGCAGCGAGGGCAGGAGGAAGGGAGGACGTGGGCGTCATTGACGATGGGACAGGGTCGGAGGTGGTCGGTGGGAGGAGCGAGCCTAAGGGTGCTCACAGCAGGTGACACAGAGACAGGCCCGGTGGCTTTGCCCTTCCAGCTGGCCCAGCCCTTCCTGAAAAACTTGGCTACTGCCCATCTCCACGTTCTTGAGAATAAATATTTACTAGAAATGGAAAATGACTTAAAACAATGAGTTCAACTTCTGAGGCTCTCCAGATAGTCCAGCGGGTGTTATAAAATCATCAAAGCAAATTAAACGTAGTTTACCTTTAAAAAGATTGCCACAAGACCTTGAAAAAATTTGACTGTTTAAATTACAAAAGCAAGTTACACTTTGTAGTAATATTTAAAATTAGAAGGAAGGAAAAAAGAAACCATTTCCCCAGAGTTCCAGCACATTCCTGGAGGGAAGGCCACGCCTGGCTGGCCCTGAGGCTGGACCAGCGAGCAGCCCCGACGGCTCCTGCAGAGCTGGTTGTCCCAGTGGTCATTTATATATATACTAGCGTTCCCGTTGCAGGAAAAATCCTGCAATAGGGTTTCCTGCTGCACTCTACCCCACCCTGCCTGCTCTCCTCCCTTGTCCCCCACCCCGCCTTCTCCGCCAGCCCCCCTGCTTTTCTAACTTCTCCGCCAGCCCGCTCTCCTTCCTTCTTCCCTGGCCCCGCCTCCGCTCCTCCCTTCTCTCCCGGCCCGCCTTCTCTGCCAGCCCGCCTGCTTTTCCCTTCTCCCCCGGCCCCGCCTCCGCTCCTCCCTTCTCCCCCGCCCCGCCTTCTCCGCCAGCCCCCCTGCTTTTCTAACTTCTCCGCCAGCCCGCTCTCCTTCCTTCTCCCCTGGCCCCGCCTCCGCTCCTCCCTTCTCTCCCGGCCCGCCTTCTCTGCCAGCCCGCCTGCTTTTCCCTTCTCCCCCGGCCCCGCCTCCGCTCCTCCCTTCTCCCCCGCCCCGCCTTCTCCGCCAGCCCCCCTGCTTTTCTAACTTCTCCACCAGCCCGCTCTCCTTCCTTCTCCCCTGGCCCCGCCTCCGCAACTCCCTTCTCCCCTGGCCCCGCCTCTGCTCCTCCCTTCTCCCCCGGCCCCGCCTGCTCAACTTCCTTCTCCCCTGGCCCCGCCTCTGCTCCTCCCTTCTCCCCCGGCCCCGCCTGCTCAACTTCCTTCTCCCCTGGCCCCACCCCCGCTTCTCCCTTCTCCCCTGGCCCCGCCTCTGCTTCTCCCTTCTCCCCTGGCCCCGCCTCCACTCCTCCCTTCTCCCCTGGCCCCGCCTCCACTCCTCCCTTCTCCCCCGGCCCCGCCCCTTCTCCCCCGGCCCTGCCTGCTCAACTTCCTTCTCCCCCGTCCCCGCCTCCGCTCCTCCCTTCTCCTCCCCCCGGCTTGCTTGCTTCTCTGCAGCTTTGCTCCCTTCTGCAGCTCTTGGCTTCTTTCTACGCTGTTGTGATATGCAAATTAGCCGCCATCTTTGTTGGGATAATTTGCATATTCGTCCTGATTGGTTGGTGGGCGTGGCTTGGCTGGTGGGCGTGGCTTGGGCGTGGCAAAGGTGCGGTCAATTTGCATATTTGTCTATTATTAGATTAGATGATGCCTAAGCAACCAGAACGACCGGTCACTATGACACACACTGACGACCAGGGGGCAACACTCAATGCAGGAGCTGCCCCCTGGTGGTCAGTGCGCTCCCACAGCCAACCTCCCCTGGCCAGCAGGCCCTGATCGGTACACCACCCACCCACCCACCGAGGTGGCAGCGCAGCAGCAAGGGAAGGAGAAGGGGGAGAGGTGGGGAACCACATGGTGGTGGGGTGCTGACGATGGTGGTGTCCATTCCTTCTGCGCCTGGCCCGGTGACTGTTGCCTCCTCTCCCGACCCCACCGGGGCCTTTGGGCCCCAATCAGCCTGGTCCCGATCAGCCCTGATTGCCATCCAGTCCTAGGGACCCCACCCATGCACGAATTTCATGCACCGGGCCTCTAGTGTATATATAAAGGAGAGAGAGAAACATCATGCCCCCTACTTGGGATCAAGCCCGCAAACCGGGCATGTGCCCTGCCTGGAATCGAACTGTGACCTCTTGATTCATAGGTCGACGCTCCTCAACCACTAAGCCACACTGGCCAGGCGCTAAGTCCCTTCTTGAAATGTAAGCTCAGGGTATTCTTAAAAGGGGGAGAAATACTTTCTCTCGGCTTCAGATCAAAGTTAATCTCAGTTCAGAGTATCATTAACAACAGCACCTTCTTCACAACATAGGAAGTGAAAGCATGCAATTTGCAAGCCACATTTATAGTACAATCACATTTCTAGGAAAAGAAGACAATTTTTTCTCTTCTTATAAAATTTAGATTAGACAGCGATTGAACCCCTTGGCCCCAGGCTGTTAATAGTAGTTCATCTTCTAGCAAGAGGTTTCCTTTTCTTCCTTTTCCCCACGTATTCTAAAATTTTCACCATAGGCATGTGTTAGATTTGTAATTACATATATAGATTAAAATTTTTGGCTCTTGGGGTCTGACCCCTTCCTTTGTGGGAGTCCCAGCTGTGCTCCCACACTTGCGGAGAAGGGGCAGTGTCCGCGAGCAGTGTTCCCCTCGAGCTGAGCCTCCCTTCACCCTCTGTCACAGATCATCAACGGGCTGGTGCAGACCACCGGCTGGCCCAGCGTCGTCACCTGCCTCGGCAACTGGTTTGGAAAAGGAAGGTGAGACCTCGTAAAGTGTGTGATTGTCTGACCACCTGCTGTACGCCTGGCACTAAAGCAAAATCCCGTTGAATGGCAGCTGTCATAGAGAAATAAAAGGTTTTAAGAAGG
This sequence comes from Cnephaeus nilssonii, assembly GCF_951640355.1. Taxonomy (NCBI): domain Eukaryota; kingdom Metazoa; phylum Chordata; class Mammalia; order Chiroptera; family Vespertilionidae; genus Cnephaeus; species Cnephaeus nilssonii. Next base: position 7,169,020 of record NC_137074.1, read on the forward strand.
GAGGTGAGACAAGGCCACCCTGTTTCCAGCAGCATTACTTTGTAAAAGATTTGTTTTTAAAAGGCTTTATTTTCACTTTTTCTCTAGATTTATTGTAGGGGGAACGCTTTAACTAGTCTAGGAAATAAAATAATTAAAACTTCTGGGCCCAGAGGTTCTGAAATGCAGGTGGCCTTTGTCCCAGGAGATGCCCCCGCCACCTGCTGTGGGCGGGGCGGGTCTGTGTCCTCCTGCAAAGCTGACCAGCAGCATGGCCTTTTCCGGCCCCTGGGGACCTGGGAGACGTGCAGAGGGCGGACCCTGCCTCAGGCCACGTTGAAAATAAGACTCAAGGCACATGGCAGTGTGACAAGTCCTGACTAGTCACCCAGCGCCTGGGAGCAGAGGTGCACGCAGCCTCTGGTGACCTGACTGCGGTCCAGATGCCACAGTAATGCTGTGTGACCCACAGCCCCGGCCAGGGCCAGGGTTAGGCAGGGTGGGGAGATACTGAAAATGGGGAACGGGAACAGGAAGCCCGCTCCCTGAGCCTCATGTAGCGACTCCATCCATTGGGCCAGTCAGCGGGAACTCGTGTGAATGGGATAGTTCATCGGATGATTGGACTTAGTCTGCAGAGGCACCCATTTAAATTGGGGTCCTCCAAGAACTTCAGGAAAAGGCCTCATTCCTCTTTTGAAACATAAATAAAGAAGCTCTGAGCGAGATGTGTACCCACACCTGTGTCTCCGAGGTGAAATGAAGCCCCGTTCCCTGCAAGCATCCCGGCCCCGCGCCCTGCAGCAGTTCCCGCACCGCCTCTAGCCCTCGACCGGCTCTCACGCGTGGCACCAGCACCGTGTCCCACACAGCGGACCCCGTGAGCTTCTGGACATCATTTGCTGCCTTGTGTCTTGTGTTGCAGGCGAGGTTTGATTATGGGGGTCTGGAACTCCCACACCTCAGTGGGCAACATCCTGGGCTCCTTGATTGCTGGCTACTGGGTGTCCACGTGCTGGGGCCTGTCCTTCATCGTGCCCGGAGCCATCGTGGCGGCCATGGGGATCGTGTGCTTCCTCTTCCTCATTGAGCGTAAGTGCCCGTGCCTGAGCGACGACCACCCCGGAGGGCTTCGGGCTCGAGTTGCTAAGAGAGCGGGCTGTTGCTTAGTCCTGGTCAGGCGTGCGGCTGCCCTGGTTCCCCCCACATCGGGTAGATTCCTTCAGGTGCAGCCTTCCCCGTTAGCTGCTTCTCTCCTGGTCATGCTGGATTTTCTGCTGTTTCCTGATTTCTGGAGTAACAGGTTGAAATTCCTTCCACCTGTCCCCCTGCCCTGCAGCGCCAGGCATGCAGGGTTTTCCTTGTGTCCGGGAGTCTCGCGACTTCCTCGGGCCTGCCACGTTGCTCCCGGCCAGGGGCGAGGTGCCCGGCCCGGCACCTGCTCACCCCAGACCTTGTTTGCTTTCTGATAAGGTGTATCTTGGACAGTGTTGTAAAACCATGGCACAGCTTATGGCCATATATCTTACTTGGGTGAAGAGCATTCCATTCTAGACTCAGTTCCAAACTTGTTTGAATTGAACTTGAAATTAATTTTTAAAATAGAGGCCCAGCAGGACAAAGGTTCTTCGGTGTGCCCGCGGTGGAGAAGCTGGTGCTGCTGGATGCCAGGGCGCTCAGATCGCACACGCCTGTAACTGGACCCGAGCGTCGCCGAGTTCTGGGAAAGGTCACCTGTGCCACCTGTTTTCCTGCAGGCTGGGTCCTGCCACCTGGCTCTCCCGGGTGTCCTTCATGCATTAGTCACCTGAGAGCCAGGCACTTCCTCTTCGCCAGCGCAGGGTCCCCGGATGCAGTGCATTGTGCTGCCCGAGGTCTGGAGTCCACCCTGACTTTTATTCTCTTCCTCAACTGATAAGAGGCTGGCTCTGGGGGAGGAGGCGTGCGGCAGTGGGCGGGAGCTTGCTTGCTGGCCTGGCCTGGGATCCGAGTGCCAATCCCCATGCAGGTCCATCAGCCGGGCCGGGCCGGGCCGGGCCGGGCAGGATTTCCAGGAATAAGGAAGCCTTGGTTTGGTCCTTTGTAATCAAATGAATGAGAGCCTCCTTCCCCCTGAGCCACCACTCCTGTGGCTCCTGCTGGGTGTCAGGTTGGGGAGGGAGGGGCGATGCTGAGAGTCTGAACAGAGGGCTTTCCTGGAACTGCCTTCCCATCATTCCCATCACCTCCTGTCAGCTTCCTCTGATTCCAGGGGCCCCCCTGCTGGCTTCCCGCTTCGTACTGTGGTGACCTTGGGGCTCTGTTTCTCTCCTCCTGGGTCCACTCTTGGGGCAGAAATGCCACGAGAGACCATGCCTGTGAGGCCATCCTATGAGATCTTACCGATGTGGGGGGACAGGTGAGCGCATCCGGACCTACACTTGTGCCTTCTGCTTCCCTGGTTCTCCTCGGCAGCAAGCTAGCACTGACGGGGAGTTTTGAGGCTCCACGGGCGGCGGTGGGAGGTGCTGTGGAACCGGGGCCTGGCCACCGAGCCCGGCCTCCCCTCCTGTCTGCTCTCTTGTTCCTCTGCTTGGTGGTTTTCCTTACCCACAGTCTTAGCCTCCTGCTTTATTAGAACTGTATTCAAGGTTCCACAAGATCCTCAGTGAGTCCCCTATCCCTGTTCTACTTGGTGCCACCAAATTCCTTCTCATGCCCCTCCTTCCCTGCTCACCCCACCCCTGGCCTCCTCTTAGTACCTGATCTCAGTACCTCATCTCTCTCAGTACCTGATTTCACTCAGTACCTCATCTCACTCAGTACCTCATCTCAGTACCTGATCTTTCTCAGTACCTCATCTCAGTACCTCATCTCACTCAGTACCTCATCTCAGTACCTGATCTCACTCAGTACCTCATCTCTCTCAGTACCTCATCTCTCTCAGTACCTCATCTCAGTACCTCATCTCTCTCAGTACCTGATCTCTCTCAGTACCTGATCTCACTCATACCTCATATCAGTACCTGATCTCTCTCAGTACCTCATCTCAGTACCTGATCTCTCTCAGTACCTCATCTCAGTACCTGATCTCACTCAGTACCTCATCTCAGTACCTGATCTCACTCAGTACCTCATCTCACTCAGTACCTCATCTCTCTCAGTACCTCATCTCTCTCAGTACCTCATCTCAGTACCTGATCTCACTCAGTACCTCATCTCAGTACCTGATCTCACTCAGTACCTCATCTCACTCAGTACCTCATCTCTCTCAGTACCTCATCTCACTCAGTACCTCATCTCTCTCAGTACCTCATATCAGTACCTGATCTCTCTCAGTACCTCATCTCTCTCAGTACCTCATCTCACTCAGTACCTCATCTCAGTACCTCATCTCACTCAGTACCTCATCTCTCTCAGTACCTCATCTCACTCAGTACCTCATCTCCCTCAGTACCTCATCTCTCTCAGTACCTCATCTCTCTCAGTATCTCATCTCTCTCAGTACCTCATCTCTCTCAGTACCTCATCTCACTCAGTACCTCATCTCAGTACCTCATCTCACTCAGTACCTCATCTCTCTCAGTACCTCATCTCACTCAGTACCTCATCTCTCTCAGTACCTGCTCTCAGTGCCTGAGGCTGCAGTCACTCGGCACCGCTGGCACTTCCTTCGATGGCTCATCGCTGCTGGGGGTTGGCTGTCCTTGTCCCTCCGCCCTGGCTGCTCCTCTCTCCTCCCCCAGCCTCTGCTAAGGCCGGTCCCCATCCCTGGCTCACGGCCCACGGCCCACGGGCACCTTTCAGACTTGGTGTTTGTCGGCCCTCCCGCTGGAGGTCTCCTCTCAACCCTCCTCCGTGTCTCCCACGGGCGCAGCTCTGCCTCTGAGGTCCCATCTGCCCCTTGAATTAAAATCCGGGGTTGGCTGTGATTTGTCCTGGAATGAAGACATCTCTCAGACTCTTCCTCATAACCAGTGAGCGCACGCCCTGCAGCTGTTCTTCTTCCCATGTCGTCCAGAGGACATTGTCAGGAGGGAGGGCGAGTGGCTACCGCACGCCTCGTGCTTCCTGCGTTCCAGGCCCGGGCCAGGCGAGTGCGTACCCAGGGAAAGGCCTGAGGCTCAGGCGCTAGCAGACCTGCCCCAGGTCACTCAGCAAATGGGGATGTTGGGTGTGACCCGGTGCCAGCTCACCCGTTCAGGCCATGGATCCCTTAGGTCCTTGGGATGGGTTCAATTAAAAATGAATTTTTTATTTAGATGATGATCTTTTTTAAACTTTATTTTTTAATTGAGTTTATTGGGGTGACACTGGTTAATAAAATTACATAGGTTTCTTGGTTCATCTCTGTTCCCTCCTCTCCCTACTCGCTGAGTGTGGGGCTGAGCAGCGAAAGCTTTGGGGGCCCCTCCTTGTCACCTGCTCCTTCTTCCTACCCAGGGCTAGGCCCAGAGGACAGGGTGACCCCCTGTGGGCCCCTCGTGTCTGCCTGTGAAATGGCTCTAGGACGTGTCCCAGCCAAGGGTCGTGTGTGCTGATGTCCTCCAGGCGAAAGCCCAGGAGACGCCCTCTCCTAGGCACCGGCCAAGCCTCAGGGGCAGGGAGGCCTCCTGGCTGGCCCTGGGCGGGGCGGGGCAGGGGCACAGGGCGGCTGGAGAAAACCCCAGGTGAGCTGCTGACATCACTAGTGGCGACCACACGTGTCAGGTGGGCCCCTGGGACCAGCAGTGCCGTCCCTGCCGGCCCGCGTGGGGTGAGCGTGGAGGAGCCTCCAGTCCATCAGAAAGGGCTCAGCGAGGCCCGCGTCACCCTCTGTGTCACATGGGAAGGAACTCAGCTGTGGGGACTTTAGAGCCCTTTAGCTCAGTGTGTTTCGAGGCAGTTAAACTGTTCCACCAGAAGTTATTAAAAGACCAGCCTTCTGGGTGTGTGAGGGGGGAACAAGGCTGTTTAGAGGCGGCCTCTGGACTCTGAAGAGATGAGTTTGCTTCCCCCGCGCCTCCCCGCTGTGCTGGCCGCTGGTGCCCACATGCACCAGAGTCATTTCCGAGCAACAGGGTGGAAAAGCCTAGCTCCCAGCTTTGTTACTCTTTCCCACGTCCTGCCTCCTGGCGTTTAGATACAAGGCACTTTATTCTGTATCAAGATGGATGTTCGGTCCCCACTAATTTTCATTTCTAATTAATTCCATAGCACTAAGCAACTCATCACCAATGTCACCTTTAACCTTCTATTCTGAAACGCTTTTCCTGTTCTTACATTTCCTCCCGGAACTCCTCCTTCAGACACGCTTCGCGTGCCTGTCTGTCACTGCGGTGTGCGTGTGCCGGCGTGTCTGGGTGTCCCGTGTGACCTGTTCTCCGCATTGCGCAGCAGGCTCCATGCTCCTGCCGCTCACATTTGTTGGCGGAGGGAGGGCAGGGGCTGTGGGTTCTCTGTGGGGTGGCCGCCGCCCTGCGCCCTCACCCCACCACGCATGCTGCCTCGGGCATTGTCTTTTTTCTGAAATTGCTGGTAATTGAGTAAAAGTATCAGATGGGTCTTGTTTTGGTTTAGTTTTTGTGTTGGAGGACATGCCTGGCCCCGGGTTCACACGTGACTGCATGTTTGGTTTTTCAGATCCGAAGGACATCGCCTGCTCGTCCACCCTGGTGGCGGTAAGGACTCGCTCTCTGCTTCTTGTGCCCCTGCTCCAGTGAAGGGAGGTGTGATTCCTGGCTGTGGGTTCAGTCATTGTTCTAACTGATGTTTTTTCTCCCAGCATGCAAAAAGCTATGAGAATGGCGTGCACAGGTTTCGACTGCAGAAGCAAGCTCTACCTGACGAGAAGAAGCTGCTGGTGAGTCCTCCCCGAGCCGCTCAGCAGGCGGTCAGAGTCGCTGCCTCAGGGACCCGTCCCAGCATCCAGGGTCCTTACAAAACTGGGTCTCGCGTTTCATCAGTAAATCTCGAATTGGTCCTTGGTAGATTTCTTTGGGTAGCAGGCTGAGCTTACTTTACATTTTCAAAATCAAATTAGAAAGTCGTTCATTCGTTCAGCAAGTATTTGCAGCATTCCGTGAGGCGGGCACTGCTCCAGGTCAGGCTGTGCCGTGAGCATCCGTGACACACCTTGCTCCTGTGGAACTCCCATTTTGGGGGGGCCAGGGGGACAGCACCAGCTAAATGCCAGGAAGACGGAGAGCAGGGAGAGGAGCAAGCTCTCAGGTGTCTCTCCTCATAAGGGCACTAATCCCCTCCAGAGGGCTCCCCTCCGGACCAAAGGCCCACCTCCAAATACCATGACATCAGAGATTGGGGTTCAACACATGAATTTGGGAGGAGCACAAATATTTGGTCCACAGCATCAAGTCTTAATCGATGTCCAAATGGCTCAATATCTCTCCGATTGTTTTGTCAAACTATGACCTCCTGGTTCATAGAGCGATGCTCAACCTCTGGGTCATGCCTGCTAGGCCCTCTCTGATTGTGACTGAAGACTTGCCTTTGCCCTTGACCTCAGGCCCGTGTTCTGGTGCAGCTCCTCACCAGTAAAGCCGGCCACGTCTTCTGAATAAATGTCGCTCCTTCCTTTCCTGGTTCTTCTATGGAAGTCTGTTTACTAGCTGTCACCAAAGAGACAGTCACCTAGTTAGAGGCCCGGCAGGTCCTGTTTCAGGCCCGGCCGCACCGCAGGCTGACTCAGGGCGGACGCCACCAGGCAGTTGGCCCTTTCAGAGGGGCCTCTGAGCACTCACCGGGCTTTGGTCCTTGCCCTGTGTTGCAGGAAGAGCTCACACACTGCAGGTGGCTCTTGGCGGGCAGGCAGGGCGTCCCACAAGTTCAGCAGGAAAACCTGGCATCCCCTTTCCCAGAGGGACCCGGCTCAGACCCACAGGACCTCAGAGTGGAGTGTTCCTCAGCCCCCATCATGACTGCCTTTCATTCGGCTCTGCCTGCTTAGTGTTTGTAAACTCCGTGGAGTTCTGCAGTTCTCAGCCGGGACAACACCTTGAGCCTGCTGGGGCCTGCTCCAAGGACCCCTGTAATTGTCTGGGTGCAGCCTGTGCCCCGGACTGGCTCAGAGCCCCCGGAGACTCAGGGCTCAGCCAGGGTTGAGAACTGTGACTTAGTCTCCTGACCTGGACAGTTAGCATAATTCATGAGAGAAAAGTTGATTTCCAAACTCAAGTGGCAGTTCTTCATGTTCATGTATGTCATCATCATGCTGAAGCATCACGTGTGCGGTAAACGTGACCATGTTTACCCAAAGGCCAGTCCCCTGTGCCACGTCTGCCAGGAAGCCACTTCCCGGCTCTCGGGATGGTGCCCTGCTGCCCACGCGAGGTGCTGGGGCTGAGCCCGCCCCCAGTTGTCCCAATTGCTATTTTTCGCTGGGAGAGAATTCTGAGTATCGAGACACAGATATGGCAGTGCATTGTCATCTTTTGTTTTGTTTTTAATAAACTGCATTTGTAATCCAACTGGCATAGGCTGTAGTGAGATCAATACTTACAGGCTGTTTTGTTCTGTGGGAAGTCTGAAATACAGAGAAACATTCTAAGTCCTGGAACTTCATAATTTAGTCGTGAGCAACAGTTTCAGGCCATCTTGCTCGGACTTGGAGCCCCATCCCACCTTGGGGACCACTGTTCTTTGCTTTAATAGTGCAAACTTGTCCTTTAGCAATGTCCAGAATCAAAATTTACAAAATATCAGAATTGGCTTATGCATTTTGAAATAATGTTGGTTCTGATCATGTACATCCATTGTGAGCTCAAAAAATGCAGGATCATAGAAAGCATTTATTTTCATAAAAATTGCATGTAATTTCACCACTTGGTGATAATCATTGCTGGGTTAGAATTTAGCTTCTTTCTATAATACATTATATAGTTACCTTGTTATATCTGTACACTAGAGGCCCGGTGCATGAAATTCGTGCACAGGTAGGGTCCCTAGGCCTGGCCAGCGATCAGGGCCGATCGGGGCCTTCTGGCTGCTGGCTGGGGCCTTCCTTCCAACTGCCGTCCAGGGCCTCCCTTCCCGGGCTGCTGGCTGCTGGCTGCTGGCCAGGGCCTTTCTTCATTCCGTGCTGCCCCCTGGTGGTCAGCTCACATCATAGTGAGCATTAGGACTCCCGATCTCCCGGTCGAACTCCTGAGGGGACACTTTGCATATTGGCCTTTTATATATACAGATATTCAAACATATATAAATATTCATAATATATGTATATATTCCTTGAGATCGTGATAAAATACAATTTTGAGCATTTTGAGCATATTTCCTTGTCATTAAAATCTATAACTTTTTTTATAACTGCAAGATATATTATTACTATGGATGGGCTTTACCAATTTTCCTCAATGGTGTTTGACATTCATTTTATTGGATAAGTAGTTTTTCATCGTCCAAATTATTTTTCACAAATAGATTCCTAGAATGGCTGGGTCAAAGGGTTTTACATGTTTAGTTAGTACTTCCTAGAAACGCGGGAAAGCTAATGATTCTAAGCGATGACTGCGGTGAGAATGTTCTCCTAGATGCCCCGAGACTCTCAGGGGAGCCCTTAGCCATCAGGAACCCTGGTCTCCCTTCGACCGGAGGCATTGACAACCTCTTCTTTCTCTTTCCGATGGGCTCACCTCCAGGACCCAGAGGTGCAGTGCTTGCTGCTGTCGGACGGGAAGCGGGCTGTCCATCAGAACCACGTGGTCACCCTCCCGGCCGAGGGCGGGGGCAGCATGGCCGCCATCAGCTTCACCGGGGCCTTGAAAATCCCCGTGAGTACCGGCCTGGGGAGAGTTTCCAAAGGGGGGCGTCTGTGCACATGGTGGATGACACTGGCCTGTTGATTACTAAGCTTAGCAAAGGCAACTGGGATCAACAATGCACAGGTCAGAGCCTCAGCAGGGCCCCTTCACAGGCAGCCCGGCCCTGAGCAGGGCCGCAGTGTCTGTCTGCCTCACACTGTTTTAAAAAGTTTTGAAATTAGTTGTCTCCATTTAGAAATTCAGAAACTTCATAGACAAACAGGCCTCTCATCTTCCCTTGAAAAACCTGAGTCTCTGGCCCTGCTGGGCCTCCACGCCCTGTGTTCACTTCCTTCCTCCCTCCCTCCCAGCCACCTGCTGGCCCCTGAGGACCTGCGGTGGCCTCTGGGAGGCGCCGGCCCTGCGTTCTGCTCTGCGGGGTGGGCCTGCTCAACTTTCTTCACCCAGGAAAGTGCTTTAGGAGCCCAGACCTGGTCTCATTGACCCGTGTTCTACCAGGAAGGAGGGTGAGGGGTGCAGACAGAAGCTGATGGGCCACAGAACCTGGGCTTGTTCTTTGTTTAAAGCTGAGGCGAGCTGTGTGCAGGGAGGTGGCTGATCCTGGCTCTGGGCAGACAGGCATGCGCAGTGCCTGCTGGTGGGCCCTGTAGGTGACCAGATGTGAAGGAGATTCAGGGAGAAGGTGTTCAAGACAGGGCTGGGGGCCCTCGCTGGTTTGGCTCAGTGGATAGAGCGCCGGCCTGGGGACTGAAGGATCCCTGATTCTATCCCAGCCGAGGACACATGCCTGGTTTGCAGGCTCGATCCCCAGTAGGGACCATGCAGGAGGCAACTGATCAATGATTCTCTCTCATCATTGATGTTTCTATCTCTCCCTCTCCCTTCCTCTCTGAAATCAATAAGAATATATTTATTTTTTTAAAAAAAGAAAGACAGGGCTGGGGGTGGTGTGCAGTGGTGAGATTTCTTGTTGGTTCAGGGTTTTCGTGTATTAAATACATGGGCTCACTCAGCAGGGAACCGGGGACTGTCACAGGACGTGTAGAAGCCGTTTTCTTCTAACACGGTGACCAGAGAGGCGGTGAGGGCAGAACAGGAGCAGGAGCAGCTGGAAAAGGGAGAGCAGCCCTGCCCGTGGGCCATGACGGCCGGGCCGTGGGGACCGCTCTGAGAAACTCCTGAGCTGCTGCCCACAGGCACTCGTACTCACAGGAGCAAGCATGGGTCTCACACAGCCGAGACCACTTCACCAGTGCTCGCCCTCCGCAGAGGGGCAGCGGGACGCAGCCCCAGAGGCCCCTTAGTGCGTGTGTGGGCTGGAGGGTGAAGGGCGCACCCAGAGCGTAGAATCACAGTCACAGCCATAAAGGACCTGGGAGAGCCGCTGTGGAACAGATGAGACTGAGTGGGCCTGGAGCCTGGAGCCCGGAGCCGCTTCAGTCAAGGGCGCTGCAGCCCAGCCTGGCCGCCCGCCATTGAAAGAGAGAGAACTCTGGGCTGGCCTGCAGGAAACACTGGTTTTAAATAGAAGGTTATTTTAAAAAGTGTCTTGTTAACAACTAGTAACCTTTCTGTGGTACCTATTGTGTAGCTGCCGCGAATACTTTTACTGAAAGTGGGGTACACACTAGTTAAGAAATGCAAATGGGTTTGTGCAGAGTGCAGAGAACAGGCTGAGAGCCCTGGCCTCCGAGGAGCTGGGTGTCCCAGCAAGTGTCAGCCACTCTGAGCCCCCACTCCTTCATCCATCACTCGGCTCAACGCCTGGCGTCATGCTTACTGCTGTTCAGGATTGAAGGAGGTCACTTAACTAGAGCTCTGAGCACAGCGCCAGCTACACGGTGAGGGTGCAGTAAGTCACACACACACCCCCAGTGGGGTATCCCCTGTGCAAACATCAGAGCTCCGAACACCGAGCTCCTGGACGAGTTCAGGGCGTAGAGGAGTCCTCTAGCCACTGACACAGACGGCCCCGTGCTTCACCTCGCTGTGGCGGGCCTGGGCACACGCAGCGCTGGGGGTGCCAGCCCAGCCCAGAGCTGTGGTGTGTATGGGCGTCGGGGCGTTTGCCGCTCGGTAGCACATTGAAGTGAACACAGGGAGTGCGCCTTTGGGGTAAGCGGGCTCGCTCTCTTTCAGGGTGTGGTCGAGTTCTCCCTGTGCCTGCTCTTTGCGAAGCTGGTCAGCTATACGTTCCTCTTCTGGCTCCCTCTCTACATCACAAACGTCGGTGAGTACCTGTGGCTGGAAGCACGGGCGTTAGGTTCTGTGCGGAGGCTGTGACCCAAACTCCCTTTAGCTGCTGGTCCCGGGGACTTGGGAAGGAGAGGCATCCACGATGCATGATGATGTGAGAGATGCTTTGAACCCAGCGACATGAGTAGTGGACAGGTACAGACAAAAAGGCAGCTGGGCCGGGCACGTTTTGTTGCCATGGCAATAACCTTGATGGGGTTAAAGGGCTGACATGCCCGTCCCAGCTGTGGCTGCTGGTTCCGCGGGGTCTTCCTGTTCCGGGGCAGCCTGCGTTTAAATCTAGTTCCATCAGACGTTGAGCCATGGCAGCTGGCGAGCAGGAGCGGAGGCCCTGGGGAGCTGAGATAATAAGTGTCTGATGGTCTGACCTGGAAATTGCTTCCTGGGGATGAGCTCCAATTTGAGGGAAGAGCAGACAGTATGTCTTATTTCCGAAGTCCAGCAGGGCTGGCGCTGTCGGTGGTGACAGAACGTTCCAGCTCAGGAGCAGTGTGCAGCCCCGGGTGTGACCACACAGGAAAGGCAAGAGGGGTCCAGACATTCCTCAGAGAAAAGATCCCGCGGCCAGGGGCTGCAGCCTCGCCTGAAAGGGGATGAGGATAGGCAGGACGGATTGGGCAGGGTAGGATGGTCGGGGAAGGATGGTCAAATAGGACCCCGAACTTCTGGGTGTCCCCCTGAGAGGTGGGCAGATGCCGGCTCTGCTGAATGGACAGGGAGAGAAATGTGGAATATGGGTTTGCAGGGTGCGGACGGCATGTTCCCAGTGTCATGAGGACAAGTGGACGTGGCCTGCGCCCGAGCAGGAGGGCTGACTGTCACAGGATGGAGGCTGAGGGGACCGTGAGGGGTCCGGCATGTTAGCAGGGGCGGGGTCTATGGGGGGCAGGGAAGGCAGTCAGGAGCTCGGGGATCCTTCCCTGTCTAGCGACCCCACTTCTGTCCTGTGCTGCATGGAACCCTGGCGACACTGAACCCAAGGGGGTGCCAGTGAGACTCAGCAGGACCAGTGCTCATTTGGGGGGCGACGTGTTTAGTTCTCATCTGTCTGTGAGTCCACCCACGTGCTGGGCTGCTTGTTTTCTTCCGTCGAGTTAACTGGCTGCTCCTCAGAGTGGATCATGCTTAGGAAGCAAGAGGATGTGGTGGGAGCATCTTCCTCACAGCGACGCCCTTCACTCTAACAGATCACCTGGACGCCAAGAAGGCGGGCGAGCTGTCCACCTTGTTTGACGTGGGCGGGATCTTCGGTGAGTCCATCGCACCTGCTCCATGCGTACAGACAGTGGCACATGAGCTCCCAGGGCTCGGGACCCCTTAGAGCTGACTTACCGCTGAGAGGACGATGTGCCCCAAGATGTACCCCTGAGTGGGCGTAGCCCCTCCCGCATCTGGCTCCTGCTCTGCACGTGAGCTCTGTCAGAGACAGGGCCCAGCGGGTGGTGTTAGTGACCTGACAGGCGGGGCCTTTCGGGCCTAAAGCAGACCCCAGGCTGCCGCGTTGTCTCACTGGGAGGGGCCGCCGGGTCACTCGTGTCTGACCACAAGCACATCGGCCTGTTCGGCGGTCAGGCATCGCTGAGGCGGCTTCCTGCTAACGGGACGTGGGAGGGGACGTCACTGCCTTCTCGCCGCTGTGCCCATATGCATATCCTTCCTCTCCATGGGGCCTCGCCCAGGGAGCGGCCCTCAGCACCACCCTCTGCATGGCAGGTGGGATCCTGGCAGGGGTCATCTCGGATCGGCTGGAGAAGAGGGCCTCCACCTGCGGGCTGATGCTGCTGCTCGCGGCCCCGACGGTGAGCTGCCCCACCGCTGCCATCCTCTGTCCTCCCCCAGCAAGCTCTCTCCCACCGGCCCAGGCTCACCCCATCCATGGCTCAGACCTCCCTCGGCAAACCCCGTGGGCCTGCAGAGCCCCGGCCTCCCCCACCCACTGCACATCAGGGCCCTCCCCGCTCCCCCCCCCCCCCCCAGACTCCCACTGCTCCTTCAGGATCCCAGGCGCCATCCCCGCTCCCGTCAGCGCTGACCCCGCCCATCATGTTCACAGCGGTCACGCTGCTTTTTGGTATTCAGTGGCGCGCGACCTTGGCAGGTGACTTTCGCTCTGCAGCTCGGTTCCTTATCTGCAGAGTGAGGAGACAGCAGCAGCACCTCACATTGTCAGTGCGAGGGTTAAATGAAGCATTGTATCGCGGCTGTCTCTACAACATGTTACATGTAACATTGTTACTCCCCAACCCACATTGTGATTATCTGGTCTGCCACTCCACTGGGCTGTGCTTGTCCCCAGGCCCGGCCTAGTTTGCAGTCATCTTGGGTGGTGGGCACCGCCCAGCAGACACTCAAAGAACCTTCACTAAGGAGCTGACTGCGTGTGGCCCCCAGGCCTCGGGCCCCCGCTTCCCCAGTGCTCTGTGGGGTCAGTGGTTAGACTCCAGGAGAACTGTCCCAACCCAGTCCTCTGGCCCAGGAGCTCAGAGAAGGAAGCGCCGCAGGGTCCCCCAGCTCAGCCAGTGCGACCGGGACCCGCGTGTCGGGGACAAGGCCAGTGGCTTCTGTGCTGGGCCTTCCACAGACGCCCGCCTTCAGCCCACCCAGCCAGGAGCGGGGCCTCCGTTCCGTTCAGGGCTGCCCCGGTCTGCTTGGCTCCTGAGAACCACCCACCTGGCTTCTCAGAAGCACAGACCCCAGGGCACTCTCTCAGCCGCTTGTCGTAACCCACTGCTCCCCTGTTTTCGCCCGTTCACAGCTCTACATATTCTCCACCATCAGCAAAATGGGCCTGGAAGCCACCATCGGTGAGTGCTCAGCCCTGCTCTTCTTTCACACACGTCTTTTGACCCCACAGCTTGGTGAGATGAAATGAAAAACTAACAAAGGAGCCTTTAGCTGGTGTAACTGGAGCATCTGGCGAGGCTGAACTAGTCCGCATGCCCCTCTTCGGGTGGGGACGTTGGGAGAGGCGCACAGGACTCCTGCTCCCAGGCACAAGGCCTGCCCGTCTGCAGGTTGAGAGCCAGTGTGGGAGGGGCCGGCCACCTGGCCTCGGGCAGTGACGGGCCTTCGGTGCCCGGTGGCCAGGAGCCACTCAGAGGCCAGATGTCACCTGCAGGCAGCCCCAGCCTTCCTCCCAGCCGGCTCCTGTCACTGCCGTTCGGGGGCAGTGTCGTAAGCCTGAAGGCTGTTTGTAACTCGCACTGTCACCTCATGGCTCTGACACAGAAATACTGTTTCCATCCTAACAAGCCAGCAGGGGGATGGGCGGGGGTGAAGGCTGAGTGTGACCCCACAGAAAGTTACGGGAAGGCAGGTTGCTGATGGGGGATATCACGGAGGTTGCTGATGGGGGATATCACGGAGGTTGCTGATGGGGGATATCACGGAGGTTGCTGATGGGGGATATCACGGAGGTTGCTGATGGGGGATATCACGGAGGTTGCTGATGGGGGATATCACGGAGGTTGCTGCTACCCCTGGCCCAAAAGCCTCTGCACAGAGGAAGTGAACCGGAGGGCGGTTTAGGAAGTAACTGCGTCCCAGAAACAGGCACCGTGGTACCGCGGGGCCTCGCCCGTTTCCCTCGGAGTGGGTGCGGGGAAGGCCTGCCGCTGCGGATAAGGCTGTGGCTGGTCTGGCCAACAGACCACAGGGGCATTTGCTATCCTGGGGCACATGTGTGGTCACGTGTGTACTCGGTGCCCCGGGTTCTCACCCCCTCGGTGTGTCGGCAGCTGCTGTCCATTGAGGTGGAAGAACGGAGTTCTGGGTCCGAGCACAGCCTGACTCTTGGGAAAGTGGCTGGACTTGCCAAGCACGTCTCGGGGCAACTCTAAAGGAGGTGCTTATGACGATTGCCCTGGCAGGCCCCCCGCCCTGGGTTTGTGGGCCACCTTCCCAGCATCCCCCTGGGGCAGGGCCCCTTTGTGATGCCAGGTTGCCCACCTCGGGTTTGCTGAGACTCCCGGGGGCCCAGTTCTGCTCCCTAAATCCCCTGTGGTTTCTGGTTTCCACAGCCATGCTGCTGCTCTGCGGGGCCCTGGTCAGCGGGCCGTACGCGCTGATCACCACCGCCGTCTCCGCAGACCTGGTGAGTGGCGGGCGTCTCAGCGCAGAGCCGGGGGACAGGAGGGCAGGTGCTGGCCGAGGTGGTACCTCTTCCATCCATGACAGCAATGGTCTCTATTAGTACCATGCTGTGTTTAGAAAAGCACTTTTTAAAAAAATTTTTTTCATTGATGTCAGAGAGGAAGGGAGAAGGAAAGAGAGAGAGAAACATCAATGATGAGAGAGAATCATTGACTGGCTGCCTCTTGCACGCCCCATGCCCCCCACCACCAGGGATTGAGCCTGCAACCTGGGCATGTGCCCTGACTGGGAATCGAACCGTGACCTCCTGATTCGTAGGTCGACACCCAACCCCGGAGCCATCGTGGCCAGGCTAGAAGCACTTTTTTAAAATGACCAGTGTCTATCCATTTAAGAGTTTTCTAAGCAAATGAGGGGAGAGTGTAGCCCCCATTCTATAAACGAGGAGGCTGCGGGAGGCCAGTGGTCTGGCTCACCCCTCTGTGCCGGCCTCGCAGACCGAGGGACTGTGCACCCCGAGCCTGCCCTGGGGCCGCGACAGTGAGGCCGGCTCCTCCCCGGGCTCGGCCCACTCTGGGTGCCCACCCTGTGCCTCACCCTCCGCTGGGGTGGGGCCTGCAGACAAGCCAGACGGGGTCCCAGCCCTGGAGGACATGTTCCAGACAGGAAGCCACCGTGGTGAAGAGGTAGTTACTGTGCAGAACAGTCTATGTCAATGCCACCCTCGGCCTTGGGACCCCCAGGGACCACTGACCATCTTCCTGGGGAAGGGGCTGCTGCCCAGGCGACAGGTGACTCCCGATCCCGGAGACCCCGTCCAACCCGAGGAGGCGGGCCATTCTCACCTTCAGCATGGAGGACGGACATGTCACACGGTATCATATGCCGGCACCTGAAGGGAGCGCGGCACTAAAATACACAATCTTTAAAAAGTAGCTCCCTGTGTAGAGAATGGAGAGAAGAGACATGTGCCAAACACAATAAGTTATGCAGACTCCGCCCTCCAAGAGCAAGCGAGCCTCCCGCTCCCAGGTGTGCGTTGTCCGCCACCTCCTTCCACCGGGGACAGGTGGGACAGGAAGGTGATGTGACTCGGGATACCTGACAGACCCGACCTCTGCCAGGAGTCAAGGTCAGTGGCAACAGTGATAAGCCATGTCGACACGTGTGCCCTTGATATGAAGGGCTGAAAATGGCACTTAACCTCTAGTTTTTCTCCCCCAAACCCTCTCCCCATCTAATATGAGGAAAACATCAGACAGATCCCAGCAGAGGGGCATCCTACTCCTCACAACTGTCCAGGCCGCCAGGAGCAAGGGAAGTCTGGGAATCCGTCACGGCCAACACGATGACTCAAGGTCACGTGGGTTCCTGGACGGGAACCTGGGAGAGAAAGAGATGAAATTAAACATCCGATAAAAAACCAATGCTCTCCGAATAACGTGTAGATTTTAGTTAATGACGCCTCCGTGCTGGGTGGTTAATTATAACAGACGTAGCATCACCGTGTAAGGAGTGAGCGCAGGGGAAGTGGGCGCAGGACTTACAGCCGGTCTTTCCAGGGTGGCTTCTGAGGGCAGAGGCCACGCTCAGAGCTGCCCTGCAGAGTTACTGTGTGGGATGCCCTGTGGAAGGCGAGGCTCATTTCTCCCCCAACGCCCCTGGGACGCATCACACCCGGTTTTCCCTCTCTCCAGGGGACTCATAAAAGTCTGAAAGGAAACTCCCACGCCCTCGCCACCGTGACCGCCATCATCGACGGCACCGGGTCTGTAGGTACGTGGGTATTTTTGGCTCTAAAATTTAATTGTCACAGGGGAACCGCGCTGTCACGTCCTAATTAACAGATGCCACGATTCCGATTGCTTTGGTGACGTTGGGATCAACCGGCCTTCTTAAAATGCGAGCAGAGCAGAAGCGCGTGCAAGCCCAGGGGACAGGGGGTGGCACCGTCTGTCCTCTCTGGCCGGAGGGTTCCCGAGACGACATGGGCGTGAGGCTGGTTGGAACTCTGTCAGTGTGAGAGCCCCCAGGGCTTCCTAAAGCCACCTGTCAGCACACTCCGCCCGGCCCGCGGCCCACGGCCCAGGGACTGTGTCGCTGTCACCTCTGGGACAGACGCTATGGAAATGGAATGGCAGGAAAACTAACAGGTCCCACAGCGAGCCGGATCCCCGTGTCCGCAGCCTTGCTGAGGTGCCGGGAGATCGCTCAGTAGCCTATTCTGAAGGACAGAAAGGGGGTCAAATACGCAGCTCATCCTCAGAGAGGGGCA
Organism: Cnephaeus nilssonii; assembly: GCF_951640355.1. NCBI lineage: Eukaryota > Metazoa > Chordata > Mammalia > Chiroptera > Vespertilionidae > Cnephaeus > Cnephaeus nilssonii. Next base: position 7,186,360 of record NC_137074.1, read on the forward strand.
GGTGGGCACTGGTCACCACAGCCTGTTCTCACCAGCCAGTCCCTGCCCTTCCTGGAGCTTCATGCGCACCGTGACGGCTCCCGGCGGAGGTCCCGGAGCCACCTGTGCGGGCCCCGGGCCGCCCGTTGTCCAGGAGTCGGGCTCAAGCTTCTGTGTTCCCCGGGGTCAGAGCAGCCCCGTCTTTGTCCTCATCGTTGGTGCCTTCCTTTTGCCGGATCCGGGGGTGGCTTAGAATTTGCGGGATGGGGCTAGCGCCCACCTCTCTGATGTTTGTTTTCAAGTGAGATCATCCCCTTTGGGGCGTCTCTCTGGCCCGCAGACGTGTCTAGGAAAGAGGTGGGTGCTCTGCCCCCTGGCGTCTGCGGGCGGCTCGACTCCCCGCGTGGAGCAGGCCTGCTCTCCCCGGCTCACGTGGCCCACGGGAAACTTCCACAGCTGGAAGTCATGCTCGTGGGAGTTGGACTGGGGTGGCCTGGGACTGTCCAGCCTGCGCTCCGCCTCCTGTCCCCGAGGCCTTGGTGTGAGTCCGTCAGCTCCCACTGTGAGCCGCTGTTAGAGACCATCACAGCTGCTGGCAGCACCGGGTTGCTGCCAGAAAGCAAGGATGGGGCTCAAACAGGAAAAGGAATGAATGAGGAGAAAAACACGTCTTTCTTGATGTTCTCAAAGCAAGGGGGAAGCAGAGGTCGCTGCCTAAGAGGGGGTCGCTGCACCTGTAAAAGGGCCGCTCTGAGTGTGTGGGAGAAACCAGGCACAGCTCTGAACCCCTCGACCTCACGGAGGACAGAAGAGGCCACCCGAACCACGTGTGACCCCTCACTGACCCGCAGCCCTCGCTGACGTGGGGGACGGTCGCGCCCACACGCAGAGGCCTGGCAGGGACCCGGACCTCCAGGCTCTGCCGCTCCAGTGCACAGGCCCTGAGGATGCGGTCGCCATGGAAACGGCACACGCTTGTCCACCGCTGTGTCTCCCTCATTATTTCTCTCCGGAAGTGCTGCCCAACGTGGCAGAAGCAGAGAAGGCTCGAGGGGAAATGCCCGCCGGCAAGGCCACGGTGTCTGAACTCTGCTGTCCCTTGGAGAGTTTGTCCAGACGGAGTTGGAGGTGGGAGTGTCCCAGGTCGCACGGGGGAGTCCACGGTGGTGCTGAGCCCAGGCCTTCGTTTCTGGCCTCAGTTTCCCCAGGGGCTCCCATCGTTTTCTCTGAGGCCTCTCTCCGCCCGCTGTGCCTGGACACCACGGGCCCTCGGCCTGTGCACACGCCCTCATCGCTGACACAGGGGGCTCTATTTGTCTTTGTTACGTGTTTTTTTCTGCTATTTTCTGTGGGTTTTGGGGGGGGGGGGGTTTCTGGAAAACTATTCAGATGTTGAGCTTTCTGGATTGATCTTCCATTGTCTTTCTTCCCTTCTTTCCTTCCACCTGCACCGAGTTGTTCTTCTTTCTCAGAGGCGCTCTCGGTCCGACCTCTGCACTGCCCTTTCTCTGGCTCGCACAGTGTTAATGTGCATTAGCTCGCCTGCCCTTGGTGCGGCCTCCTCTCATGGCCTGGCTGCCGTTAGACCGAGTCATTGAAATTGCCGACGCCGACCCGGTTTTCAGACCCAGAAGTGGACGTTTCGGATGGTTCAGCCTGATTGTCCATTAGCTCGGAGGGAATCACACTCCTGGAGTTTTCTTCTCCCCGGTCTGGGCGTTTACTGCTCACTTGCTTCGCTGAGCATTCCTCAGATTCGGTCGGATCTTGGCCCGGCCCGTCATACATTCGTGCTTCAGGACGAGCCGCTGAGCACCTACTAGAAGCCCTGCTCGTGGGAGGGCATGTCGCTGGTCCTCAGGGTCGTGGGTCCGCCTGGAATCTGGAGATGCCCCCAGTGCCCGGGGGGCGCGGGGCGTTGGCTACCAGCATTCTGTGTGGGGGAGGGCAGGCGGCGGCTTGGCGGACGCTGGCGGCCTCCCCTGCACTCCCCGGTGCCTGGCTGCTGACTCATCCCGCCCTGCACTGGCCTTGGTGTCCCGGAGCCCAGAGCCTCCGGTGCAAATTCTCCGAAGGTTAAGCTGTGCTCTCCTGCAGGAGTGGGGGTGCTAGGGGGTGTGCACTGGGGTATTGACGTTGGGGAGGAGAAACCTGGGATGAGGTGGAGGGACGTATGGAACAGTGCTTTGGACAAGATCACAGCCGACTCCCCTTTTCCTCCCCCGCCGCCTCCCCCTCCCACCCTCTGCTCCTCCCGCCCGCCCTTGCTCCTGGGCCCGGATGGGCCTGGCTCTAGAAGTAGCACCTGCCACGTCTGTTGTCGTGTCCTTTAAAACCCACCCTCCAGGGACCCGCGCCTTCTCTCACCTCCCTTCTCTTTGTGGGGTTATGATTTCTTAAATTCCATTGTGGTTCGTTTTGTGGTGTCTGGGAGGTTATAGAACAACCTACCCTGTTTACCTGGAAGTTCTTCTGAGACAAAGAAAGCTACAGCCGCATCTCAGGTGATAAAAGTAGCACGTGCTCTTTGCAAGCACTTGCGGGAGTGTCAGTACATAAAGTAGTAAAGTGGGAGCCTCCATCTCTGAGACCAAACCTCAGAGTTCATGCCTTGGTGTGAACGCTTCATACTTCTCCCCCATCAGACAGCTCACCATCCACACACGTATCACAATCATTCCATCTCCTGCAGGAGAATAAGTCACCAAACCCAGCCGCAGACATTCTTGCACAGGAGCCTTTGGGCATTTTGATGAATATTTGTTTTCTTTTTTTTTTTTATAATTTTTTTAAAAATTGTGGTCATAATTTTAGACTTAATAAAAGTTGCAAACAAGCACAGAGAATACACACAATGTTTGCCTTATCATCTCCCCCATGCTCTCACCCCGCACACACGCAGCCATCCACACACATGTACACTTACGGATACGTAAGCATCTTTTTTCTGACCCTCTTAAGAGTAAACTGCATTCATGCTTCCCCTTCACCAGTAACTGTGTAGTCAGTATGTATTCCCCGAAACCAGGAACTCCCTGACATGAGCTCAGAGCAATGATCAGAATCAGGAAATTAACATTGATACTGTATTAGTATCTACGCACCTTACATTTCTCCAAATAATATTTTATAGCATTAGATTCAGATTTCTTCATTATAAAATGTTTCAATAGGATTAATGGGTCAAAAGAACATTTTAATGACAACCCATATTTTAGATTTGCTTCTAGAAAAAAGGTTGTGCCAATCATGCCTTCAGCAGGACTGAGTATAATTAAGCTTCTTACCCCTCACCACTCTGACAGGTGAGGATGCGACACTACTGTTTTCATGCTTTTGCTTAATAGTCAGTGAGCGTCTGAGCCCCGCTCGGTACTGCAGACAGTCCCGCCCCAGACCGTCCTCACGCAGAACGCGTGCCCACTTGCCTCTTTCAGGAGCCGCCCTGGGCCCTCTGCTGGCCGGGCTCATCTCCCCGTCGGGATGGAACAACGTGTTCTACATGCTGATGTTTGCAGATGCCTGTGCCTTACTGGTAAGTCTGGCTCCTCGACCAAGCAGCCTTTCGTGAGCGCCTCTGTGTGGCACCTTCCCCGAGGGCTCCGGCGGCTCTCAGGGACTTGGGCCTGGGGCGTCCTCACTTCTCTAAATGTCGCTGCCCGAGACCCTTCCTCTTCCTGGTTTAACAAAGGGCAGAAGCAGCAGCGGCCCATCTGCTGGTGCTGCAGGCCGTGCAGAGAGGCAAAGTGCAGGCGCCCCCTGGGGGTCCCGGCCCTGTCACCTGCAGGCCAGGGGGACTGCCCGTGGCGTGTGGTCAGACGGGCGGCCAGGCTCTCACATCCACCAGCCCACCCTCTCCAGTGCATGCAGCAGCCAGGCTGGCGGGGACCCCTGTCGGAGCCGTGCGCACAGGCCTGACTTCCTCATGTTTCAGAAGTTGAGCTCCGTCCTTCAGAATTGTCACCACTATTGAGGGCTTATCCGACACTAACAAGCAGCATTTTCCTCCTGTTTTCCTCTCTTAGTGATCCGCTTTTTACAATCACAGGCTGCTTCCTGCTGACACTTTTCACGTTGGGAACTTGGTAGAATTGATGTCAGAAAAAATGCCTCCTCTCTCTAGTCTGTACATTCGGGGCTTCTAAGCTCCCGCTTGAACCTGAAGCCTCCAAGGAAACCAGCGTTCCTGCCCTCGGGCTTCTGGCTGAGGTTCTGGCTGAGGCTCGGTCCTGGGTCCTGCGTGACTGTGTGGGTTTCACACCATCCCCCAAACCCTCCCCCAGCGCCCGCTGCCTTCGCTTACTGGCACAGCGTCCCAGAAACAGACGCTCCTCGGGGACCCGTTCCGAGCTCCGGGCACTGCCCACCGTGGGGGCTGGTGTCACACTTGGGCACAGACTAGAGGCCCACAAAGGAAACCAGTTAAATGCAGGCGGTGCGCGGTCCTTAGTCTGGACTTGGGAGCTGGTTCTGAGCCCTCTCGGCACGAAAAAGATCATGAAGGCGAGGAGCTCGGCCAAGGCGCAGGCTGGGCTGTCTCAGTTTCCCCGGCAGCAGCAGCAGCGCGTGGGGGCTGCGGGGCGGGCAGCGAGCTCCACGTCCCACCGGGCCTGGCTCTGAGCCACGTGCGCGGCTCCCAGACCCCCTGTCACCATGGCTGTGGGGCACCTTGTCTTATTTTCTGTCTTTTCCAACTGGGACATCTTATGATGGGGCTCACTTCACCTTAAACATGACTTGCGCCTGGCGTCACTCAGGCTGAAGTCTCTCCTGCGGCCTCCTTTCCCGCAGCGCGTCCTCCGTGGGGATGCGTGAGCAGCAGCCCTGCGCTGGGGCCGCCGCTGCCTGTGCGCAGGCCTGGAGGCCTTGTTGTTCTGGAGAAGTGCCCCTGGGGCAGACGCTGGCATGAGCTGGGGGAGCCCGGAAGGCCGGCTCCCGTGGGGCAGGCAGGGTCCGCAGTGACGGGCGTGTGCGGCGGCACTCGGGGTCTCCGTGGCAGTGACGGTCGTCTTGTCTCTGTCTGGGTGCAGTTCCTGATCCGCCTCATACACAAGGAGCTCAGCTGCCCAGGGTCAGCGACAGGGGATCAAGTTCCGTAAGTCCCCTCCCTCCCCCCGCCCTGCCCCCCTCCTCCCTGTAATTACAGCGCTGCCTCAGAGGTCGGTCTGGCTTATCTGCCGCCCACACCTGGCTGCTCTAACGGAAGAAAGACTACTCCCCGCTTCCCGCTTCCCCACATCTCGCTCGCTCCCCTTTTCCTTTCTCGTAAATGGCTGCTGTGGATCGATCCTGCTCGTCTCCCCTCCAGATCCGAGTGAAAGATGGGGGGACGGGAGACTGCCTCCTTTGTTCTCAGGGAGCTGGGCTGCTGGGCTCCTGTTCTCAGGGGGCAGCCAGAGCTCAGCCCGGCCCCTGCCCCTGCCCGCTTCCTGTCTGCGCTCCCCCCTTGGTCCCCAGGGCTGTGGGGTGGGGCGGGGCGGGGCGGGAAGCCCCCACAGAGGGGAGGGAAGCTGGCACTCCCTCCGAGGGGCTTGTGCAGGGCCAGGGCCCTCTGTCCTCCGACCGCCCGTCCGTGTGACCAGCTGCTATTTCGCCCTTTCCTTTCAGGTTTAAGGAACACTGACCACTTGGTCCTGCAGAGGGACGCCGGGCCGTCCACAAACTGTCTTTCAAGGCAAAGTCCAAATAAAGGATCCTGTGTTGAAAAGAATGACCTACTCCTGCCTTTTGCACACGCACCTGGAAGAGACACAAAAGCCACCCTGAGCGCTCCCGGCTCTGTTTCAGGCGGGCCTGGCGCTCGGGGCCGCGGGGAGGAGGTGCCGTCGCCTTGGCGGAGCCCGGGGGCACCTGGCAGGTGCTGTGGGACACTCGGTGCCCTGTCTCTCAGGTATTTCGGCGTGGAATGCCAGCATGGGGTGAGCGCCCGAGGGCGGGGACTCCCAGGACACGCGTGGAAGACAGTCAGCTCCAGCAACACCAGGGAGGAGGCAGCCAGCAAACAACCCCTCCCAGACGGAGCCTCGCAGCTGGGTCGGAACCGACGGAGTCAGATGCCGGCACTTCCTCTCTGAGCCACCTGACAGCCACTGGGAGACGAGCAGCGATGACGCGTCCACACCCGCAGGACCCGAGGCACCGGGAGCGCCAGCCCCAGGGCCCCCGGGATTCCTGTCATCCCAGCTCCTCAGGCCCTGACCCTGCTGGTCCCCACGGGGCCCGGGAAGGCGGGGCAGGGGCCTGCGGGCTGAGGGGGAGGCACTGGCAGTGGGCGGGTCCCAGTGCAGAAGGTGTTCCCTCCCCACAGGCCGGACACCTGGGACCGGGTTTGTTTATTTATTAGCGTGTGCCGTGCTGAGGGAGCCGAGCACACAGGGCATTGGTTATTTATTAAGACAGACTGATTGTTTCGTGGCCACTGTTCTCTCGGTTGTTGCCTAGCAAAACCCTTATCTACCCTTTGAAATAAAGTGTTTTTTAAAAAAACTCCATCAGAACGGCGATTGTTCCCGCTCACTTTCCAATAGAACTGCCTGTTCTTGGTTTTCTGTTCCAGCAGAGCCGGGCCACCCCGCTGGGGAGCAGGCCGGGCTTCCTTTAAATACAGGGTGTTTTGTGAATCATGCCGTTGAAGGCATATGCCAAGATTTGTCCTTGACTGTGAAATGTCACAGGGGAGGAGCGGGCTGCACTTGAAGTTGCACACTGGAGTGCAGGCTCTCAGACTTCCCTACACCGGCATCTTCCAAGTCGGCGTGACGCACATTTTCCTCAGAAGGATGCCATGCTGCCACTTCACAGCGTGAAGGGCGGTGCTCAGAGCCGGCCAAGGTCACCACCAAGGTCAAGGTCACCATCGTCATTCCCACGAGGGTCAGAGAAGGGCCAGGCATGATGAAGGTCTTCTGAATGGCCCTTGTCCTCACAAGCAGGCTAGCTTTTTGATAACAGAAGTTACTGACACATTTAAAGAGTTTCCTCCTTCTAAAAATAAAAGTTCCATAAACACCAAGTGGATTATATACAGTTTCATCCACACAGTTCACTCAGCTCACAGGTTTGTTTCTCTTTTCCATCCTGTGTTTGGTCCTTCACCTCCAGCACCTTCCTTTTCCTGGGTCCCTGTCCCTGGCTCTCCGCTGCCCCTCCGGGCCCTGCCCACGGGGGTCGAGGTGGCCGCGCTGGTCTGTGCCCCTGCGGCTGCCGCCCCCTGCTCACCACCTCTGTCCTCGGTGCTCACTTTTGAATTAAATCGAATGAACAAAGGGAGGGCTGAGACCTATAAACGGGCCATTCAGTAATGCACAGGGAATTCTTTCCGGTTCTCTCTGACCTCATCCAAGGCCGAGGTCGAGTTCAGTGGACCCACTTCCTGTGTGCACCTTCCCAAGGACAGCCACCATCTGGAGGGGAGTGACAGGCAGCTTGGGGCAGCCGTCGGCCTCCCCGCTCAGGGACAGGTATTGAGGCCAGTTCCTCAGCCACGGAGGCCGGGAGGCCTTTAGAAACGGAGAGCCTGCCCTGTTTGAAAAGGAGGAGGACCCACGGCCAAGTTGTAAAGCAGGTCGGCTGAAACACATTCTCCATCCATGACGGGAAGATTTCACCGAGACTTTTAGGGAAAAGGTGTGTGATTTGCATATAAAAACACCCTGCACTTGGCCGGGCCCAGAGCAGCCGCTGAGGTGCCTCGTCTGCAGAGCCCCAGGGCGCAGCCGCGGGCATTGGTATGGGAACGGGACTGCCTCTCATGAATGTGTATGCGCCTGAGGTTTTCCCATTCAGACCCGCACAAAGTGCCAGGGTGATTGAGATGCAGGCTGGTGAAGGGGCTGGGAAAGAGCCGGGTGGGACCACAGTCACAAAGCAAAGCAGCCTCACAAACAAGCCCCTCGAAGCCAAAAGCCAGGCCCACCCCTGCACTCGCAGCTGTAAAAGCCAAGGAAACAGAATTACTAGAAAAAATAACTGAAAAGAAACACAAGCCCTAACGTCTTATTGTTAGATTCTATCGGCATGAAACCGCTCGGCCACGTTACTGCAGGAGTCGGTCAATGCTCACTCGGTCTCCGCGTATCTGATCGGGAGCTGGAGCAGCGCAGGGACTGGCCTGGCCCGTGGACCCACTTGGAGGAACGGCAAAGAGGGAGGCGTGTGGCGGTGTGGCCGTGTGGCTGGGGGGTGGCTGCAGGGAGAGCAGAATGGAGGCTGGCGCGGGCATGCGGGTGCTGCTGTGAATTGCCCGCAGTGTGCCTGGGCACCTCGGGGCCTGCGTAGGCTGGCTGAGCCGCAGGCCCCCGCTTCTCCAAGCGGGATCCTGTGCCAAATGAAAACGGGCCCCTCGTTCAAAAGCAGGAAGAGGTGCTGTTCAGGGTACTGAAATAGAAAATGCTTTCCTGTCTTCTGCTGTAGGAGGCGGTAGGAGGGGGGGTCACAGAAGGGAGTCTCAGCTCCGGTCCCCAGCACCCCTTTCGCTGTCCCACCAGCTTCACTGACAAACCACAAAGGCAGGGATGACATTATTCAGAATTTCAACACGGCGACTGCAGAGCCGACTGCAGAGCATTCAGCCCCAAGCACGGGGCCCTTTGAGTACAGGTCCCGTGGGCCTGCACTGGTCATGTGCCCACGACGCTGGCACAAACTTACAGTGGGACCCGCGGGCCAGATTAGAGCTGGGCTGGTCCTGGCAGCCCCCAGAGACAGAGCCAGGGAGGAGGGTGGGCCCACCTGGTCTCCCTCCCTGGAGGGCCCCTACATATTATGCAGCCAGTTAGGGTAACAGCTGCCCCGTGGGCTTCCTTTTCCCGTGTGTTCCAGAATGTTCTGCCCTTTAGAGAACAAATGCACGATGCGCTCCTCCTCCCGGGCCTCCCCCAGGTAGGGCCGTCAGCCTTGTTATCCTACTCCGTCGCTGGGTGTCATTGTCACCTTCTGGTGTGCTTACTGCTTTGAGTCAAACTAAGCCTGTGGCCTAAGACACACAGGTAATTCTGGCCAAAACACTCTCTCTGCCTCGAAGTAGGTGTGAGTGAGCCCCACGCAGGGGTTGGGTCTGCACCGGGAAACCCGGGTGCTTTGGTGGACACCCGAGAAGCAGGCGGCTTGCTTCCTGGGTGTCCACGGGCAGGGCCTACAGCACTTACTCCGTAAACATGTGGGACCCCAAGACTGAGCATCAGCATCGCACCCCGGAGACCCAGGCCCCGCCCGGGAGCCCCTGGCGCCGCTGTGTGCAGTAGCTGTAAATGTACAGCGTGCGACAGTATCCAGGGCAAGGGAGGGAAGATCGCCAGGCCCGGAACAGGCCCCTGGGCACCCCCTGCTCTTAGAAGTAAACACGACTCGGACTTTAACGTTTTTCACTTAACACGGCGAGTGAGGGTGAGCGGCGACCCCGCGCCTACCAGCCTCTGGGGCTCCCCTTCCAGCTTTGGCCCCGTTGGCCCCAGCCCACAACAAGCAAACGAGCGAGCAGGCCATTTCAGGGGGCCAGGTCTAGGGAGAAATTAAACCAGGACCCGGGTCAGGGAGGGGGAGATGGCATTTTATTCCTGACGGTTCCCTCTGAGGACGGAGTAGCTGAGCAGGAAATCCAGTGAACGGTGGAGCGAACCGTGCAGGGGAAGTCCTTGCGGACCCAGAGATCTTAACAGGACTTTTCCAGACCAGCAGGGCCGAGGGAGGAGGACGGGCGAGGGGCAGGGGAGGGGGGAGGCCTGGAGAGCAGGCCAGGTCCCGGGTGTGCAGAGGTAGATGAGGGCGGTGAAGTGGGCACGGGGATGGGGACCCGGGGGAGGGGGGTGCTGGCCGACACAGGCGGTGGGCAGAGCAGAGGCTCTGGAGATGGTGTCAATACCGCCGCGACGAGGGCGAGTGTGACGGTGGCACTGAGTGGGGCGCAGGGAAGGTGGCGCTGGGGAATTGCCGAACAGGAGGCAGTGCTAAGCGTCAGAAACGGAAGGGCCAGGAGGAAAGCCAGTCCGGGTGGCAGAGTCCCAGGTTCCCTTTTGGTCAGACAATCCGTCTCAGAGCTGATGGCGACTCCAGAGGCTGCTTGACTGCTGAGGAAACCGAGGCCCAAACAGAGAGGCGACGTGGCAGCCAGGCGCGTCGCCCTGGCCTGTGCTTTCCGCCCATCCTGTCAACAGTGCCGAGGCCAGCTGGCCTCCGCCCCAGGTGCCCTGGAGGTGGCATGTGCCTCTGCAGGGCCCCTCGCGGCCACTGTCTCTCATGATGCCCCAAACCGGAGGCCATCCTCACGCCACGACCACGGCCATCGCTGCAGATCCGGGGTGGGTGCCGGTGGTGCTGCGGGGTCCAGGCAGGGGCCGAATCATGGCGTCCGCCACGGGCGGAAGAGGGGGGTGGGGAGGGGCACAGACTGAGGACAGGTGACTTTTCAGGGCCTGCGAGCTGCTCCTGCCTGCGGTCTGAAAGGCTGAGGGCCGGCTTTTTGTTGTTTCTCTCTCTTTTGTTCTAATAGAACCCGGTTCCTCTGCTGCCACAAGAGGGCGCCTGAGAGCTGACTCACAGAGGGGCCCCCGGAGAGGACAGCGCCCTGGGCAGTGGCCCCTGCAGGGAAGAGCCCAGCAGATCCCCCAGCGCTCCCTGCAGGGCCGGGCATCAGAGGGTCCGATTGCTCCTCTAGGCGCATTTAAGGGGTGCAAGGACCAAAGGCGGGCGCTGTGCTTCAGACCGCCAGCGGGGCCGGGGGGGCCGCAGGCAGAGGGGAGGAGCGTGGGGACAGGTGCGGGGCGAGGGGGGGGGGGGGAGGCCGCGGGCAGAGGGGAGGAGCGTGGGGACAGGTGCGGGGCCAGGGGGGCCGGAGCAGAGGGGAGGAGCGTGGGGACAGGTGCGGGGCCGGGGGGGCCGCGGGCAGAGGGGAGGAGCGTGGGGACAGGTGCGGGACGGGACTGCGGAGCACAAAGGGAGGACGCCCGACAGACGTGGAGTCCAGCGCAGGGGAGCCTTCCACACAGACACCACCCACTGCCCCCAACGCTTCTCCTGAAGCCTCGCCCGCCCTCCTTTTGTAGTAACAACAAATAAACAAATAATAAATAAGATGAAGGAACTGAGGCCCAGGGAGCTTACGGCGCTCAACCCCCTCGCCCTTCGTGCCTGAGCCAGGGTCAGCATCCGCCTGCGTCTGCAGCTCACCGTCCGTCTGTCCTTCCCCAGCCGGGCTGGGAGCCCAGGCTCACCCACTCTGACCCGAGACGCCGCAGCAAGGCCGGGCTTCCCCGTGGTTCTGTTTTACGTGGGTTTTTTAAACACGTCTTATGGGAATTCTCGTGCGTCACAAAAATAGACAAGAAAATAGATTGCGTTCCTGGTGCCCGTCACCCAGACTCACCAGTCAGCAACGCCGCGCCTTCACTGTGTCATCCTGACCTGCCCCCATTTTATTCTCATGCTCCCCTTAAAATGTGTGTTCCTAAGAACATTCTAGAACCCTGTCATGGCAAACCAAACAACGTCACTGCCTGAACCAGACCTTCTTGGCTCGGCCCCTGGATCTGTGGGAACGAAGGTCAGACCCTGTTTGCCGCGTCCAGACAAAGTCGCCGAAGGCCCGAGAGGTCGGGCGACTCCACTCAGCCGTCCCCCTGGGGCCCTGCCTGGCGACCTAACCCGTGGGCGCCAGGAGCGAGCCCCACCCTCACCGTGCCACCCGTGCCCATGCTCACACCTGTGCCACGCAGCCGGAAACGGAAGAGCGGGCACGAGCGACGAGGACGAGCCTGGGCGCTGGGCCCTCGCCCCCCTCGTCAGCGCAGGATTTATCAATCCCGCCGGCGGGCGTGGAAAGGGAAGAGAAATGAGTAAGCAGCTCAAGTCACCACTAACGTTATTTATAGAAACGCAGGATGGAGTGAGAAATGGATGTCGCTGGAATGAATACCAAGCAGGGGAAGTGATAGATCGATGCCTCCGGATTAGAGGAAGGCAAGGAAACCACCCCAATGCCGTGACTCAGCGGCGCGGGGAAGGGCTGTGATCCGGACTGGGAACCACCGGAGGCCGTCGGTTCGGTGACAAACCATGTTCCTGACAGGACAGGCCCCGCTCTCCTCCGAAGCTGCCCAACCCGTTCGCCAGTGTGGGCTGGGGAGCCGCGAGCACTGAGCCTTTCTCCCTCCTGAAGCTGGAACACAAACCCAGGAGCCGCACCTGGAATCAGACCCTGGGAGGCGGCGGAGGGAGCACGAGGGCTTTCCGGTAAACGGACAGGCGTGCGCCCGGGTTTGCTGCCTCCTACCCCGCCCTGTGGGCAGCCAGCACGAACCGGGCAGGGGATGGCCACCGAGCAAGTGTGTCCTCTCTCCTGGCCACCTTGGCCAGCCCCCCTACCGGGCTGGTCCCCGGCCCGGGGTGCTACCCAACAGGCTTACAAAGCATCGTTTCCCTGGAGTTCCCCAGAAGTCCTTGCTGTCGTCGGTCCTCTGGAGTACTAAACCGTGCCCCTTCTAAGCACATGCGGTGATGGTGCTGCCAGCCCCCGCCTTGTCCGGCCCACAGACTGTGAGAGGGGGTGACGTGAGTCCCTTCCGGGCTGGAACGTTTCGTTGCCCGAGCGTGACCTCGCTCTGCGTGGTGCCTGGCGAGGTCCGAGGAGCTGACTGCTGCGTGCGTCCTGCTCCGGTGTGAAGCGCAGCCCCTGACAGTCTCCAACAACCCCCGCGGTCCCCACCTGTGACCTTCAAGACAGGAGGCCGGTGGGAGGGGCGTGAGGAAGCCGTTGCCGAGGCAGGAACGTGGTCGCTCTGGGCGGGCAGAGGTGACTCGTTGGCCCCCCGGGAGCAGAGCTCCCTCCCTGCTCAGCAAATCGCAGCGCTGGGGGAGGTGGCTGGAAACCAGACCGTGGGAGCGTGTGTTGGCTGCTGGGAAGATGTTACAGGAAAAAGCAAACAGGGACGGGCTTTGTGAACAGACCCAGGGCCTGAGGGTGAGAAGGGAGCCCTGCTCCTCCCGCACCAGCAGCAAGTGATGGCGAGGAGCGGGAGGCAGCCCTGAGCAGGCGGCGCCCAGCGCATCCGTCCGGGGCCCTGCACGCGGCCCGGCGGGGGCTCTGCCGGCCGAGCCCAAGAGGCCGGCCTTTCCCTCCCGCACCTGCAGCCACGGCCCCCCGCGTTTCTCAGACGCTCAAACCCGCAGCAAGGCGGGCAGGCCTCGTTCCTTCTCCGCAGCGGCCTGTTCTGTAAGGCTGCGTGCGCGCTGACTTAGCACCGAGCGCCCGTCGCTCCTGGGGAAGTGCAGGGTCGTGGTTTTCTAAGCCTCTGGTCACAGCATTTCCATGGGGCCGGCGGGCGGGGTGGGGGAGGGAATCGCAGCCAAACTTTCTAGAAAGTTCTGAAGCTTGACTACAGACTGATGTAAAACTGAATAGGTTGCATCCCAAGTTCATTTGTGAGTGATGTGTCCAGGGCCCAGAGTCCGTGTTCCCGTGTAGGACAGGCCAGCCCTCAGAGCCCCGCTGTGGGCCGCACCGCTGAGGCCTGACTTCGGGGTCATGGAATCGGGGTGCAGACGGGAGGAAGAGCCGTGACGCGCCTCCCTCCTTACCAACTGTGAGGAGGGCCCTCTGCCTTTGGCACCCGCCGGCCTCTCTGTGTTCTGAGCGCCGGCCTCCAGGCGCCCTGTGCCTCCCTGGGGACCCGGGACTCATGGGAGAGTCCCATCCAGCCTGTCCCCCACCCCCAAAGTGCTCCATGCCCCCGATCCATCTCGCCGTTCTCTGTGACAAAAGAATCTCAGAGTCCTTTGTCTGATCCTCTCGGCTCCGAGATGAGGGAGGGGGGAGCCGCTGTGAGCAGTCACTCTCGTCCCCTGACTGCGGCTTTTACAGAGGCACCTGTCCTAACAGGTGACTGTGGCCTCGGGCAGCAGAGGGCACAGTGGGGAGAAAGCCCACAGGGAGGGCCGGTGAGATGACAGGGGGACTGAGCGGTCACGATCCCTTCCTGAGGTCCTGCTTCTCCTGTTCCTTCTCCCGCTCACCCTGCCGCCCAGCAACCTCTCAGGATCCGTGTCTGGACAGCTTCCCATCGGCTCCAGGTGGAGGGTGTCCGCGTTGTGTGACGAGCGGCCAGTGACAGGGGAGACGGGACAGGCCAGGACAGGGCTGCCCTGGGCGTCGGGACGCCTTGTGTCTGTGAGTGTTTATCACACGGCGTCTGTGAGGCTGGCTCCCTGGCGTCACAGGCTTTAAATTTCTCGCCGTGGATGGATCGGATACATTCACCGGCTACTTCTGTTTCTCTTTATCATCAGTTGGACAACAAAGCCGAGTCCCGTTTGCGTTCCCGGCAGGCTCCGGCCGCCCACGCCTTCCTCTCGCGGACGGTTCTGTGCCCGCAGTTCTTCTGGGGAGCAGGGAGCCTCCGGGTTTGTTGCAGCCACAGAGGATCGTGAGGGCGCTGCAGCGGGGTCGGCTCTCACCCTGAGCCCAGCTTGGCCCCCACATCCACAGGCCAGCGTGGCTTCCCCGTTTCACAGGGGAAGAGGCGAGGCTCACGGAAGCCAGGGTCCTTGCACGGTCACCACTGGACAGCCCCGGGCTCCTGGCCACGCGTGCCCCCCTGATGAGGGACAGTCACCCACAAGGACGAGTCTGAGCGGCTCCCTGCAAGTGGGGGGCAGGCTCGTGGCTCCCCCAGGTGACGGCGGGAGTGATGTAAGGATGAGGACCGTCGGCGGTTGGGCGCTGCCGTGGAGGACGGCGTGTCCCGAGGTGGTCGTGCCGTGATGGCGAGTGTCCGAGGCCGCAGTGCTGTCGCCGACCCCCCCAGGGGCCATCTGACTGCTCCCAGCTGGTGCTGCCCCCTGCTGAGCCTGCGCCCCACCTTCTCCTCCATTCGGGGCAGATGGGCTACTGAGTGGGGGTTGGTTCCTGTTGTTTCAAAACAAGAATGCAAGCGGGTACCCAGGACTGGACTCCCTGGCAGGTTCCCGGAGAGGCCTCGTCCTTCCAGCAACACACAGGCCTGGGCAGCCGAGGGGCCAGCTCCATCTTCATTTCTCGGCTGCGGCCCAACCACAAGATGTGGTCAATATCTTCCACGCTCCGTGCATTTATTAAAGAGGTTTTTGTCACAGAGGCGCCTTCTTGCAATTGATCATTTTCCTCCTCGGGAAGAGGGACACTGCCATCCTCTGTTAAGAGGGGGAGAAACGAACCGTCGAGCCCTGCTGCCCACACACAAATCCCCGCCCGTTTGACCCGCAGGCCCCCGCCCAGAGCGTGACCTGGCATTTCCCACAGACATTACCTCGCGAAGAACTTTTACAGCGGAGCCTGGAGGACTGAGGGGGCGAAGTGAAGTGGGTCTCCCCGGCGCCGGCCTCTTCCTAGCGTCTCTGGGGGCCGCGGCGAGATCTGTCATGGGGCGCAGGTGTCCGCCCCGCTCAGGCGGCAGCCCTCCCTCTGCTCAGCTCACTTCCCGCCAAGTGCGTCCAGCAAAACAAACATTTTTCTTTTCTTTTTTTAAAATATACTTTATTGGTTTTTTACAGAGAGGAAGAAAGAGGGATAGAGAGTTAGAAACATCAATGAGAGAGAAACATCGATCAGCTGCCTCCTGCACACTCCCCACTGGGGATGTGCCCTTGACCGGAATCGAACCCAGGACCCTTGAGTCCGCAGGCCAAAGCTCTATCCACTGAGCCAAACCGGTTAGGGCAAAACAAACATTTTTCAATGCTTTTTAGTGCTTGTCTTCAAAACAGCAGCGTCTCACAGCCAGACAGGACCTCCTGGGGGACTCGGCGTGTCCACAAGCCGACAGCTCGAATGGGCCCATGGCTCCCGCAGGCTTCTGACCGGGAAAATCCGCTCCTGAGGCTCCGAGGGCGGACCTTGCCTCGTCCCCGCCACAAGCAGGGCACACGGCCATCGTTCCCGGGGGAAGGGGAGGGTCAGCACGGAGACGTGCCCGCTGCCCCAGGAGGCTGCCTGCGGTGCAGGTGCCCGACATGAGTGTGAGTCATGCAAAGCAGACACTCTGGGAAGCCTCCTCTTTGTCCAAAGGCCTCTGAGGGCGACGATGGGAAGGCCAGGGTTCACCATAAGAGTCGTCACCTTGCCAAAACCGGTTTGGTTCAGTGGATAGAGCGTCAGCCTGCGGACTGAAAGGTCCCAGGTTCGATTCCGGCCAAGGGCATGTACCTTGGTTGTGGGCACATCCCCAGTGGGGGGTGCAGGAGGCAGCTGATCGATGTTTCTCTCTCACTGATGTTTCTAACTCTCTATCTCTCTCCCTTCCTCTCTGTAAAAAATCAAAAAAATATATATTTTTTAAAATAGTCGTCACCTTGGGAGGACAAGCATGGACTCAAAACCCGCCGAAATATTGCGCGGCGGGACCCGGCTGTGCCTGCAGGTAAATTCATCTCTCTCTCCAGTGCCTTGATGTCCCCTGTCATGAGTGAGCGGCCCACGGGCCTCCCTACTTCAAAAGATTACAAGGCACTGGTCCTGGCAGCAGAACACGGGCAGAAATAACAAATCTCAGGGATGCGTGGCAGCACCAGCTCCCAGGAATGCCGTCTTCCATGAGGCTAACAGGAGACCGCTCCATCTTCCACCCCCCAGATGTCGCTGACTTTATGTATTCGTTCCTTAAAAAATAAAATAATTTCTATTATGCGTCTGACATCAGGCTGGATGCTATGGGACTTGCTGAGATGAATAAGACACAGCCCTGGGGGAGGTTAAAGTCCACGGGGGAAGGAGGGTGACACGTGATCAGAGTGGGGGACCCCACAGAGAGACGTTCAGGGGCGGCAAGCCTCTCCCTCCGTCCTGCTGAGTCACGTTTTTGCAGCTCCGGGCACTCTGATTCAAGGCCACGTCGACTTCATTTCCAGTGCACGCTGTGCCTCCGACTGTGGGGCCTGAAAAACCCGGCCTAGTCTATTCTGATGGAGCTCCTGTCATCTGCGTTTCCATTTTGGGACAAGCTGTCAGTCACCACGTCCCTGAGATGCATGTGGGTGAGCACAGACCGATGTAGAGGCAGCTGGGGAGTGACTCATGTTGAAGGGAGCTAATGAGAGCCCGTCTTCTTCGGGAGGCCCATGGGGATGGCCCCAGCCCCGTTAGTGCTCGTCAGCTTTTAACCTCCCTGGACGGCAACCACCATGCCTTCAGGTGGTCCTCAGCATCCTGACCGAGGGGCCGAGAGAATGCGGGTCTCCCCCTGAGCCTCGCTATGGAGGCTGGGAGCCACATACCAGGGGGCCCCCCTCCTCACCAGCAAATGCCCACCCTGTCCCCGGCCCTGGCCCAGCCCCGGCCACAAAGCTCGGGGCTTCTAGCTGTGCGGCAACCGGGAGGCTCTCTGCCATGGCTCTCAGCGCCCACCTGGGTTGGGGGCTCTGTTAGACACCCAGGCTCCCAGGCCCACCCTCAGAGAGCCGAGTCCTTTGGTCTAGTGGGGCCCAGGCGCCAGCATTCTTAGCTGGAGAAGCCTGCCCTGCATAAGAAGGGAGCCTGGTCTTCTCCCGGACGCAGCTAGCGCCAGGTCTGAAGCAGGGCCTCCGACGCCTTTGCGCGAATTAAAATCCTGGCCTCTTCTGAAACTCCTGGAATAACTTAGCTTACATCACATGGGAAGCCAGAATTGCTTTCTCCAAAACAATATAGTAAAATGACTGTTTTTCATAGCTACCAGTTTATAAGGTAAAATTCTGTATAAAACAGACACTCACATAAAATTAACCACGTCACATGGTGCCTCATGATAGTCCCACTCCCTGAAAGACAAGGAACCTGAAACCACTCTCCCACAGAGCCGGACCCACGGTGTGGCCACGGGAGAACCCTCCACGGCCCCTGGGTCAGGGGAGCCTGACCCAGAGGCCCTACAAATCCCTGGTCACCCCGATTCTACAGTAAGAAAAGACGCAGGGCAGCCCGGCCTCAGGAACAAAGCAAGAAAACCGCTACGGCCACGCTGGCCGAAGCCTCCAGCACAGACCCGGGCCCTGGCGTGGGAAGCAGCCGCTGGGACCCCTGGTGCTGCGCTGGACGACGTTTCCCATCTGGAATGAGGCGGGTGCTCCCAGCATGACTACAGTGCTCCTTCCTGTCCCCACAAGGGCTTCCCCAGGCCTCTCGTTATCTGCTTGCCATTTTCTCTCTCTCGTTTTCAGTTCATGATATTCGTGAGTAACTGGTCATCCTTCGTGACGATGTGGCACGGGTCACGGGCTGACCCAGAGAGAGAGGAGAGCTGAGCCGCGTGGTCTATTGACAGGGTCCCCAGCACAGACCCCTTCCCCCGGGGTCACGGCAGATTCCATTTCCCAAGGTCGCCCGCACCTCCCTTCCCATTTCCTCCCCGTGCAGTGCTTCACCTCAAAGGAGGAGAACGGATGGAGCCTCTGGATCCTGAAACAAATCTTTCTCCCCAAGACCAGCTTCTGTGTCCCCCTGCCCCTCTTTGGACTCACAGACAAGCTGCTGTCTGCTGACAATCCTGCATGCTGGCCCGCCTGACCCTTAACATCCGGCCCTGGTCTGACGCCTCTGACGCGTGCCCTGCAGGACTCTGACACCCTGACCCCCTTCTCCTCACCGTCAGAGCTTCACCTACAGTCTAGGGGCCACCCAGAGGGGGAGTCCCCTAACTTCCTCCGTGAAGCTCCTATTTCACAGCTAGGCACTGCAGGGCGCCACCTCCATCCACGCTTCCCAGTAACACCGCCGGCCTGCTGTGCAGGCCCACGTAGGCTGTGCCCACAGAAGCGTGCTGGCCGAGGGGCGAGTTCCAGCTCATCTTGGTGAATCGTCACAGGACACCGGGAAGTGGTGGCCATTGATGCCCAGGACCGCGACTGGACACCTGAGCCTGAGCCCCGCTACGGGGCTTCTCCAGCGGCAGCATCGTATGGGAGGCTCTGGCGGCCACGCAGGCGTGTGGACACATCTGTAAACTGACATGAGCACATTCCAAACGCGAGGGCCCGACCGTCTTCTCCCAACCTTCTCGTGGGTCAGCGCGAGGCCCACTGCCCCTTCTCACCCAGCCCAGCTGCCACACGTGGCTCCTTCTTTGGAGGTTGCGTGTAGACACACACACGGGGACACTGACATGTAAATGTCATGGACCAAGAAAGCGTTGCCTCTTACAGGGCCGCCCTGGCCTGCCTCCTCACCGATGCACAGTAGCTTGCTCTCTGACCGGGAGCCAGGTCAGCATTCCCACATCCACCACGGGCAGGCGAGCAGGGACGCCCTCAGCGGTTGTAACAGTTTTGCTTATTTGCCGCACAATTAAAGCAAAGACCAGCACAGAGAGAGCTCCCCAGCACATTCTCTGGTTTTCCTTTTGTTTGCTTTAGAGGCAGCTCTTTCCTTCCTCCCAGAGGCAGCGAAATAGATGTAACAATGACTCATTAAAGTTCCGTCTGCAGATCATCAAACCAGTCACTGGGTAGGTTTACATTCAGTCAGATAACCGGATATTTATTCCGGAGTGATAAACCCCCAATCTGCCTGACTCTGTCGCTGAAGCAAATGGCTGTTTTCTCTTCTGTACTGTTAATACCATAATAACGTGCTATCGTGTAAATATTAATAACACTCCACAGACACCACCCTCAGCGAGGGAGCATTTCTGAAGAAGCCTTGCGTCGTTTCCAAGCAGGTCCACCTTTTATGCCGTTTTGTACAGCAATTTCTCCTCTTCGTTAAAGCTGGAGGCGAGTGGAAGGCGGGTTGCAAACCCCACCTGTCACACGGGACCTGTAATGGCATTAGTGGGAGGCGGGTCATTATTTTGGCCGCGCACATAATTACATCAAACCCATGTGCCTGGTAACAGCATCTCTTAAAAGAATTAATCTGGTTTGCAAATGATGACAAGGAATGTCTCCCACATGGTGAAGGGCTGTGTATTTTCGTACGCCGCCATGACGAGAATTCACGGAGCAGGCCTCAGAGGCTGCGTGTGTTTTGTAGGCGGGAGGAGATTAACCAACATGCAGCACAGGAGGGATTCGTGTAGAGTTCCCATTGGTGCTAACTGGGCTCGTGAGTAGGATTTGACAGCGTGCACACATGCACCCGCACGCATACACATGCACCCACGCACATGCACACACATGTAAATGTGCACACACACGCATGTGCACACATGAGGAAGGCGGCCTCTGAGGGCCCACACCCCCTTCCAGAACCACCACCTGCAGAGCGCTGTGATCTCACTTGCAAATTCCAATAAGAAGCGACAACTCGTAATAGGGAAGGGGACCCGTGGCATGAGGCTACACGCAGCTACCTTCGGAGAGGTGTAGGGGGCACCGCGGGCACTGTCTCGTCACTCTCTCAGCAATCTACAATTGACAGCCCGTGTACCGACAAAAAAACAGGGTCCAGTTACACGGGAAGTTCCCACGCTTCCCGATGGTTAGTGTCGGGCTACTTCTGAGCAAAGGACTCGGGCCAGCTCTCTGACCCACGAGGCACGGACAGAGGGACTCCTGGCCACAGCTGCAGCTCGCAGCGGGAGGACCACAGCACAGCCAGCAGGCGGCCAGCCCCAAACCCACATGCCCAGCCATCCAGGGAGGGCAAGTGTCAGCAAAGGCTTCAGGGCTGTCCCAGGGGGAGGCAGGGGGAGGGTGCTGACCCAGGAGCAGACCCCAAGGCAAATCCTTTCATGAAGCCGTCCCTCTCCTCCGGGTGCTGCCAAGCTCCCTGGGACCTGGGTCGGACGGGGGACTTCTCAAAGGGCAGGCCAGTTTGGATGAAGGGCTACCTGTCCACATTCTGCTTTGAAGTCGTCATTTCAACCTGGGGCCCCTATCAAGAGGCCCACTGCTGAGTTCCAATGAACTTCCGCCGTCAGCATGGGGGGAGTCTGCTCCCTCTGCCGCCTCCCTGGGTTTCAGCGCGCCTCTGGCTGGGCCGATGGGTCCCCTCCCAGCGTCTTTGTTTCTTCTCTCACAGCCTTTGATGCTTCGCCAGCTGTGCATGCTCCTCGCCTCCCACACATGAAGGGCTCCTGAAAACATCCTTCCTCTCTGTCTTTCTGCAGCCCCCACGCTCTGCCCACGCTGACGAGGAGGAAATGAGCATCTACCCAGGCCCCTTATCAGGACATTCTCCAGGGAAGCAGCTCAATTGTCTGTGAATGTCACAGCAGGAGGTTAACTCCTCAGCTGCTGCTGGGCCTCAAACTCCAGCCGTTCCTGTTCTGCAGCCCCCATCCTGGAGCTGAAGCCTGCAGGGCACACACACAGTGTCCTGGTCGCCCAGCCAGGCTGCGCAGCTGGAACCGCAGGGTCCTTCCTCACCTCTGCCTCCAGCTGGCCAGGCCCTGAAGGCCCACCTGCCCCTGGCCTGCTCTCCAAATGTCCGTCCACACGGACAGCACTGGACAATTAAGTAAGGGACTGCGGAGGGTGGGAGCCGGCTGTCTCACTGGGGGAATGGGAGGTAATGTAAGCAAGAGGAGGGGCCGGAGTGACCCATGGGATCATGGATGAGAGCTGGAGATGCCAATAGGATCACGTGAATTAACATGGATACAGAGGTTATATGTGGAAATGTTTAACCTGCATGTTCACAGGTCAGTATACACACATATATTTTCTTGCGCTGTCAGCTGAGAGGGTCTGGAAGCAGCGACACCCAGTGTCCATGAGCACACCTGGCGCCAGCTGTTGGCTTCTAATCACACTGTCCTGTGTGAGGACCCAAGGCTCCGGAGAAACGGCCGATTCTGGGGCCGGGGCAGGAAATGTGCAAGACAAGCCTAGAACATCTGCAGTTCCAGAAGTAAGGAAGTGCTAAAAGAGAGAGAGAGAGAGAGAGAGAGAGAGAGAGAGAGAGAGAGAGGAGAAAAGGAAAGCACATGGTGGAAAGTCCAGGAGCCAACCCAAAGAGCTGGGACAATTAGAGCAACAAAATAAGCAGTATTGGATTATAGCCCAAGAATAAAATAAATATCCATGAGTCCATGTCGATATAAATAAATGGTTGAACAAATAAACCAGGGGAGAAGAGACAAATTTCCCAGGAAAAAGAATTCAGAATATTGTTCAGCGTCTCTGTCCTCCAGGGGTGAGCGTACCTCCCCTCTTTAGGTGTGGGCTGTGCGAGAAGTCTTCTCCCGGAGAGGACAGTGTGGGAAGGGGGAAAGAGGAACTTTGCAGTGGAGAGACTGACAGCCATGACCTCTGCCAGGTGGTCAAGGTCAACATCAACAGTGATAAGCCATGTTGAAGGCAGCACCCTGGATATGATGTAATAAAAATGGCACTTCACCCGTGCCATCTTCCAGCCCCAGACCCACACCCCATCGAATCATGAGAAAAACATCAGACAAATCCTGATTGAGGGGCAGCCTGCAAAATAGCTGACCTGCACTCCTCAAACCTGTCAAGGTCATCAAGAGCATAAACAAAAACCAGGAAAATTTGCTTGGCCGGTGTTGCTCAGTAGTTGAGCGTCGACCTATGAACCAGTAAGTTGCAGTTCTATCCCAGGTTGTGGGCTCGATCCCCAGTAGGGGATGTGCAGGGGGCAGCTGATCGATGATTCTCTCTCATCATTAATGTTTCTATCCCTCTCTCTTCACCCATCCTCTCTGAAATCAATAAAAAATATATTTTTTTAAAAAAACACAGGAAAATCTGAGAACTGTCACAGCCCAGAGGAGCCTAAGGAGACGTGATGACTGGTTTTCTGGACGGGACCGTGGGAGAGAAGGAGGACATTAGCGGAAACCAGTATCAATGACTAAATGATGGGCTTTGGTTAAGAACCATGTATCGGCCTGGGTTCATCCATTGTGACAAGTGTATCACACTCAGGTAAGAGAGTAATGGCAGGAGAAACACGTGTTAGGTACATGAGAACTCTGTATCCTATCTTTGCCATTTGTCTGCAAACTTAACACTGTTCTAAAATGAAACTTTTATTTTAAAAATTACGATGAGCATATTAAGCTTGTGACTCACGAATAGCATTGCTCGGGATGTGACCAGGCATCTTCGTCGGGCCACCGCAGTCCCTGCTGAAGTGACGCAGGCTGGGCCCCGTCTGGCCTCTCGGGGTTCTCTCCAGAGCCTTTCCCACCACGTTCCCAGGAAATTGCTCTCTTTCTACTTGGGTTGCAGGGCTGCTGGGCTGTGAGTTCTGGGCAGCCCGCCAGGCAGGACACTGGCCACATGGGGAAAGCCCATTGGAGGAAGGGGAGACAGACAGACAGACAGACAGACAGACAGACAGACCAAGACCCTGGATCCACTTGCATCTAATGCCAGACCCACCCTGGACTGTTTAGTTATGAGTCAAAGTGTTGCCTGTCCTTACCTTTGAGCTGACATTCTGTCACTTGGGTATAAAATGGATGTGCATGATGTTAGCTAGTCCTGTTTTAGAAAGAAAAGAAATTTGGGGAACCGTGTCTTGCATCACCAAAAAAAAATTGTATTGGGCACCTCACAGATGCAAAGCTCATTTCTTTCTGAAGCAGCAAACTTTCCTGTACGCAGTGGCCAGACACCCTTGTCTTTTCACCTCACTAATTATGGGGCTGCCGCCCGCTTGATGACAATTGAGCACGCCGCTGGCGGGCTCAGACCTACTCCTGCCATTGAAGAAGAAGTGGCAAATTTATGTTTAAACAGCAACAATGACAAGCCATAAACCACAGTTACAGAGCACTAATGTCGTCTAAATGTGGATGGCTGGTCACCAGGGAGACCGCCTTTGCAAAGAGACAGTTCGGTGCACACGCACGGGGAACGCAGCCCACGCCTTGGCTGGCGGTCAGCAGGGCCGGCTCCGTTCCTGGAAGGTCGCACTGTGACCCAGGTGACTCTCAGTAAAGGCCGGAGCGGGCCCGCACCCCCTCCCAACATCTGGATGCCATTACTTGGAGTAGTCCCGGGGAGAAACCGCTGCCTGCCCTGATGTGGGAGCGGAAATTCTGTTTAGAATGTTCAGCTGGCTCTAAAGGGGCCTCTTCAGCAATTCTGAAACCTACACTCCCAGAGGGAAAAAATTACAACTGCCATGGCAACAGTGATTTAGTGCTTGTTACACAGAGAGCCAACCGCAGGGCTCTCACACAGCGGTTTCCGCCTATTCATGTATTAGAAAGCAGAAAAGAGGCAAGGATGGAGAAGAGGAAAGTCATGGGTAGGGCATGCCGTGGGTGGCTAAGTGCCTTCCACACTTACACCATTTAGTCCCTGCAAAGGCCCTGGTAGCCCATTTTACAGAGCAGAAAGCTGAGGCCTAGGAAGGTTAAACAACTTATCCAGAGTTTCTCAGCAAATAAGAGCTGGATTCGGACCCCAGCTGACCAGTCCCCAGGGCCCACTGGCCCGGCCACCACAATAATCAGCCTGGCCTCCTGACACACACGTCACCTGCATCGAAGTCAACTCAGGTCACGCCACAGCTTTGGACCCTCCAGTGGCTTTCATCACACCTAAATGAAACCCCAAACTCTGCAAACCCAGCCCGCGCTGCTCTCTGCGGCCCTGCCGGCTCTCCTCCACCATCTCCCTGCCCCAGCACCCACTGCCTCTGGCCTTCCCACTGTCAGCTCTGCTTTGGAACCAGTCTCCTCCTTCAACTGACTCATGTCTCTGCTCAAATGGCACCTCCTCCACAAGGCCTTCCCTGACCACAATATCTAAAATTGCAGTTCAGGGAGAGAAACCAAGATGGCGGCATAGGTAAACACTTAAACTGCTGCCTCGCGCAGCAATATCAAAACTACAACTAAAAGACAGAACGGACACCATCCAGAACCACAGGAAAGCTGGCTGAGTGGAAATTCTACAACTAGAAGGAAAGAGGAAAGCACATTGAGACTCAGAGGAGCTGCAAAAGGCTGAGGTACGGAGGCACGCGCGGAGAGGATGGGCGGCTGAGTGCATGGGAGGCTGAGTGCGTGGCTGGCTTTCTAAAGTGGGAGGGAGACGGGAGCTCCCGACTGTGCTGAACTCCAGTTCCGTGTGAGTTTCTGGGAACCCAGACTCATTCAGAGAGGACAGTTGGGCGGGGGCGGGTGGGGGGGGGAGGGAACCAGGCCTGCAGGGGAGGGCAGTTGGGGGGACCAGGCCAGCAGGGGAGGGCTGTTGGGGGGGACCAGGCTCTTTCTTAGCTTTATTTTATCCTTTGTAGGTTTTATCTATGTCTTGGCATTATACCTCTTTGGTTTGTTTATTGTCCATCTCCCCACCAGAATACAAGTCCCAAGTGGGTGTTTATTGTCTGTCTCCTCACCAGAATATAAGTCCAAGGTTAGGAGAATTCTGCCTGTCTTTATTATTGGCAGAGCTTTGTACAAACCTGTACTGGAGATAGCTCTTATCATATTGTGTGTATGTGTCGGGCGGGTGCGGGAGGGGGGGGGGTAACTGTGAATATCTTCCTCCTCTGTCTGCCTCTGAGCGCATCAGAGAGCAGGGCCCGGCTGCACATAGCTTTGCCGAACCCCAGCTCCCCGCTCCTGGCCCAGTGCTTCCCCTGACCCCTGCGCAGTGAGTGTTTGTTTGCTCGTGTCTGAATTTGGGCTGGCCCAAAGGTGGGAAGGCCCGGTGGCTCCTGCCAGCCCACCCGCTCCACGGTTGGCCTTCATGACACCTGCTCAGAAACAGGCCACCGAAAGCTCGTGTTTCCAAACGGTGGCAGGTTCTTTGGTTCCCTCCATGTCCCACCTCACCTAATTTCTTAGTAGAAGCTTCTTTGGAAAATCCAGTCTCTTCTGGTCTAAACTGGTCAAGAAAGGTGCTTTTCCTCATCAAAGTCAGGCGGCGAGAGGGGACCCAGCCCAGAGGCCAGGGCCGGGTGTCTGGACTGAATTCAGAGCCTTCCCCCAGGGACCAGAGCAGGGGGAGGAACACCCCCGGGAAGCCCCGGGGTTCGGGGGAGTTCGGAGAAGCAAATCGAGAGCAAGATGAGAGAGCAAGTAGGAGGAAGACGCCTGGTGGTGTGGGCTGCGGTGAGAGCTGGCTTCGGCAGTTGTGACCCCAGCCGAGTTCCAGTCATGAATGTCACAGACAAGGGGGCCTTTCTGAGGCAGGCGGCCAGCAGCTCCGGAGACCTGCTCTCTGAAGCCACTGTCGGGGACGTCCAGGCGATGGCAGTGGCCCTGGAGCATCAGAGTCAAAGCATTTAAACCACAAACATCGAGAAAGGCTTGACAGTTAAGAAAGAAAAAAAAAAGGAAAAGGATTTTTCTGTTAAGATCTCACTTTTCTATCATCTGCAATTTATAAAATACTAGAGGCCTGGTGCATGAAATTCATGCACGGGGGAGGGTATGTGTGTGTGTGTCCCACAGCCCAGCCTGCACGCTCTCCAATCTGGGACCCCTCGAGGGATGTCCGACTGCCCTCTCACAATCCAGGACTGCTGGCTCCCAACCGCTCGCCTGCCTGCCTGCCTGATTGCCCCTAACCGCTTCTGCCTGCCAGCCTGATCACCGCCTTACCACTCCCCTGTCAGCCTGATCGATGCCTAACTGCTCCCCTGCCGGCCCAATTGCCCCTAACTGCCCTCCCCTGCCAGCCTGGTCACCTCTAACTGCTCTCCCCTGCCAGCCTGGTCACCCCCAACTGCCCTCCCCTGCAGGCCTGGTCCCCCCCAACAGCCCTCCCCTACAGGCCTGGTCCCCCCAACTGCCCTCCCCTGCAGGCCCGATTGCCCCTAACTGCCCTCCCCTGCTGGCCTGATCGCCCACAACTGCCCTCCCCTGCTGGCCATCTTGTGGCGGCCATCTTGTGTCCACATGGGGGCGGCCATCTTGTGTGTTGGAGTGATTGTCAATTTGCATATTACCTCTTTATATAGGATACTATGTCACATATATTGTAGGAAGGGCACTGTGGGTTTTTTGTTTGTTCGTTTGTTTGTTTTTACTTATTTTGTGGGAAGCATTAGAGGAAATGCCCTGCCCTCTCCCCGCACAAGGACTGAGAGGCCCCTCCCCTTGACCCTCATAACCCCTTGGGGTTTGGGGCACGTGGGAAGGTGAGGGGCTGTTATCAGGATGCAAGACAGGGACCTTCCTGTGCATTTGGACAAGCAGACGCTCAAGTAATTAATCACAAATTTATGAGCAGCGTGGCGACAATCAAACTTTAAGTTTATGGAAGCTAAAATATAGGCCGGCTCTGGCCCCTAAAACTAGCATTCGGTGTATTTCTTTAGGCATGCCAAGCCCCGTGGAAGCCGCCAAACCAACGGCACACCACCCTCCTCTCTCAGGAGCTCTCCGCGAAGTCGGAGCCCTGGGACTGAGGATACAGGCTGCTAGCGAATCCTCGGTGCAGGCTGCATGCGCGTGGGGCTCTGTGTCCTGTTTCTGAGGTCAGCAGTTTGCAGTTGATTCCGGGACAACCCTCATTACCCAGCCAACCCTGAGGCAGGAGGTCCCTTGGGTCCTGGGTGCAGCCCGGACGCTGACTTAGATCCCTGGCTGCTCCCGGCGGTCACCCTGGGTGCCCCTGCCACAGGGAGGCTGAGGACAGACAGACACGGATGCCCACCGCGCCCTCCCAGGCCCATGCCAGAGCCCAAGCGCAAAAGGAACCAGCCTGTTGGGTTGGCGTCTGGTGGGCGGCCATTCCCCCCCCTCCCCCACGCTCCCACCCCTGCACCAAAGAGTTTAGGGAGGAAGTGAGATGACTACAGAAATGAGGCCTCGTTGGTGAGCCGCCGCTTCCTGGCAAGTCTCCGAGTCTTCCCCATATCACTGGGCCCGAAGGAGCCAAACCCCCACTCACCCCGCTTTGCCATTTGTGGAGCCTCCTGCAGTCCTCAATGCCATCGCTCTTTGTTCCTCGCACAGAGCAGCTCTGAGAGCTGGAATGAGCTCTCTGCTCTGCCGCCTTCTGATCGCAAGGAGCCGTGGGCTGGAGGGAGTTGGGGTCTTTTTGCAGCTAAGGAGCCTTGAGCGCCCCCCGCCCAAGCTGTCCCTCAGTCACACTCACATACGGCCTGGAGCCTCTAACAGGTGACCTCAGGGCCAGCCGAGGTCACCTGAAACCTTTGCAAGGGGCAAGCAGTGACACGGCCAGTCAGCACTGTCTATGCAGCAGGTGGGGAAGAGGAGCTAGAGGCACGTCCAGCCTTCATGGAAAGGTACTGGAGAGTCTGACGTGTCACTGTGTGTGGGACAGGTGAGGCCAGCCTTAGGGGGCCCCCTTCCCAGCACCCAGAGGCCGGCAGCCCGGGTCCTCTCCGGCTGAGCCCCATCACTTGGCTGCACTGGCGCCCGGCTACTGAGCACAGCCCATGTAGCCTCCAGTGCGCTTCTCTGCGCCACAGTGTGTCCGGAGCTGCAGCGCTGGCCGAGTGGGCAGACAGGACACACATTCTCACAGGGGCTGGAAGGGGAGAGAGGCCTCCCGGGCGGGGTCAGCACAGGGCAGCCCTTTCCTCTCAGAAAATCAGAAAAACCGTCTTAGCCGAAGGGGCAGGGAGTGCCTGGTTGGCTCTTAGTACCGGCTTGAATGCTAATTAAGCCAAGGTCAAACTTTCAACGCAGGCCAAGAGCTTTGTACAAGGCCAACGGCTGCTGCATCACACAAAGGCGCTCGATGATGGAGCATGACGGCCACGCAGCTCCGGTGGAGACCTGGCCCTGTGGTGAAGACCCCTGACTCAGTCTCCCCACAAGGTCATTAGCAGGAGGCGGGGGTAGTGACAGGGCTTTGGGGGAGTGCTGTAGCAATGCCGCCGCGCCCAGCAGAAACAACCTCGCTCACACTGCGCGCCAGGGCTTATGGGGGATCACACATTATCCCAGGCTCCCCACTCACCTTCAGCACCGGCAGTTGTCACCCCCATTCCATCGGCGAGGAGTCTGAGGCTCAGGGAGGACGGGCAAACCGTCCCGGGCCACGGCAGGGACCACAGAGGCGTGCAGAGGAGGAGCTCCCCACCCCAACGCAGGGAGCTGGGGGCTCCGGGAAGGTAGAGTCCTAAGATAACACCTTAATGGATCACAGAGAAGAGGTGATCAAGGGGAGGAGAGATGGGGGACATTCTCTGGGATGAAACGAGGTGCAGAGCCACAGATGTGACAGCCAGTGTCTGGCATCTTTGGCAGAAGTGGGGGGCAGAGAAGGACAGGGCAAATAATAGATGCCTGGGGTGCTGATCTGGCAGGAGATGGGAGGTCCCCAACCTGGCCATCCAAGGAAATGATCCGACAGATCAGCCCAATAGGAAGACGTGGGGGCGCACACGTGAGAAGGATGAGAGGGTCAAGGGGACCCGGCAGGACACCACGAAAGTGGACCCAGAGAGGAAGAGGGTCTGACCCACCAGCTTCCACAAAGGCAGTTACTGTCCACAGGAAGGGGGTGAGGGAGGCCCCCCGAGGACCCTCAGAAGCGGGGTGACTCCACACCACACTATGAGGTGACTTGAGAATCTGCCCCACCCCGGGGTCACAGCACCACACTTACAAAGAGATACGTTCTTCCCCACCCAGCCACCACTGAAAACGCGGGAGGAAGCTGCTCCGTCCACGCTCATTTTATCATTTTAATACTTCTCCCTTTCCTGAGTTTATGGCAAAAATAACATCACAGCATTAGGGGAAAAAAAATTTTTAATGTCTAGAACCCCACCACCTCAACACAGCCATTTCAGAGCCTCCTCCCAGATTGAGACAACACTCGCTGGTTTTCACGGAGCTTCTCGCTGGCGTGCAAACTCCCAAGCCGGGCGGGATCTGCCAGGCTGGTCCCCGCGGTCCAGGCGCGCTAACGAACGAATGAACAGGTCGAGCCTCAATGCTTCTGTGGATTCCACTTTGTCACTGAAGTCACCAGAATTTTCTTGGCCTCTATACACGTGTCATAATTATCAACCTTGATTTTCCCTTCAGCAAATGTGCCACGATTTAATTAGTCCCAATCTTTGAAAATTTGGGTCACTTTTTCTTTTTTAATTTTTCTGTATTAAATGATATCTCCTTTCTAAGCTGACAAGCAATCCAGAATGCTTACAGGAAACGTGGTAGAGGCTTGATTATTTAAACATGTCAAGCCACATTTTGCAAATACCATGAATTCAGTTTAAAAAGATCAACATATGTAATACTTTCAACAATAAAAGATTTTTTTTTAAAGACATAGAAAAGATCAGCCACCAACTTGGAGAAAATATTTGTAAATATATGATAGCCAAAGGGTTACTAACCTTTGTATAGAAACAGCTAGTTTAAATCTACATATATAAAAGCCTAAGCGACCGAACAACCTGGTGATCATGATGCACACTGACCACCAGGGGGCAGATGCTCAACGTAGGAGCTTCCCCCCCCCCCCCCCCGGTGGCCAGTGCACTCCCACAGCGGGAGTGCTGCTCAGCTGACCAACAGGTGCCAGACACCGGGCTCACGGCTGGCAAGCACAGCTGTGGCGGCATGAGCCTCTCCTGCCTCCACGGCAGCACTACTGAATGGCGGCAGCAGCAGGCGCAGCGGGGCCAGGATGAGCGGGAGCAACATGGTGCCCAGCCCAGGTTTGGGCTCCTCCCTGGTTGCCTGCCACTTCACACACTACTACATTCCTCGGGGATGTGGGACTATCAGTCCCAGATTGCAAGAGGGTGCAGCCCAGGCTGAGGGACCCCACCGGTGGACGAATCTGTGCACCGGGCCTCTAATCCTATATAATAAAGAGGTAATATCCTAATTGACCATCATGCTCTCACAAGATGGCGGCATCCACAGCCACAAGATGGAGGCGCCCAGTCCCCTCAGCCCTGCTGGCAGTGAATTTTTATGCAGCCACTACCTTTTTAGAAAATCCTTACCCAAGGATGTGATTATTTCTTTTAGATCATCTGTTCTCGGGGAGCAGGCCTAAGCCAGCAGGTGGGCATCCCCCAAGTGTCCCAGACTGTAAGAGGGTTCAGGCTGGGCTTAGGGACCCCCCGTGTGCGTGACTGTTCATGCACCAGGCCTCTAGTCAATAATAAAAAGATTTTTAAAATAGAATAAAGGGCAAAGAATATGAATTCACTGAAGAAACCCAAATGGCCACACGTCAGGGGGTGTCTCATCTCATTCATAGAGAAATGCAAGTAAAAACAAGACATTTCCTTTTTATTAGACAGAAAAATGCAAACGGGGTTAAGTCATATTGTATTGACAGCGTGCTGAAAGGGCACTCTGGTGTTTGGACGGTGGGTGCATAAGCTGGTATAACCCGGTGCCATATTATGATTTCTAATAAGAAATATGTAGTTGCTCTTTGTCCCTATTTCTGGCGCGGAGCTGCTAAAACCCTTGGAATTCCCTAAGTGATCATAGCAGTAAAGGTGTCTTGATTTTCACCTGAGATTCTGTTAATGAGGTGACTTTTGGAAAGGACCTAGGTTGCCTAAGGGTGGGGGCAAGTTGCCAGGGAAACCAACCAGATGATTAGAGGATTGGAATTTCCAACCTCACCGCCCTGATCTATGGGGAGGGCAGAGGTGGCATCAATCACCAACCGCCCATGATTTGATCAAGCCTGTCTATGTAGTGGAGCCTCCATAAACACTCAAAGGATGGGGTTCGGAGAGCTGCCAGGCTTGTGCACACGGACATTCGAGGAGAGCAGGACGCTCGGAGAGGGCCTTTCCCACGCTTGCCCTATGCATCCCAGCTGACTGCAGTTCCTGCGTTTCATCCTCTTACACTAAACCAGGGATCTGGTAAGCAGCATGTTTCTCTGAGTTCTGTGAGCTGCTCTAGCACGTTAATCGAGAACCTCCGATCTATAGTGGTCCATCAGAAGCACGGGCGACAACCTGGACTTGTAATTGGCATCTGACGTGGGGGAGAGCAGTCTGTGGGACTGAGCCCTTCACCGTGGGATCTGACACCATGTCCAGGTGGATGAATTACAGGACACCAGCCGGTGTCAGAGAATTGCTTGTTGGTGTAGGGAACCCACCTCTCAATGCACACATTGAAATGGGGTGCTCAGACCACTTACCATGATGGAGGGCAACTCGGCAAAATAAAAAACTAAAATATGCATACACCGCCATCCAGAAATCTTACTTCTAAGAATCAGTTCTACAGGATAGCAGTACAACTACCAAAGGCTATTCCTGGGGGTGGTTTTTTACATCCTTTACAACGAAACACTGTTGGGGAAAGGCAACGCCCATCAATCACCCAGTGCATCTGATCTAAGATAAGAGAGCCTGCAGGTCAAAGACCCACGGGACAAGTACGAAGGGGGCGGAGCCCTGTCTTCTCACCCAGATGGGACTTTGACTTCCTACCATATTGTGTGAAAAGTTTACAACCAGTACTAATTTTGTCATTACCAACCCCGCGGAGAGAAAGAAGTGTGTATAAATCAAACGCTGCTAAAACTGACACTGCCGTGGTCACTTCTGTGCAAGTGTGTCCCCCTTCGTGCTAAAGCTTGGGGCAGACGGTCAAGGGCACGGGCCCTTTCTGGAACTCCTGGTGCACCCTGCCTGGCTTTCCCAGAGAGTCAGAGCAGCTCACAGATGTTGCTCGGTTCCCCACATGCATACAAAAGTCTGATTCCGCCAAGAGCCCAATGGTCAGGCCTTCAGAATGGAAAGTGCCTTATCTCCAACCAGTCTGTAATTGTTCTTGCATTTTAAGTTCTTAATGAAAGTTGTGTTAAGATTACTTTATTCCTGCATCTTCTCAATTGTTTCTCCCTTGTACTTTCCCTTGTACTTTCCTCCTTGGCGAGATTTGGCTTTACGTTCAAGGATCTTTTTGTGGTCTTTGTCCGGCTTTAGTGATAACCACGGTGCTGGGGGGGAACGCCCACGTGAACAGCTGGGCCATTAGCCTTTTCACGCTGAACTCGTCCAATGTGATGACATATTTCTTCCTGAAAACCTGGACGACTCTGACAATTTGCTGCCCTCTGGAAGGTCCTCGCGCAACCTGAATTTCATCATCCTTTCGGATGGGCATGGACGAACACTGCACTTCTGTCTCAGCTCCGTGGAAAGAGGAGAAGATGTAACCTTCCTGCGAATGTGGGAAGGTGCACTGAAGTGCCTTTTACGGTTCTTGCTCCGGTCAGGAGCCACAGAGGGATGGAAGTTCATCTCGACCGCTGGTGCTCTACGATGGCCACGAACAGGAAGAGCCCCGGTTTATAATTTTAATCTTCTCCCTGGCTCCAGAGTCCAGGGCGCCCGATCCCCTTTAACAAGGCCTGCTCTGGGCACCAATACATTTTTCCTTGTCTGGCAAATTCATTTTGTCCCCCCACCCCATCCCTGGCTCCGAAGAGTTGGTGTAGGAAGCGGTTGGATTCTTTTCAGAATAGTCATTTTTTAAAATGCCAGTTAGACCCAGGAGAGAACAGGAGGCGGGTGCCTTCAGGGCTGAGTCAGCAGCAGCCCGCTGACCCACTTCCCCGGCCCACCCAGTCCAGGGGCGCGGCTGGGAGCCAATGCGGGAGCTGCTGGAAGAGGCCCTGCCTGACCAGGCCCCGCTACAGGCAGGCGCCTCCTTCCACTGAGGGATTCACCCTCCAGCCTTTTCCTACGTGCTCCCACCTCCTGCCCTCTGCCTGCATCCTTGGTGGCGCTGCCCACTCTGCAGGGACATGGTGGAGCCTCCTCTTCCTCCTCATCACGGCTTTGCCCCTGCTTGCCGAGGATGACAAGCTGGCGTGGGACCCGGGACCAGAGCCCAGCTGCTCGGGCATGGTCTCGGCTCAGCGTCTCTGATCATCAGTGTGGCTCTCGTCACGCCGCACTCTGACATTCTCCTTCGGTGCAGCTTTCCAACAGGTAAAGAACACGCTCTTGTACAGGTAGGAGCCCCTGTGCAGGCGGGATGGTACGAGGAGAAACTGCAGCCCATCGGGGGGTGGGAGAGGAGGCTGCACCCAGCGCTGCCTCTCAGGGGCCTCGTGTCTTTGCAGCTCCAGGAGCTCCTGCACCGACATGCCCTCCCTGTGAGACTCAGGCGGGCGGGCTCTCACTCCCAGGTCCCAGAGTCCCAGAGTCCCGCCCTGGAGCTTCCCCAGGACTAGCTCGCGCCCCCTCCCCAACTTCCCCAGGATTCTGCAGACATGGTCATCAAGTCCACAGAGACCCACAGGCCTCCTGCTCCCCAGGCTCCTCCTCCTGCCCCCGGCCCACGGCAGACACCAGCGGTTTATTCATTTATTCGTTTTTATCTCGATTCTGGGACCTTACGTGGGCTGTATTTCTGGTGGACAAGCCAGGATCCGGAATGCAAGTCAAGGACGCAGGGGACTCCTCCGGCTAATGTCATGGGCACCAAAGGGTTGGCTCCTGGAACCTGACCCTCGGGCCAGGCAGGAGGAAGGAGCATAAATTTAGGCAGAACCTCATTCTGTGAAAGGGAAGGAGAGCGAAAAAGCAGAATAGCATCAACCTAACAAATGAGCAGAAATGGAAGCCTCGAACAGTCTCCAAACTGGAAGTAGGATCCCACCACTTTCCCGCTGTAGTCCTTCCGCCTCCAGTGCATTCTCGGCCCAGAGCGGGACGCCCTGTTACAGCACGAGTAGGCCACTCTGCCCCGCGCAACTTCCTGCGTAGACTGCATCTGATGGGGGGAGGGCTGGTAGAGCTAAGTCCCTTCTGCGCCCCCCTTGGGGCCTGCCACTCTGTCACCTCTCTGACCTCACACCCCAACACAGTCCCTCCACTTCTCCCTCCTCCCCTCCAGCCACACTCACCTCCGGCATGAGGAACCTTGGCATGAGGCTGCGCCCTTTGCTAGAAGGTTCTTTCCTCCCACATACACCTCTCCTTGCTCCCCACATTCCACATTCTGTAGCCCCTCTCTGCATGACTCTTCTCTTTGCACTAATTATTATCCAACCGGCTACATGTCATGTTAATTAGCCCATCTGTCCACCTCCCAGGAAACGCTGGCTCCTCCAGGCCGGAGATTTGGTTTCTGTGTTCTTGCCCAGTGAGTGCCCAGCACCAGCACATGGTAAGGACAGTGTGGTGGCTGCAAGAGTCACTGCCGCTCCGTCGGGGACGGGTCGGGGCCAGGACTGCTATGTCATTGATTGACTATCCGTACAGCAGCCTAATCAGATACTTAGGGGAACGATTATTATTCTGCGTACAGAGTAAGCCAGCGGGGTGAGAGGCCTGTCCCACGGGGTGCCGCGTGCCCAGTCACAGACCCGCACCCTCCAGTCAGCGGGCAGCAGGCTCTGTGGCACCACACGCTAGAAGGAGGTGACTTGAGGGGGCTGGGTCAGATGACAAAAACACGTGGCGAATAAATAAGCACCAAGCTCATGAATGAGCCATCTGTCTGGCGGTGAGATTCCCACGCCAGGCAGCACACCAGCCCCACACATTAGTGGCCAGATTCGTCCCAATAGCATCAGAGCATTCAACAACAGAGTTCAACGTAATCACAGTTATCACTCCAGGGTTTAGGGGACACAGTATCACAATTGTGAGTCAAGTGACTAACTGTAATCACACACACACACACACACACACACACACAGACAGACACTTCAGAGGCCTCCTGGCTGCCCCCTCTCCCTTGTAAAGCAAGTCCCAGGGTGCCCAGGCTCTGAGCGGTCCCCTCACTGCACTGGAGTCGAGGGCAAGGCCACTGTCATTACTTGAGACCCTCACAGCGTGACACATACTGACTGTCTGTCCAAAGGCCGAGGAAGACGGTTCACCCGAAGATGATGATCCCGCCTTCCCCAGGGCTCCGGCCCGGCCAATGCTGCAGGCGGCCCTGGACCAGAAGTCTCCCAGGGACCGTGCACCAGCTGGGGCCGGGCGGCAGGGAAGGGAAAAGGCAGGGACCATGGCCGTGGTCAGCCTCGCTTGGGCAGGCCTGGAGGGAGAGTCCCCGGTGTGCACCAGGCACACTCTCCGTCGGCAAAGCCCAGACATTCAACAGATGGAGGCATGGCTGGGGACTCGCTCAGAAGGAAACAGTAGGCGCACTCACTCTCCAGCTGGGCGGGCACCCACTTCCCAAAGCAACAGGCGCCGAGACCAGTGGCCCCGCGGGCACCTCACGCCCACTGGGGAGCCCCGAGAGAACCAGGGAGCCGCGGAGGCAGTGCATGTGATCCGCGGGTCACATCTGCCTGAAATCCCTCCTTTCCCCCCCTGCTTGCTCCACGCTCCCTGGGACAGTTAGTGGGCGGCGGGGGGGGGGGGGGGGGGGGGGCGGGTGGAGGGGCAGAAAAGGGCTTAAACCAGCAGATGGCCGGTGGCTGGGTAATCCCTCGCTTTGGCTACATTAAGGACAGAAATAAAATTACCATTTCAGCTCCGGGGGCAGGGAGACGAGGCGGTCACTCCCAAGAACGTACAGAAAACTTAGGGGAAGGATGTGCCTGAATGAGAAGAACTTTCCTCGCCGCCGATTCAAACTGCATGGACAGGGGAAGGGGGGGCCTGGGGACACTTCCCGAGCGCTAAGTGGTGCTGGGTTTGGGTCATGACCACAAATGGCTTAGGGCCCTGTGCCAGCCAGGTGCTGGCTGGGGAGTGCCTGTCCACCTGGAGAGGGCGCTGTGTGCAGCTGTCAGCCTGGGGCGGCGGCCGGCCCTGCAGCCAGAGGGGGTCGCTAGCTGCGGGCACTCGTCCAGAGGGCACACGGAGATGGGCTGCCCGTTTGGCCCTGGCCCCGAGGCGGCTGGAGTCCAACGGAAGAGGAGAGCGTGCCTGAATGTGGGAAGGAAGGAGAGGGAGCGCAAACAAGGGAGAGGGAGAGGGAGAGGGAGAAGGGGACAGGGAGGAAGGAGAGGAGGAGTCGGAGGAGAGGAGGGGGAAGGGGCGAGGGGGAGGGGAGGGGGGAAGAGAGGGGAGGAGGCGGAGGGAGAAGAGGGGGAGGGGTGGGGAGGCGGAGGGAGGAAGAAGAGGAAGACCGGAGGAGGGAGGAGGAGAGCGGAGGGAGGAGGGAGGCAGGCAGGAGGGAGGCGGCGGCCGAGGGGAGGAGCGCGAGCCCAGACGCGCGAGCCGGCGGAGGCGGCGACGGAGCGGCCGGGTGCGCGGCCGCGCTCTGGTTGGCTGGTCCCCGCGCCCTCCGCCGCCCGCCCCCTCCTCCCTCCCACTCCCCGCCCTCCCCGCGGCGCTGGCGTCGAGAAAGTACAGTAAAAAGTCCAAGTGCAGCCGCGGGCGCAAGATGGGGTCCGGCTCCTCCAGCTACCGGCCCAAGGCCATCTACTTGGACATCGATGGACGCATTCAGAAGGTAGCGCCTCCCGCCTCCCCACCTCCCCGCCTCCCCACGCGGCCGCGGGCCCCTCCCGGCGCGCGCCCCCCCCCCCGGCCCTGCCAGCCCCCCGCGGCGGCCCCTGCCCGGGTGACAGCCCGGGGGTCGCGGCGCCGGCGGCGGCTGGGGGACCCTTCGTCCGTGCGTCCGAGCGTCCGTGCGTCCGAGCGTCCAGGGGTCCGGGCTGTGGTCTCCGACAACTTTGGCGGGGGCGGCAGGGCTCTTCGGTCCGGTTTCCCCACGAACTGGATCCCCGTGGGAGGGGGCGACCCGCGGGATGTTTTCCATCCCATGGGTAGAGCTTTCTTTGTAACAAATCTGACCAGGCTGAGTTTGTGCGTTCTGGGAGGCTGTACAGAAACCCACTTCGTTTCTGGCGGAACCACCCCCGGAGCCGGCGGAGCGGGCGGGCAGACCTGCGGGACCGGTCCGGTGCACGGAGGGTGAGGGTGCCGGTGGGCGCGATCCGCCAGCTGGGGACCGCGCGGCTTCCTGGCGGGTGGGAGCAGGTGGGGGGGAGGGTGCCGGGAAAGCAGGGAGTGCTCCCAACCTCTTGTCTGTGTCCCTGTCCCCATTTCCCTCAGGGGGTCAGCTGGGACCGCAGAGGGGGTGCCGGGGCTGCCCTCTCTCCTGGGCCCGCAGAGAGACGGTGGGCGCTGGACCAGCTCTGCCGCCTAGCTGCCCTCCAGACGTGCGGCGCCCCTCACCAACGGAGCCCCAGCGGACAGGCATCCAGAGCAGGCCGTTCGCGGGGGGGCCCCTCCTCTCCAAGCGCCTGGCGTGGGTCCAGAGAGCCCTGGCCCCTGCTTCTGATTGGCAGGGAGGGACAATAAGGGAGCTGCTCGGGGAGCTTTCTTAGCCCCACCTAGATTCCCGCCCCCCAGGGACATGCCCCGGTGAGGCCATCTTCCCACACCTCAGCCTTGCCCTTGTCCAGGGGCACCCCACCAGGAAACCACGGAGGAATGCCCGCCGGGCAGAGTAGGCGCCTGCTGGGGCTCAGGGCTCTGGTTCTCAGATGCACCTCCACCAGCTGATAGACTTGCCAACAAGCCACCTCGCTCTGCCCCTCCCCAGCTTGATCCTGGGGAAATGAGAAAGGCAGGCACCCTTCCCCTCCTCCCCCCACCCCATAACCCACTCTAACAGAATCCGACAACCAGGACAGGAAGCATCTTCAAGGGCAGGTGGTCACAAGCAGACACAGGACTAGACCCAAGTGCCCAGTGGCTGCACAGGAATTTATAACAGCCTCCACAAAGGAAGCAACGGCCCTCCACTGAATAGCCCCCTGCTCCAGTGTGCACACGCATCCACATACAGCATGGACGTGAAACCATGCGTGCACACGTGCACATAGACGCATGTGCCACATGCAAACATACACAAAAGCACATGCATACACACATAGGCAAACGTGCACACACAGATACAAGCACACACTTTTTCTGCCCCACCAAATAAAAGGTGTCAAACATCAGCGTTTTTTATCTTTTGAAAGAGGTGAGATGAGACGCCGCCACCAGGTCAGAAGTGACAGCTGCTTCCCAGGAACTTCCCCCAAAGCTCCCTGAGAAGCCTGACGAAGTGGGTGCGAGTGGAAGAGGTTCCCGAGGTCAGGAGGCGAGTACCCGGCCTGGCAGGCTCCTCCGCTCTGATTGTGGGGAGGATGGTTTTCCACAGGTGGCACGCCCAAGGTTGGGGCGACCTCCAGGAAGGCAGCCCTGTGGGCAGCTCGGGGAGACCTGGGGCACCTGCGTCGGGGAGGGAGGCTGTGGCCTTGGGAGGGGCCAGCGCTGATGTGTGCTGGCGCCGCCGCTTCTGCGATCTGGAGCAAGTCCCCCGGCGGCTCCGAGCCGGCCTGCCGCCCGTGAAGTGGGGTAGCATCTGCTTTATAGACGGCCAGGAGAAGTAAACAAATTCGTGTAAACAGCCGGGAGGCTGCCGGAACATGATGGCGCGGCGCACGCTCTCTGCCCAATAAACGTCCTTTAACTGACACAGTGAGGAGGAGGGCAGTGGTCTGTAAACCTCTGCCATCCCTGCAGTGCCTGTTACTCATTCTTGACCTTGCTCCGTGGCCTCTCCCCTTGCCGTTGTCACTGTTGGAGGCTCGGGGCTGGACTTGTAGCCTGGTTGAGAGCCAGATCGCTTGGGGTTTCCAAGCATGTGCTGGACACTGGCCACCTTTCACCCCACCCCCACCCCCCCTCTTGAACTCCACGCCAGCAGCTCTGTCCAGATTTCAAATGTCTCTCTCGGCTCAGGGCTCTTTCTGCAACACTTGGAGGGCTGAGCTTTCTTAAAGCCCCAAACACTGGATTAGTTCTGAAGTTCCCCGTATGCTGTCGGGTTCTGTCTCCCTTTTTATCCATCCCGTCCTGTGTGTGAAAGGTCAGGGACACAGACCTCGTGTTGCTTCCAAGGAGAGGATGTGGAGGGAGGAGAGAAGGCATGTGTGACGTTGTCGCGTATATATTGTGTTGCCCTGTCTGGTCATCTGCCCTTCGGCTCCTGCATTCCTTCCGCTCTCTGTCCCCTGAGTGATCCCACTGCTGACCATTCCATGGTCTCCCCAGCAGTGGCTCCCGCGGGTGTTGTCTGCTCCAGCACAGCTTCGGGTGGATGGCCACCGTGTCTGAAGAGAGTCCGGTGCTCAGCATCTCCACTTCCATGCCATGGCCCCGGGTTAGTCACTTAACCTCCACGCCACTGTTTCTTGAGGTCACGTGGGTACACTGTAGTGCTGCTTGTTGGGAGAGCCAAACAGGGCAAGGCCAATCACTTAGTCAATTAGCCAGATGAGTTTATTGAGCAGCTACTGTGTGCCGAGTGCTGGGGTCCAGGGTGAATGTGCCATTCATGACACTCAGTCCCACTGAGCAATGGCTCTCTCTATCCTGTGCCAAGCATTGGACCTGGGTCCTGTGACAGGGCACCCTGTGACAGACGGAAGGACACAGCAGGACCCGGCTGGTGGGAAGGGCTATGGTGCCAGCTGCGTGTGGGCCTGGTGAGTAGATTTTCTTCCTCTGAGAGGACCAGCTTTGTGGGGAAGGGGTCCTTTTCAGACCCAGCAACCTTAGGAAGACCCAGGGACTGCTGAATATCAGGGGTGCGGCCTCACACAGCCAGCAGCACCTCCACACTGTCCCCATCGCCTGCTCGGCCACTTGCCAAGGGGCACAGGTGGCCCTGGCACCTCCCGGCACCAGGTGAAGGAGGAGGGATTGGAGCCGAGTCCCCAAAATATGCAGAGCTGGGAACCCTGCCCCGAGGACTTCCCTCAAGGAGCGGATGCTCCTTACCTTTGTCCAGAGGGTTTGCTTGTATCTTTCCTCAGCTTCCCCTGGCCTGGGGGCCCTGGTCTGGCACCTGCTTCTTCCTCCCTCCCGTGGGTGTGGTCCCTGGGATGCACAGGGCGTGACAGGACAATGCACTTGGCATAGGCAGCCTGAGGGGCTCCTGCCTGTGGCAATCCAGGTGTGGGTTTGCTGACCTTCCGAATGAGGCAGAGTGGGTCCTTGGTGGGATCCCAGGCTGGCCTTGGGCTTGGGTTTGGTGAGAACATTCTCTGGGCAAGACTGACGGTCCTTAGCTCTTGGGCCTGTTGAACGGGACCACTCTGTGGTGCACTGCCCCGGCCTAGCGCCCTCACCACGCTCTCTGCGGGACCACCCTCAGCCACTCGGCTGCTGTTCTTGTCCCTGCCCTTACCTGCAGCTGGCACGCAGGTCTTCATGAGCAAACAGCCACTTGCAAACTTGTTTCTACTCTAAAACAGGAACCAAATGAGAAAAACTGAAAGGGAAGAGCAGAGCTCAAAAGTTGTTAAAATGTCAACAGAAGACAGTTTCTAGTTCATGACAACCCACCCCCAGCGCCTCCCCGCCCCCCCCCCCCCCCACACACACACACACCTGTGAATGCTCTCCCTTCCGGCTGGAGCCAAGCACCCCGTGTGCTCAGTCCGTGGGGCCTTCTCACAGTGCTTGTCTTTCACCCAGCCCGGCCTTCTTGCCACTTGAGACCCTAGATCCGTGGTCGGCAAACTGCGGCTCGCGAGCCACATGTGACTCTTTGGCCCCTTGAGTGTGGCTCTTCCACAAAATACCACGGCTTGGGCGAGTCTATTTTGAAGAAGTGGCGTTAGAAGAAGTTTAAGTTTAAAAAATGTGGCTCTCAAAAGAAATTTCAATCCTTGTACTGTTGATATTTGGCTCTGTTGACGAATGAGTTTGCCGACCACTGGGCTAGATCATGCCGCCTGGATTCCTCAGAAGCCAGCCTCCAGGGGACTGCAGGGCCCTGACCCACCCTGCCCTCCCTGGAGGTCTGGTTCTCTTCTGTGGCTGCGGCCCTCCTGCCTGCACGTGGAGCCCAGGCCTCTGCACGCCCTCCTGGCTGCCTCGCGGTCTAGCCGGAGGAATTCTGCTCCCCACTGCCTGTCGCTCCCTGAGCCCCTGCCCTGCCCTGCACCAGCCTCCTCTGCCTTTGTTTCTCGCCTTTGGCACAAACACAGCCGGCCCGTCTTCAGAGCCACCCCATCTTCTACTGGTCACAGGCACACCTGACCCGAGTCTTGTCCAGCGTGCTCACACGGTGGGACCTGGAGTCCCTCTCCAAGGCCCCGGCCCTGCCGGAACGTGCCTGTCCTGCCACCTGGTGAAGCCCAGGGGAAATTTCCTTTCACTTTAACACCTGCGCTCCTGCCTGGCCCATCACGCAGCACCCTTTCCCCGGACCGGCAGGATCCTGGCTCATTTGCACAGGGCCAGGCAGACCCAGGGAGTTCTGGGCTTCTGAGCACCTGTCTGTCACCTCCTTCCTGCAGGCAGACTCCCCTTGGCCATCGTCAGCAAAGTCCGTTTATCTTCCTTTGGATGTTTATAGCTTAAGATCTTTCAGAAGATACTGAAATGGTAACATAAGCTGATTGCATCCCGTGTGTGGGGGGGGGGGGGGGGAGGGTCGGTTTACAGAAAGGGGTGACCCCACTCCCGTTTGGATTTCCAGTGTAAAACAGAAGTGGGGCCATTTTGATTCCCAGCCCGACCCCAGCTTCCGATGACCCCTCTGTCTCCAGCTGCGTCAGAGCTGGGCCGTGAGAACTAACAATGCGTGTCTCGATGTCCCATCTCTTTCTCAACAAGCACATCAGCCGTTGAAGTGATCGGCCCGACTGCCTGCGGTGCCACAGCAGGCGCTGTCCGTAAAGAACTTTAGGAAAACGGTCTTCAGAGTCCAGCCCAGGACGCTGAGCAGTCAGGGAGCTGCGGCCTCCCTCCTCCCTCCCACGTGCCATGGTCTGAAGGCCGATTAAACCAGACACGTCCAACACCTGCGGGCCGGGAAGGGGATGGCTGGAGGCTTGAACCCCACTCATGTCACCAGGGTTGACAGATAATGACATGGGGACCTACGGCACCTCTCAGACTGAATGCAGCATGCCCTACCTCGGAGGGGCTGGGGCTGCTCTTGTCCGTCACACGGAGGGTGGAGGCCGTGGTGGCAGGACAGACTGCCCGGCTCTGCCGCTTGCCAGCTGGGAAGTCACTTTGCCCTCGGGAAAGTGGGTGCAGTGGTGGTGCCTTCCGAGGGGTGGCTGAAGATGGCACTAAGTAACGCCCATAAAGTGCTGGGCACTGGGGAGGCTCCGTACACCTGTCCCGTCCTCAGGCCTGCGCACAGTAGGGCCCCTCCCCAACCCTGGTAGCTCCCCTGCACCTGCCACTAAGAGACGCTGGAAGAAGCCACGGCAGGTGCTGTCTTGTCATTTGCTTTGTGCCCCTGTGAGGCCGCTGTGAATCTGAACCACAAAGAGGGAGACAGTGCCAAGGACCCCAAGACCCCGGTCCCACTACCCCAGGCACCTTTGTCTCCAGCTTGGCAGGGGCTGCTCCTATTGGAAATGGGGTACTTCACAGCCTCAGCCGAGGGGCCTCACCAGAGCCATGCGGGCTGAGGGGCTGCCTGGCCTCAGAAGCCTGCAGCACACACTCTGGTGTCAGCGAAGGAGACAAGGGCAGAGGGAAGGCACAGCAAGCACCTCAGACCACTCATGTGAACAGCATGCAAATGAGAGACACAGCAGGGGCGCCCAGGAGGCTGGCCTCAGTGCCGGGCCAGCAGGGGGCAGCAGGGACTGGCCAACACGTAGCCTTGGGTCACTGCAGGTTGGGTTCCTGCACCCCTGTTCTGGGTTTGCTGCCTGGGGGTGTAGCCAGGATCCCCCCCTCCCCGCCGTCTCTCCCACCACAATCGGCCCAAGCTGAACCATCTCCATTCGGTCACCCACTCCCCGACTGCGGGTGGCTCAGCAGGCAGTGTCCCTGGGGGCTGGGGGAGGTCTTTGGCAGCTAAGAGAGTCGCCAGAGGACGGAGGCACCTCAGGGGTCCATCTTGCCAAGACAGCAGCAGCCCACCAGCTGGTCCTGCCCCGGGAAGGAATTCCTCTTGCTCCCCATTCTCCCCCTCAGCCAGACAGGCAGTGCGAGGAGAGCGGTCCCCCTGGAGGTGTTTGTGGGGACAGACACGCCCGGGCCCGGCATTGCTCCTAGCCCTCAGAGCAGAAGCTCCAGCCGAGGGTGGCACGCAGCCAGTGCAGTTTGCAGGTCAGTGGCTCAGTGGAAAGGGGTTCCCAGCCTCTTGCTCAGCTCGCCGAGCTGAGTCCTCCTGCCTCTGTGGCTGGGGATCTGCATTCCCAAGGTTCTGAATCTTTGTGAGAGAGAAAATATTCTAATTTAACGCAGGAGCATAGAAGTGTGCGCATCTCCTGGGCGCCTAGGCTCGGGGTCCTGCGGTGGGCCAGCTGCTGTGGAGACGGCGTCAAACATTTCAAACTCAAAATACGTCTTGAGTTCACGGTGTGGGTTATTGGCCTCGACCCCTTCCCCGCCAGTCCCCCGCCATGTAGTTACCACGCAGTCCCAAAGCTGATCACCTGACCTGAGCATTTGCCCAGAACGGAAACTCACAGCCCCCCGCTGAAAACTTGGTCTGAACACAAGTAAAGAAGAGCCAGACCTTGTATTCAATTGGCTTTAGATTCCCTAACTTTTCTTTCATTTTAAAAAAATTGTAGAAAATTACACACAACATAAAACTTTACCATCTTAACCATGTCT
The DNA here is from genome assembly GCF_951640355.1 of Cnephaeus nilssonii. Classification (NCBI taxonomy): domain Eukaryota; kingdom Metazoa; phylum Chordata; class Mammalia; order Chiroptera; family Vespertilionidae; genus Cnephaeus; species Cnephaeus nilssonii. The sequence continues at coordinate 7,230,701 of NC_137074.1, forward strand.
GATGCACAGCTCAGTGGCATTGAGCCCATTCACATTGTCCATTTCCAGAACTCCCCATCTTCCCAGTCCGAAACTCTGTCCCCCGTAAACACTAACACCCACCCCCCGCCCAGCCCTGGCACCCACTGTCTACTTTCTGTCTCTATGGGTTTGGCTGCTCTAGAACCTCATGTAAGTGGAATCACACAGTATTTATCTTTTGTGAGTGGCTTATTTCACTTAGCGTAATGTCCTCAAGGTTCCTCCATGTTGGGATATGTCATTGGAATGTCCTTCCATTTTAAGTCTGAATTGTATCCCATTGCTTGTATATGCACATTCTGTTTATCCATTCATCCATCATGAATCTGCCTGATTTTTAAAAAATATATTTATTGATTTTTAGAGAGAGAGAGAAACATCAGTGCGGTAGCGAAACATTAATCGGCTGCCTCCTACTAGTACATGCCCCCAACTGGGGATCGAGCCCAAAACCTGGCATAAGGCCCTGACCCGGAATCGAACCGGCAACCTTTCGGTGCACAGGACGACGCCCAACCAACTGCACCACACCAGCCAGGGCCTGCCTGATGTTTCTAAACCTCCATCACCCCCATGCTTATTTCCTTGGTTTGCAAACCCAGGCCATTGCAATGGTGTATTACTGTGCCTTGTGAAAAACTTGGTTCCCTGAAACCCTCCCCATTTCCTGGTCATAGCTGTTCCTCCAGGAGGCTTATGTGTGGTGTGGTCTGTGTATGTTTCAGGCGGGGGGAGGAGTGAACAGATGCTTTTCAGATTCACTTGCCCTCAGTCCATTTCCCAGCAGCATGATGTCAGGGCCGAGAGCACGGATTCCGGGGCAAGCTTGTCTGCGATGGACCCCGGGAGTGTGTGTGCAGGTTACTTACGTACTTCGGTGTCTCCACCTGTGAAGTGGGTTGTTGTGATTAAAGGCATGAATGCGCATCAAGTCTAAAACCCGGCTGGCACACAATGAGTGCTGCATCAAGTCGTGGTTACTGTTATTTTTTTATTTTTTTATTTTTTATTTTTTATGTTGTGGATTCAAGGCGGCCGGATCTCCATGTCTGGTTTGGGGAACCTCGCCCAGACCCCTGGCCTCATGCTCCGGGGCTGGCGGGTGGCCCGGGGGCATCAGCGGTGGTTCCAGCAGAGGGACGCGGGTCCAGGCGCGCTCCATGGAACAAAGGGCCAGCCAGCCCCGGGGTGCTTCCAGCTCAATGATACCATGTGACTGTGTTTCCCAGGCTAACCCCAAATCCGCCCTCCTTCCCCATCCTTCCCCCGAAGAGAGGACCACAAATGCCTTTCATTTCTCCTCCGACCTCGGAGGTGCAGCTCCCTCAGGGCTGCGATGGGGAGGGAGGACAGGAGGGAGGGAAGCAGCGAGGGAGGGAGGTGACCACTCCGCGCAGGCACGGTGCCAGGCTTCAGGCTCATTGGCTTCTCGGGAGGGGGTGGTAGTGATGCCCGCAGCGCTTGATAATGTGACAGGTGAAGTCAGCGCTGCCGCTAGAACAGGCTGTTTGGAGAGTGCTCGCCTGGTCGCTGTCCATCACAGCCCGGGAGCACGCTGAGGCTTTGTCACCTGGTGGCTGGCCGTGCCTCCCTCGCAGGTCCTCGGGCCCTCAGGGGCCCCCCTCGTGCAGCCTGGGAGAGCTGCTCAGCCCTGGGGGGTGGAGGGGAGCTTTGGGGAGACAAAGTCTGAGCCCACCGTACAGTGGCTGGAGTTGGCAGGACTCGTCACAGTCGAGCCCTCCTTGGTTTAGCCCAGAACACTGGTGTCAGGGCAACGGCCACCCTGCCTCCTCCCGGCACCACCGCCGAACGGCAGGTGTAGTGACCGGGGCGCCGTCTCTCCAGGTGGGATTCGTCCATCCCGGGGCCAGTCGCACACACAGCGCTGATTTATTTTGTAAGCAGAGCCGTGAACAGAGCTTCAGGCTGTCTTTATCACCACCGCTTCTGCCTTTAGGGTTAAAAAGAAAAAACTTTTACAGCCTTACCGATAACCAAACAGGAGGCAGCGCATTGGGCATGATCATGTAGAGATCGCCAACCATCTCTCCACCGGGAATTTACGTGTGAGAGGACAGCTCACCGGGAGGGAGCATCCTTCCTGGTTACTGACGGCTGACTGCAGCTGGGTGTGTCTGGAGACTCATCTGTCACCAGTCTGTCACACGTCTGTTGATCCCACCGTTTCCAAAGTGCTGTGGAGAACAGCCGCCAAAATGTTTTCGCTCCGGGTCCTGCTCCACACGGGGAGAGGTTCCAATATGAGTGGTGGTTAGAGGTTCAAAATCCATGGTCAGGAGTACTCTGGATTCTCTCACTGAAGCGTCTTATGCAAGTCTAGACTGTCTTGCTGCCGCAATTAATAACAACATCCAAGGCTTAGGACACATACAAGCGCTGAGAAACGTGACTCCAGAGGTGGCCGGTGATTGCGTGGCCATTTGGAGTCCTTAGGACTTCAGCCGCCCCCCTGAGCCGCCGGAATGTGCAGCCGTGGTCCCGACACGTGTTTGAGTCCCATTTTCCGGGTGGTGTTTTGAAGGTTGAGCCCCAAACAGCAGAGGTGGGAGGTGGCATCTGTGCCCTCCTGGCAAGGACAGCCCGGAATATTCCAAGAAGCGAGGGTCAGGAGAGGACTCCCGCGGCAGCATGATCGATGGGGAAGTGGAGGGGCGGTGAGTCGCCTCTGCACATATTTCTGAAACTGCTGGGTGGCACCGCGCTGAAAAGGTGACTGCGAAGGGCCATGGCCTCGGGGAGCTGAGAGGACACGTTGGTGCAGGGGATGCGTGGATGGCGAGGAACTGGGACAGGCACCTGGTGGGTGGGGCAGGCAGAGGGCTCTGCTCAGAGTCAGACCTGCCTCTCCCAGGCGCCGAAAGTGTTAACCCTTATAATCACCACCTATTCTAAGGGGTTCCCATGAACGAGCCGGGACGGTGTGGGCTGAGTGTGCCAGGGACACAGGCTGATGTTCTGAGCTACGGACACGTCAAGACCTCCTTACACCCGGCCACCGTAACATATGGCTGGGAAAGTGACAAGAGTGCCAAGTTCTGCACCCCACTTTTCCCAGCCAGTTTTTCACCCAGCATCTCCCCTTCAGGCCTTTCCCAAAAGCCCAGGCCTCTCCAGGGACTGGGGGTCCCCAGTTTCCTGGTGTTGGTGCTGGAGTAGCCGGGGCCACTGCCGGATGCCTGCTCCTGGGAGGCTCCGCGTCCCGCTGGGTCTTCTGATTCAGTCTCAGCCTCTGCGATGGGCCCACTGCGCATCCTCCGGTGATAGATCACGCCGCTCTGAGAAGACAGCCGGGGTTCGGGTCAGGTCCAGACCCCAGCGGGGCCCCTCGAGCCGCCTCCAGCTCCCACCTGCCCCTATGAAGTGCCAGGCTTGGCCTCTGGGAGGAAGAGCCAGGGGGTTAACAGCTTTCAGCCAACTGCTGTGATCTCCAGGCATCAGACTAAGCAGCGAGCCCGAGAGCGATTCTGTGGTTCAGTGCGGAAGGTGGCATGGGCAACAGTGAGCGACACGCTGTGTGACACGGGTGCTGCGTGACGTGGCTGTGGCAACTGTTCGATGCTGGTCTCAGGGTGGCCCGGAGGACCCTGACGGGACAACAGGAAAGCCCAGCGGCATTGAGCAGAAGCCCGACCTCCGGGGAGCCTGCCAGGAGGAGGCTCACAGGTCTGCAGCCGGCTGGTGCGGGCCAGCCCCTGCCGGCACAGGAAGCAGGACGGGCGCCGAGTGACTCCAGCCACCACAGCAGCAGGCCTGAGCCAAGTTGGACCAGCGCGGGGGCCCCGACGCCCACGTTCCGAGACATTTCTTTTCTGGCAGCAAAACCATGCTCAGTTTTTCTAATGAAACTTCAGGCAACGGAAAGGAGAGGAGGAGGCAAGGGAGAGAGGAAGGAAGCCTTCTCCCCGTTGCAGATGGGAGCTCTTTGGGCTCCTCCGGTCCACGTGGCCGTCCTCCACTGCCTCCGATTGCGTTCACTCGGCCGCTGTGCTCAGGGAGCCTGTGTGAGGCCTCGGGGTCCATCTCGATGGTGCTTGTGACCAGGACAGCCGAGCTCTCTGGGTCTAAGTTGGGTTTTGGGTCCCGATTTCACACGGTTCCTTCTCCATCTATTCTCCCTTGCCTGACCATTGTTCTCACGTCTGCAGTTCTCCCATCCCGCCTTGAGACAGGGCTGCAGGGCTGCTTGTTGGGAGAGGGCTCCCCATGGAGGGTCCCTGGGGGCGGGCTGCAGCCCCAGATCCTTCCCAGCATCTCCTCCTCTACCCTTGCCCTCCTCGGGGGTGCCAAGGAGCCCTGACCCCAGGGACAGGTCACATGGACCACACTGGAGTCCTGAGACCAGAGGAGAAGTGGGCAGAGCAGGGCTCGGGCTCGGTGAGGGGACATACAAGGATGGTGCATCCGCAGTTGCCTCTTCCTTGAACCTGAGCTCAAGGAGTAAAGCAAATTGAAACCAGGGAGACACCTTCCGACCGTCCCCCCATACCACAGTCCTCTGAGCTCCAACTCAGCACACTTCTCATTCTCTCAGCTCCCCGATTTCTGCATTTTCAGTCCCCTGTGATCCATTATTTATGACAGTGGAGCTTGGCCTCAGACACCAGACATGAAAAAAATAACAAACAAAGCAGCCCAGAAAGCTGACAGGAGCAGTGATCGGATCAGCCGTGACAAATGGGTTCTGTGCACAGGAGGCCCGAGACCTCTGCAGACGAGGGCGTGGGGGATGGAGAGCCAGAGCTGGAGGGGGTGCCGATGGCCTGGGAGCTGCGTCCTGCTAAAGGACATCCTCCACCAGGACAGGGATTCCCCACAAGTTCCTAGACGGTCCCCTCCGGCCTCCCCACCTCCCAGCTCCCACCCAGGCCCACATCAGCTAATACTGGGGCCGGGGTGGGGCTCTTCTCAGAGTCAGACCTGCCTCTTCTCAGACTCTGGACCTGATCCTCGGCCTTCCGTGTCTCCTCTCTCCATCTTCCCCTGACCCCTCCTGAAGTTTGGGCCCAATCCCATATACACTCGATGCCTCACACAGCTTAAGGACTCATTGCCTGCGAAGAAGATCCCAGCCATCTGTGTGTGTGGTCACCCCTCCCTCCGCCTCCCTGGCGATGGGTGAGTTCATTGAGGGCCCACCTGGATAATCTGGGATCATCTCATCTCAAGAGCCTTAATCTCATCACACCAGCGGACACTTTGGGGATCACAGGTGATAGTCACAGGTTCCTGGGGGTAGACGTGTGTATCTTTAGGAGGTGGGGCATTACTCAGGGGCTACAGGGCTCTTAACCACTGGATTGTAAACCCATTTCCAGCCTCAGTTCACACCACACTTCCTCAGCCCCAGAGGCCCTGCAATCCAGGCTCATAAAGCCACTGCACCCCAACCCGGCAGGATCGTTGGTCTGGAGTGTGGGTGGGAAGAATGAGGAGACCATATCTTCCCCTCTCCTCCTGCTTTATGCCACCCTCTCCTCGTGGCCCCCTCATCCCTCAGGGCCCACCCTCTTTCACAGCATCTGTCACACCCACTTTTAATTTCCTGTGGGTTTTTGACATCACTGCCTCCCATGGCTGCCGGCTGCGTGTTACAAGCGGGATCTTAGATAACTCTCTTCTCCCCACCAAATTTTGCTGTACATTGTGATTATATTAACTCATGTTAAGCAAATGTGCCTCTCCTATCCTTTCACCTAACAGACATTTATTGAGGCCCTCCTAGGTGCTGGACCCCAGAGAAGGTACATGATAAAGACATGAATCTTGGGAGGCAATGGTATGCTTCAGAACATGAACCTCAAAACCCAACCCCACCACCACCACCTTGGTTGCTTATCCAGCTGCCCTGAAATCAGCAAACTGAGGTTTGCATCCATCAGTGCTACATGCTAGTTGTATGATCTTGGGCCTCAGTTTACACATCTATAAAATGGGGATAGTATCCTTCTAGCAGACATTTGTATGGTGCTCGCCACATACCAGATACCTTTGTAAGTATTTTATAGAGGCCACTAGTATCTTCCCTACGTTGCAGTTTAGGGAAGTATGGGATGAAGAGCGTAAGGAATTTGCCCACAATCTGGAGTCCGTGAGAGGCAGAGCTGGAGTTGAGCCAGGAGCTGGCTCCAGGCTCCTCAGCACCATGTGGCCAGGCCTCTCAATGGAGAAAGGAGCCTACCCATGGGATGTGATGGTCATTCAAGCATCTCGGGCTCAGGGCAGAAACTGCCCCCTGGGAGCTCACAGCATCTTGAAGCAGGCAGAACTGGCCTTATCCCCGCCTTGAAGATGAAAATCTGAGACGCAGAGATATGAAGAGATTCATCGAGGGCCACACTGTTTGTCGAGAAAGAGCCAGAGTGGCCAGATTATTATGACCACCTGATGTTTGTAGGCAAATTAGCCGTACACTGCATCGTATGGGATACGGAAGCCGAAGGCCTGTTCAAACACCTTTGCTGTCTGCAGTTACCAAGATAAAACGTCTCCAATTCACACAGGAACACAAGGATCGGACAGTCGAGCATTGGAAAAAAGTCATGTGGTCCGATGAATCACTTTTCCAGTTGCATCATGCAGATGGCAGAGTAAGAATTTCGCGGAAACATCATGAAAGCATGCACCCCACATGCATGAGTACAACCCCTCAAGCTGGTGGGGGCAGTGTTATGGTTTGGGGCATGTTTTCCTGGCATGATTTGGGCCCTTTAATTCGTGTGGAACAACGTCTGAATACCATACCTAAGTATCGTTGCTGATCAAGTTCATCCTATCATGTTGATGGCGTATCCCAATGGAGATGGCTTCTTCCAACAAGACAATGCACCATGCCACGGTGCTCGTATTGTGCAGGAGTGGTTTCAAGAACATGAGGGAGACTTGACCTTGCTTAGGTGGCCCCCACAATGACCAGATCTCAATCCAATTGAGCATTTGTGGGATGAAGTTAAAAGAGCCATCAGGCAGCTGGTTCCACAACCATCAAATCTCACAGAACTGGACAGTGCTATTCATCAGGCATGGTGTCAGATTCCTCGCATCACCTTTCAACATCTCGTGGAGTCAATGCCAAGAAGAATCGCCCCAGTATTGAAGGCAAAAGGTGGCCCAACCAAGTACTGATGGGGTGGCCATAATAATCCGGCCACTCAGTATATATATATTTATACCCAAAAAATGTATACACACACTTTGAATAATTATAAGGGCAGTGTTTATTAAAATACATTTCATTTTCAAAATTGAGCTCTCAGCTTTTAAAGTATGCATACATTTTGGGGGGCACCCTGTGTATATATATGACAACCTGAGAAGATAAGGGAAAGTGTTCATTTTCTTCCCATGTGATAATCTCACTGTGGCCATCTTAAACTGAAAGAGACGTTCTACTTTAAAGATCCACGCTGAAATATGTACGGATGATAGAATAGGATGTCTAGAACGAGCTTTAAAATAACCCCAGCAGGGAGAAGTTGGAGTGCAGGCGAAGCAGGATGGGTCTCGTGGTGACAGCCGCGGAAGCTGGGACGTGGGGAGGGAGGCTTTATTGAGCCACATCTTCTGCTTTTGTACCTGTTTGAGCATTTCCATTATGCAAAACACCTTTTTAAGAGACTGGATGTCATGTGTCTGCTCATGGTAATAAGTGTTAGTTTCTGTTACTATTTTATATTCTTTTCAAATGCGATGACCAGAAGCCTACCTTCTAAATTGGAAAGGGAAATAAGGCCTAATAGAGATTTTATTTTAGCAAACAAAAAGCAGCAATTGCCTGCCTGCTGGTTAACTGCAGTCCATTCTGATGGTGATGTTATTGTTGAGCGTTCTGAAAATAAGGGGCATCGTGAAATGAGCAACTTTACAACATAATTAGAGATGAATTGCAGGTATACATGGATGGACGGAGGGAGGGAGAGAAGGAAGGAGGGCGAGGTGCATAGACAGACCATGCAGCCTCTTTTCCGTGAACATGTATTTATTTATTGAGGAGTAAAATGTGGGGTTTTGGTCTTGGTCTCTTTTTAGCTTGTTTGTTTTGTACAGGAAACCTTTGGAATTCTCAAGTGCTGAAAAGGCGCTGGAACGTCCCTGTTTGCTCCCCCAGAGGCAGAAAAGTTGGGAATGCACATTGGGTTGCAGTTTGGCTGTTCCATGGGCTGCGCGGGCTGGGTTCTAACTCCTAGAGCTGGAGCGTGAGGTCCCGGAGCCACACTGGTGTGCTTCGAGGGCAGGCAAAGCCTTACAGAAGCTTGTATGAAAGCGTAATTGGTTATAAAAGCTATAAAAAGTGATCGCGGTCTGATAGACAAAAGGGATTTGAATGGGTTTGTTTTCCTTGGGGAGGGGGCTCTAAATCAATAGTGGCTCCAAGTGTGTGACTGGAGATACCCATCATTTGAGAACAAGGCAAACAGAGAATGCACACACCATTAAGGGACAGTGACGGGCAGAGAGGCCAGCGACCACCTCTGCTTCCCACGCAGACCTGCGCGGACGCTCTGACCTCCGCACAGCCCACGTCTCTGGGCTTGGAGCCCGGTGGCCGAGTGTGCATCCCGGGCCACAGGGACGAGGCCAGGCCAGCTGCTTCTCTCTCCGTGGCTCCGAGTCCTCCTCTTGGATGGGATGATGATGACACCAAGCCTGGGCTGTCCCTCTGGCCAGGGTGACCCTGGGGACGTGAACCAGCGGGAACGGCACTCGCTCTGGCCAACCCAGGGCCCACCCGTCACCGAGCCAGCTCAGAGCAGCCACTGACCGAGGCCGCTCTGCTGACCGTCCTCATGGCCGGCCCCACTCTGCCCTGAGGCCCAGAGTCAGTGCAGTGTTTTGAGCAGTTTTAGCAACTGAACTGTTTACTTCTCATACAGTTTTACATGAGGTTCTAATATATGAAACGGACGTGAACGGTGACATCTCAGTACCCATTCAGTCTACCAAGTCAAATCTAGAGCACCCACCAGAGAATTAAAGGGAGCACAGAGGGTCCTTGTGTGGGGATGGGGGGTTCAGGATGGCAGCCGTGGGCTCACGTTGGCCTCAGCAGCAGTTCGTTTTGCTGGCGCCCCAAACGCTGCCTGAGGTGGACATGGCCAGACCTGGATGCCCGGGCAGTGCGGCTCGCCAGCCAGCAGGCGTCTATGAGACAGTCGGGTCTCAGGACTGCAGTTGTGCCTCCTGGGGGGACCTGACCCCAAAATACCATGTCCCTCCTCAGGGTGGTCAACCAGAACACACCCACTGTGGAGGTCTGGGGCATGGCTCCCCCACCAGAGCCAGACTCAGCCCACCTCCTGCGTGGACCCTGCCCAGGCCCCCTACCGCCCCCTCGGAAGGAGGCTCGGGCCTGCACCCCCTGCTGGTCACCAATGGGGTCTTAAGAACACATGGATCTGAGGGCCATGCGGACAAGGTCTGCAGTTGAGAAATTCTTGAATAGGACCCTTTACCTCTATGGGGAGGGAGGCCCGGCTGCTGCTGAAGCTCAGGACCCAGAGTGGCTGTGGGGGTGGGGCATTGTCTCCCCACCCCCTTCTCCCTCTGCGTGTCCTCAGGTTCGCGTGCTCTTGTTCCGTTGCTCGGCCTGCCCACCTGCGGCCAGCACAGAGCCAGGGAGCCTTCTCCCCGTTCCATCCCAGGAGGCGCCCGGCTCTGTCTTTGCTCTCAGTCTGGTGCTCTGCTCCATCCATGTCGGCTCTGCCCCGTCCCACTCATTCCCTCTGGGTGCCTCCCTCTCACAGCCCACCTCCCCGAACTCCTAGCTGAATGCCATTTACATCCTGGTTTTTGTCCCCTGGTTCACTGTCGTTTAATTTTCTCAGCCTCTTGGCTTAACGCCAAGGAGTATTCTGTCCAAAGAAAAATGGTAAAGACTGTTTTCTCTCAGGAGAGTTTTATATAATGCAGCGCAGCAGCTATCAGGAGGGAGCGTTCGGGAGCTAGTTATCAGTTCCTAAGCTCCGCTGCTAGAACGAGATAACTTCTTTCCTGGTTACAAAAGCCCTGCATGGACCCAGCCGGTGGATAGAGCATCGGCCTGTGGAACAAAGGGTCCCGGGTTCAATCCCGGTCAAGGGTACGTACCTAGGTTGCAATCTCCTCGGGCCCTGGCCCTGTTCGGAGGCAACCAATCGATGTGTTTCTCTCACATCGATGTTTCTGTCTGTCTTTCCCTCTCTCTTCCACTCTCCCTAAAATCCAATGGAAAAAATATCGTTGGGTGAGGATTAACAAAACAAAACAAAACAAAAAAACAACCCTGCCTATTCATTGTAAAATATTTGAAAAATGCAGAGCAGTATAAAAAGAAAATGAAATGCCCATCATCATACCACATAGAGCAGACCGCTAACATATCTCCCACTGGTGTTTCTCCTATGAGTGCGCACGTGTGTGCGTCTTTCTTTCACCTAATTTTTTATCCTGATCATTTTCGCTCAGCATCCCATCAGCAGCGTTTCTAATATAGCATTAAGTAGTCTTCAAAAACATGATTTCAATGCCTATGTAATGTGCCATGATGGAGACTGACTCAAATGTAATCATTTCATCGTTTAGGAGATGCTTAGCTTAATTCCATGTAATAAGGAAGACAAGAGGAACATCCCCCCGCCGAGCATCTTCGCCGGCTGAGTGGCATCACAGGGCGGTGGTTTGGGTGTAAACCTGGGAGGTGACTGGCTCACCCTGAAGATTCGCTGATTCATAAAAACACCCAGAACGGCGCCTGACACTTAATGAACTCTTTTATTACTTTGCTGTTATTATTTCCTTACGAGCAGTTCCTAGAAATGGGATTCTAGGTCAAAGAGACAAAGTATTGCCAAACCACTTTCCCCCAGGGCGCTGTTTATGCACGTTCCTCTGAGGGCGTCCCCCTGCCAGCCCAGACAGCGTCGTCGTGCGGTCTCCTTAGTTCAAACAGGCTCTCGGGGCTAATTGCAGATTCACGTCCAGTTGTAAGAAAGACTATGGAGAGCTCTGTGCGCCCTTCGCTCGGCTTCCCCCAGCGGTGACGTCTTGCAGAATCTCAGTACAGTGTCCCCCCCAGGATTCTGACAGTGACACCCACATGTCACTCTCACTTCCCCGTGAGTTGTGCTCGTTGGCGTGTGTGTGTGTGTTCGGTTCTATACCAGGCCGTCCCACGTGTGGGTTCTCACATCTCCCACCACAGGCAGGGTTCAGAACTCTTCCAGCCCCTTTACAACCACAGCCAGCCCCTTCCCCACCCAGCCGCCCTCGCCCCTACTTCCCGACGGACACGACTCTGCTCTCCATTTCTATAATTTCGTCGTTTCTAGAGTGCCATATAAATGGAATCCTACAACGTGTAACCTTCTGGGATTGGCTTCTATTCACTCAGCTTAAATCTCTTGAGACCCATGGGGGCTGTCGTGCGGATCAGTGACTCGCTCTCATTGCTGGGCAGCGTCACAGGGTGTGCACAGACCACACTGTAATGTTCACCCGTGGAAGGACGTCTAGGTTGCCTCCAGATTTTAGCGATTCACCCCTTTTTCCCTAGGGCCAATTTGATTAAATAACTCCATTTCTTGGAGGCCAGTGTGGCAATTTCTAGATGTCGGTATCCTTATTTGGGTTGGGTGGAGATGTCTGTGTCACACTCATAATGAATCAACGTCGTTATCAAGTTAGGAGAGTAAATAAAACTGTGACGGGGTGTTAGGCAGAGATTTAAGGTGCTGGGGTGGGGGGGCAGCGAGATCAACAGCCAATGTGAAGAGACTGAGGAGGGGCCAGCAGGGAGTGTGGCTGGCAGAGGCGCCAGTTCTGATTGATGGAGGAAGGGGGAACGGAGCTCAAGCACGCCCATAGGAAGTTCCCTCCCTCCCCCCCCCACAACCCCACCCCCCCCCTACCCCCCGCCCCTTGTCTTCCCTGCTCCTTTAGGACCCAGCATCACAAGGTCTCGCAGTCTCACCTCCACCTGTAGCAGTTTAAAACCCCTTGGGGGAGAGACTGGAGGAACTCTAAGGTGGGAAATGTTGCTCTAGAGTCCTTCCTCCAGCTTCGAAGGCGCGCTGTGGAAACAGTTGCTAAGGCAGTTTCACAGTCGGTGATGGCAGCCCCAGCGAGACCGTGAACGTGAGGGCACGTTCTACAACCACCAGCCCCCACGCGTGGCTTACCTGACCCCGTCTTTCATGGCTTTGAAAGGTAACACCGGTGTTCTCTGTGGTTTTGAAAGGCCACCAACGCCTCGCCAGCTTGGTGAGACCGTCTCCGGGGTGGAAAAGCTCATATCCGGCTTCCCAGCGAAGATCCCGGGACCCCGGTTCCTCCGGCCCCCGCCCTGCCCGGCCCCACAAACTGAACTTCCCTCCTGTGGTCGTGGCGGCCTCTGTCTTTCCCAGCCTGCAAAGCTCACCCCAAACCTAAATTGCTGTAGGGTTGTCTTGTTTGCCCCGGGTTGGGAGCATTTCATAACGTAGCCCCACAATTATCCGCGGGAGAAACCCGCAATTTCTGGTGGTCGCTGACTTCCTGCCAATCCAAACTAGAGCGGACAACCAACAAGGACGTTTTCAGCAGCTGCAAGGAATTTCTATTCAAACAGAAACAGGAGACTAGACCAGGGTCTTCCCCCATCCCGTGTGGAAGATGTGGAAGAACGTGCGAGCGGGGCGCTGGGAGGAGGGCATGGCTGCCCTCACTGTTCAGCCCCCTGCTGCTGTCATTACCCTCCTGCCGGCATCTCCTTGCTCAGAAGGAATAACTTCTTCGGCCAACGGTGTGTGGGCTGGATAGATCTGGAATGATGAGGATAAGTGGGGCAGGGACAATGCAAGTCATTTTACGTGTGGAGCCCACATGAAAGGGTGCCACCCCCGTGCTTTCCCGTGCTTTCCCGCCCTGGCTCCATAGCAGGCGCCCCCTCAGGCCGCCCGCTCCCCGGCCCCCAGGCTCCTCCTGGGTGCCGGGGACCACACAGGCCCAGCTCTGGGCTGTGCAAGCCCATAGCTCCTAAAACACCCGCAAAAGACAAAGGCAAGAAGGAAAAGGAGAGCAGACGGTAGACATTAAGACCAGCTTTTCTTACAAAGCTTTCTTTTAAAACGTTTCCATGAGGGTGAATTCATACATGAAATTTAAATCACACATGTAAGGGAACATATGTCCTGAAGGGCACGCTCCAAAACCCAGACCTGGTACCCGGCAGGAAGGGAATACAGCACCTGCTGGGCTGCGCCCGCCCTGGCTCTGGGCACACAGACAAGCGCGGCCTCCTCGTCTGGCGGCAGATGGCGTGGCAGCCACGGCCATCTGTGGTCAGGGCCGGGGCGGGCGTGCAAGCGGGTGCTGGGGCTGCCACACTCCATGGTCAGGAACGCACAGACGAGGGCTGGCGTGGAGTCGGGGAGGCCCTTGGGGAGCTCACCTCCCTTCCCTCCCGATGCCGGGGGGAGCCTGGGCGTGGTCATGCCTGTGTGCGTCCCAGCCTGGGCGGCTTCCCTGCGGTGGAATCTGCTGCTGGATTAAAGGACTGGTCACCAGAGGGATCTCGCTGGCCTGGTCCCTCCAAACTGGAAAATGGGACTTTACTACAACACCTTCCACATTCACCAAAACCACGTGGCAAGCCGGGAGAGGTCCAGAGCAGGAGGTCCAGCCCCAATCGGGAGGTGACCAGAACGAGCCCTGGCTCCTCCCCACAGGCCAAGGGTGAGGAAGCCCCGTGCCAGGACCCTCTCAGTGGTGGAGGAACCTCCCGAGAAGGTCTGGCACAGGTGGGGTGCCCCAGTCAGGGGGTGAATGCCTCAAAGCCTCTGTTGGTCTCACTAAAGCCTGGACCCCCCTCTCCGCCGTCCCCACGTCACTGCTGACATGGCCTGTGTCCTAGTTCCTGTCCAGCACTCACATCACCGGAATCCTGTTTCCACTCCAGAACCTTCCACAGGCTCCTTGTTGACTCCGTGTCCTCTCCCTTGGAGACTCCCTTGCAGCCCCTCACTGCACCTCTCCCTGAAAGACGGCTACCCTTGCTGGTGCCAAGCTCCCAAGGGGCTCCGGCTCGGCGTTGATCCGATCTGCACGCCTAACCTCGTAACGGGCTAACGCGATTATCGAGACCTGCCAGGCAGTCTGCAGGCGCATCGCGCTCCTGCCTCCTGGCCCAGCACAGCACAGCGTGTGGCTGCCACACGGGCCCTGGAGGGGCCCCTTCCTGGTGCTCCCCTCAGTGAGCCCCTGATGGGGTGGCCGAGCGGGGGAGGGAAGCACAGGGCTCTGGTGCTTTTCAGTAGAGTCGTGTCCCAGGAAGAGGCCTCTGCCCTCAGAATCGAGAGGCAGCCACTCCGGGCTTTTAGAAAGGGCTTCTCCTGTCTCTTTAACCCAGAGGCCACCTGGCCAGTTTGGGGCCACCTGGCCGGTTTGGCAGCCCTCTGGCCGTCTGCTCCACAATCACCAGCCCTGTTTTCCTAAGTGTATCGGTCGAGGCGCTTGGATACCAAGAAACAGACATGTTCTTATACCGATTCTAGAGGCCTGGGTTTGTGGAGGGATGGGGGTCGATGGATGCGGGGAGGGAGCTCACCGAGAACTTCTGTAAGGACCTTGCAGGTCCCCAGAAAGAGCCCCGGGATCCAGGGTGCCAGGAAGCTGGGTACCTGGGGCTCTCTGCTTCCCTCTCTCTGCCCGCTGTGATCCGCGCCTCCCTCTGTCCCTTCTTCAGGGACTGCTCCTCCTTATTCATCTGGGCGGCTCGTGTGGTCAGCTGAGGACAGACTCCCCATGACCCTGCACTCACCCCAGTTGCCACCAGCTCCAAATTACTTAGTAAACGTTCTGGTGGGGAAAGGTGACCGGGTAATGGCCAGTCTTAGGTCATTGGGGTGGGGCAGGGTCACCAGGAGCCAGGACTGCCTGCCTGGGGCCGCAGGGAGTGTGCTGGACAGCCTATTGGTCCGGGCACCCCATGCTGTGATGGTAATGGGCTGGCCGCTGCAGCCCCTGGGCCTCACTCCTAAGTCCCCTCCTGTCTGTCAGAAAGGTGCCCACCCAGCCAACAGCACAGTCCTCACCAGAGCACTAGGCCCCACCTCCTGGGCTGTGCAACACCGATGGGCCAGTCCCAGCCCTGAGCTGGGCCAGAAAGTCCAGCCCACCTGTGTGTGCTCCCCTGACACTCACCTCCTTCCGTGTCTTGATTGGCTGTTGATCAGTCCCAACCAAGCGGACGACCATCCGGGCCGTGAGCGTGCAGCTCGGGTCGAGGCTCCCAGGCCTCCCATCCTGACTCTCCAGCGTGAAAGGCAGCCCTCCCCGACCCAGCCCCCGCCAGGAAACACAGGAGCGGATTAGACGTTCCTTCCTCACGTTCTGGAGATTCTGCAGATTGAATTCCTGCTAAAATAAAATTGGGTCGCAAACAAAATGTGGCCAGATGTTGTTCTGGATGCATCTGGCAATTCGGAGACCCCCAGACGACCTGAGTCCTGATCAGGGCATTGGAGCCAGCAGGTGCCGGGCGATTCATGGGCACCTGGGATGCTATGACATTGTGTCCGAGCCGCAGGTGTTCCGAGTGATTCCTTTCAAACACGTTCCCTCATGTATTTCTTATCACGGTCCTGAGAGGCGGGCAGAGCTGATAGGATCGGCCCCATTTAGAGAATGGCAAACTGAGGCTCTAAGTGGTTATGGTCTTGCCCATGGGGTAGGGTGAAACAGGAGGAGAAACTGGGGACAAGCCCTGGACCCATAGCTCCTGCCACAGCACCACTGCTAGGCGGCTGGTTTGAGTGCAGACGTCAAAAGACAAAGACCCAGCCGAAACCGGTTTGGCTCAGTGGATAGAGCGTCGGTCTGCGGACTGAAGGGTCCCAGGTTCGATTCCGGTCAAGGGCATGTACATTGGTTGCGGGCATATCCCCAGTGGGGGATGTGCAGGAGGCAGCTGGTCGATGTTTCTCTCTCATCGATGTTTCTAGCTTTCTATCCCTCTCCCTTCCTCTCTGTAAAAAATCAATAAAATATATTTTTTAAAAAAAAAAAAAGACAAAGACCTGTTGTCATGTTCAGGTGTGAGCACTGAACAATGGTGGCCTGGGGTCCTGACTGCCACTCATCGGTGAGGCCCGTGGGAGCCTCGCATGTCTCCATGTGCCTCAGTTTCCGTGTGCAGATCCCTTAGCACAGGGCTTGGCCTGTGGCTCATGCTCGGTGAGTGTCACTCTGGGATGCAGGCAGTGGGAGGCGTCCAGACACGGAAGTTCCTCTGACATTCAAGGCCCAGCTAAATCCGAGGG
Organism: Cnephaeus nilssonii; assembly: GCF_951640355.1. Lineage (NCBI taxonomy): Eukaryota > Metazoa > Chordata > Mammalia > Chiroptera > Vespertilionidae > Cnephaeus > Cnephaeus nilssonii. The sequence continues at coordinate 7,247,014 of NC_137074.1, forward strand.
ATGACTGATGTCCGGGGACGAGAGACCTCTGCCTTCTCATTATTACTGCCTTCTCTGGTCTTATTTTAATATCACGGGCTGCCATCAAACCACAGAAGAATTTGGGGTGACCTGCCGTGCTCATTCATGAACGTTAGCCCCGATTGGCCTCCAGTTGGACAGCAGTACCAAAATCTTTATTTTTTCCGTTCATCTTACTGCCTCCGTATCTCATTTTTAAATTTCATTTTATCAAAAAATAAAACCTTTTTTGTTGGTGCTCTTTGTTTCTGGATGAAGGATAAAGGATTTGCAAGATGATTCAACATGTGAAAAGCCTGTGCCCTCCGGACAAGGCTGTCCCCAGGGGGCGAGAGGGGTGTCTTCCCAGGCACCCCAAGCACGTGTGCTGTGGGGCTGGTTTCCCACAGCAGCAACGCCTGGTCTGGGCCGGAGCCTCTCTGACTCCTGGAGAGACGGTAGGACGCTGCTTTCCCAGCATGTCAGACACAGGGCGCACCTGCTGCTTCACCCTGCCTCCCACCTGCCCTGGCCCTGCTGAAGGCTCATCTATAATAATAAAAGGGTAATATGCTAATTAGACTGGACAGCCAGACGACCTTCCGGACGAAGCCAGGGCTTCGAGGGCCGAGCCTCTTGCACGAATTTTGTGCGTCGGGCCTCTAGTTAACTCACTAAATAAGTAAGGCAAAGGCACAACTCTCACACAGACGTAATAGGAGACGCATCAAAGATTTTTACCTAATGCACTAGTTGAACAAGGGAACTGGTAAGATGTTCAAAAAGAGAAATCAAAGAACCATGCATTTATTTTTATTTTTTTTAATCCTCACCCGAGGATATTTTTTCCATTGATCTTTAGAGAAAGAGTAGGAGGGGGAGAGAGAGAGAGAAACGTGGACTGGTTACCTCCCACATGCGCCCCAACCGGAACCAGGGATCGAACCGGCAACTGAGGTATGGTCTGAAGGCCCAGGCTCTAACCACTGAGTAACCAGCCAGGGCCAAAGGCCCACGCGTTCATATGCAGAATATTGAAATGTAGTTGTCAATGGACACAGCGTGGTTTACCGCTGGAGACACCCCCTGGACTCTTCTTCCTACTCCAGACGTCCCAGCCGGTTGGCAGACGTGGCCGGAAGGAAAGATTATTCTGGGTCGCAGAGTAAGGCTGGCCTCATGGGTTTGGCTGTTCGGTACAGGGCAGGAGGGCCAGTCTGCCAGATGGGCCTTCTTGTGTTTGCTTTGCTGAAAGACTTCATAATTGGGCTTGTCAGCGCCTCCATTATTTGCTGTCCCGAGGCTAGGAAGGCCAGCGCACAAAACTCTCTTACAAATGGGGGGAACTCGTTTCTTGTCAAGCTCCCCAGAATATCCCATGCCCCTGTGCCGCCAGTAGGTGAGGCCTTTCTTCCCACCTGGAGCCCGAGGGCCAGGGACCAGGTCAGTCCCCAATGAGGGCTCCGCGAGTACCAATTCCTTGTGGTCACACTCGGCTCCTTACAAGGGTCCGGTCACACCTGAGTATATAAATGAGCAAGCCCGATTTCCCCAAGTACATCCTGGTGACAAGGGGAACGGGTCTCCTGGAGATTTTGCAGATAACAGCATTGCCATGAAAAGCAAAAACTTATAAAAGTTTCTGAGCTAGGGAAGGGCAGACCGTGAAACCCAGATAGCATTTTAAAATGTTTCGTTTCGCTTTACCAAAGAAGCTGTTAGGTTGTTCAGAGTTCCGTGTAGCTTCGGAAGAGAAAGAGCTTCCCTATCCATCCAGAAAAGGAGACGTTAAAACACCTACAACGCAGCCGGCAAGCACAGCACCCTGTCTGTCCTTCTGCCTCCGCTGGGTCTCGGGTGAGCCATCTCATCGGGTTGTCTGTTTTTGAACTGAAATCCCAATCGGCCCACAGGAACGGTATGAACAGCGTCTTTATGAGGCCGTCAGACGCCGGTCCCCGCGGTCCTGTTCCCGGGGGCTCTGAGGCGGTCGGTCCTGCAAGGAAGCCACACACTGGACTCTAGCTGATCGCACGGCCTTCAGCAAGTGTCTGAGTAAACAAACCACCTGGTGACCGCGAAACTGTGCTGCCCGTTTTACAGAAGATGACATTGAAGCACGGAGAAGCTGAGGAGCTTGCTCAGGGCACAGAGCTCAGAGGCGAGGGAGCATCGAGGGCCACGGGGCAGCCAGGATCCCACATCACCCCAGCTGCTACATCGGAAGTCCCGTTTGTGGGGTGGGTGCTCTTGGCAAGGTCAGGGAGACCCTCTGTCGTAAGAGCTGCGATCCCATCAGCGGCCCCCTCGCCTTTTGAGGTGCTCTCGTTGACATGCCTCCCCTAGTCAAGTCCTCAAAAGCCGGGATTGGAAGCTGCCTTGCCAGATGAGACTGGAGAGAACCCCGAGAGCGCCCCCACCCCGTGAGCTCCGAGGGGCTGGGACGGGATCCCGACTAGACGTGGGGTGTCTGCGCACAGGAGCCAGGGGCGGGGACCTTTATAAAGGTGTCACGTCTGCCTTGAGGAACGACAACAGGTGGTGCTCCTGAGCCGGGCAGTGCCACCCAACCTACCAGCACCCAGGTCTTCTGCCCAGCGATGGAAATGAACATGGCCAAGGTCCAAGATGGGAAAGTAGAAATATCCCCGTGCCAGGGGGTGAGTGGCCAGGGCCGCTGGGGATGCGCTGTCATGAAAACATGGGCCTGACACACTGTCAAAGGCAAGACTTCTGTGCAGTGGGGTCGGGTCCAGAGGCCTCGAGGAGCAGCTGCCAGTGAGTCCTGATGGCCAGGAACAGGGAGAGGGACTACGGGAAGTGGAGGAGGAGGGCCGGAGGGGAGGACCCGGGGTGGGGACGCTCGGGCCTGGAGTGAAGGCTGGGATAGGAACTTGGCCAGGACTCAGCTGGAACAGACAAACCCTAGAAGCTCACGTGCCCAGGGGAGGAGGTGGCCCTTCTGTGGCCCAACCAGATCTAGAGACGGAGGCCGGTGCAAGGGTCCAGGGCTGAGCCAGGACAGCGGCTGCAGGGTGGACAGTGCCGCCCAGTGGCACCGTCACTGACAGTGACCTTGTCTCCGCGTCGCCAGGCCATCAGCACACAGGACCTGGTGTTAGTCCCAGAAGGGCTCTGTTTGTGGGGGAAATACCTGCTCTTTATATGTAACTGTTTCTAATAAAGGACGATGCAAACTGATCTCAGCTGAAAATGGTGCCCTGGGCCCTGAGAAGTCACCACCCACTCGGCTTGCTTCCCTCCCAGCCCTGCTCTCGCTGCGGGCAAGCAGGGCCCGGGTCAGGGAAACATCTGTGATGGAAGTGGAGCTTCGGCGGGGACTGTCCCCACGCGCTGTCAGGCCTGGAGGACAGCTCCCTCGGTGAACTTGAAGTCGCCCAGGGGGGGACCTGGGACCCCTTGGACAAAAGGTGCTGATGCCACCTCGGTCTCCCCTGCCGAGTGGGCAGGCACCCAGGTGATGTGCTCTGGGGACCAGGGTTCACAGCACATCCCTTCTCACTGTGACTTCCTCTGATTTAGTCATGCCCCATCAGCCCTTAGTCCTAAAAGGCAATATTTTTAAAGCTAAAGACCTTAAATATATATATATTTTTTTTACATAATGGCCCTCATGAGGTCACTGGGGACTCCCCGCAATGAGACATCCTAGAGCCAAGGTTGTCTGCGGTGAGTCAGGCCCCACGGAGGGTGGGCACGTGGCGGCCTGTCACCTGCGGGGGTGTTTGTGTGGGCGGTCGCTTTGGTTTCTACAAATCTTTTCCGCTGCAAAGGAGTGAAATTAGTCACAACCTCTCTACTTGCGCTGAATGACGTGCATTGTGTGTAACATTCCAGAGCCCAAGGTCACGGTTTTTTCTTTTTAAAATAAGCCTGCGGGTTGGGGCCGGAGAGGAAGCTCCAGGACTCTGACGCCCACGTGGAGACCCGCCACCGCTCCGGCCGCTCCTCACGGCCTGTCGCTCTGTCTCGCAGGTGGTCTTCAGCAAGTACTGCAACTCCAGCGACATCATGGACCTCTTCTGCATCGCCACCGGCCTGCCGCGGTGAGTGTCCCGCCGGTCCTGCCGGGAGGGCGTCTCTGCCTCCGCCTCCGTGTCTTTCTGTTCACCTCGACCAGAAAAGAGGGGGCGTCGCCCTGGGGGAGGGAAGAGAGGAGCAGGGGGCCACCTGGGCAACCCTTCCAAATCTGTGAGTGAAACCCTGGCAGTTCCGGCCACAGCCGGCCCGCTGGTGCCACCGGCTCCCCGTGTCTGCACGGAGGAAACCGGTGGGCGGAATCAGGCAGCAAGTAGCATCAGGAGTTTCCTTTTTTTCTTCATTTATTCCTTTGCTTTTGGAGAAGATGGAGGAGGGTGGCTGTGTCTGGCTTTGGCCCGTCATCCCCAAACGGTCCAGCAGGTGCCTCCTCTATCCCAGGCGGGCCGTCACAGATCAATATTTGGGAAAAGACTGACTTCAGAGATGAGTTGAAAAGACCAGTTACCTGCCATATAGAATCGTCAGAATTCCATGAGAATTGTTTCCCCAAATCAGCAGTGTCCTAGAGCAAGTGGATTTGCTATCGTTAACTTTTCAATTATAGAGTGATCAGGAGTAGCTTTGGCACGACGGTTGCCTTTAAAGTCGGGGTCCGGGTCCAGGAAGGTGAGCGAGAAGGACCACGGGAGTTTCACAGGCAGTGAGAAAGGGATTCGGAGCTGGATTACAGCAAACGGCAGGCAGTTTGTAGCAGCAAAAATAGCCCAGTGGCTAGGGCAGTGGTCGGCAAACCACGGCTCGCGAGCCACATGCGGCTCTTTGACCCCTTGAGTGTGGCTCTTCCACAAAATACCACGGCCTGGGTGAGTCTATTTTGAAGAAGTGGCGTTAGAAGAAGTTTAAGTTTAAAAAATTTGGCTCTCAAAAGAAATTTCAATCGTTGTACTGTTGATATTTGGCTCTGTTGACTAATGAGCTTGCCAACCATTCGGCTAGGGCATCTTTTGTTAAGCGCTGTGCTAAGAAATAAATGTGTTACTCCTTAGATCAGCCCTGAGATTTGCGTGTCGCCCCATTGCACAGATTTAAAAAATGCAGCTCACCTAACGTGGTCCAGGCAGCACCGCTCACGGGAGGACCCTGAGGAGAGGGTGGAGGGAGACTCCACGTTCTCACTGAAAACTGCTTTGTCAGAGAGATCCGTGCCCATTTAGGTGGACTCCCAAAGGAATGAAGTAGGAAGGCAAATGATTGAATGTTTATTTCCATTTCACCCCAGTTGTATTTAATCTTCCAACTCAATAAATGAGACTTTCTCCAATTCCCATTGTAAACGACTTTGAAGTCTACTTAGGATTACTCGACCATTCCACTTTATTTACAATCGGGCGTCAGGCCTGAAGCACAAGTCCTCCCGTGCTCTCGGGGTTCCGGGCTCCTCCCTCGGGCGAGGCCCACCCGAGGGTGCGCCCCAGTGAGGCTGGCACGTGAAGGCGCCGGCTCGGCGTGTCTTCCAGGAACACGACCATCTCCTTGCTGACCACGGACGACGCCATGGTCTCCATCGACCCCACCATGCCCGCAAATTCCGAAAGGTAAGCGGCTGGCGGCTCAGTCCCATCCTGTCCTCCTGGTGTCTCTGACACCCCTCCACACCCACACAAGGACCCCTGTGGTTGTTTTTGTAACTTAATGCTGTAGAAATCTGAATTTAAACCGAAGATGGGAGGGTGGGGGTGGGAGGGCCGGTGAAGGAGGCTTCGTTCAGCTGGTTCCTTACCCAGAGGGTAACAGTTGTAAGTGGGCCAGGAGCCCTGTGAGCACAGACTGGTGTTATTACCATTTCACAGATGGGCAAACTGAGGCAAGGGGGCTGAGTGCCGAGTAGTGGAGCCACCCCCCTGTCCACCTCCAGAAGGGGAGCAGGACATTCCCTGACCAGAGCCCCTGGGGCACAGTTGGCATTTCCCACTGGGACGAATCCTGGTATTGATGAAGCCCCGAGGACTCCTCTCTGCACGGGGGAGGGGAGGGAGCCGGGGAGGGGTGCGGAGGGGAGGGACAGGAGAGGGGTCAGCAGTGAACACATTTTCGAATATGATTACACCGTGTGTGGCAAGAGGAAGGAAGGACGAGGACTCTGAGCAGGGCCCCTCCATCTTTGATCGGCCCCTTTGCCCAGTGCTCTGCAGAGTCCCCAGTGGTCCCCACTTCATCCTAGGGGCTGGGCAAGGCAATTTAACCTGCATTTTCTGTGGGGAACAGGAGTGCGATTGGGTGTGGGGGTGCCCCTGGGGACCCCAGTCTGTGTCTCCTGGTCCTCATTGAACACCCCCTCCAAGGGACACGTGTTAATCTGGTCTGAGCCAGCTGGTCTGAGCATCCAGGAGAAAGCCTGCACCAGGCAGACCCTCACATACCCAGCACCTGGAGGGCTCGCGGCTGCCTAATGACAGGCGACCTGGGACCTCCCCTGCAGGCTTACCCCACCCCAGGCATGTGCACACCTGAGCACCCAGGGATGGGCACCTGCTCTTCTTGCCCCCAGAAGCCGGCCTGCCCGCATCCTTACTAGGCTGGGTGCAGGGCCCTCAGCCCCAGGCCAGGGTACAGTCCTCCTCGGACAGCCAAGGCGTTGGTGCACGGAGCGGGTCAAATAACAAACCCCAGAGGAGGGACAAAGTTCTGGGGGGCCGTGGCCGGCACTGGCCTTCCCTGAGCACCTGGACACCCCAGCCAGGCCTCCCCCGCCCACCGCACCCATCAGCCTCCCTGAATTTCACTCACCAGGAGCTTCGGCCCCTGATTATGGGCTCCGGGCTCCCCGGAAGGAACGGCGCTAATTGGCTCCCTAAAGACGTCAACGAAATTCTTGTAGATCTCAGCCAGGCTGCGGCCTAACCAGAGCTCGCTGCAGAAGGAGAGCCGACACGTGACCTGTCACCCTGGCTTGTCCACAAGACAAGTGATCTCGTCACTCAGACCAGTGCCTTGTCAGTGCACGCTGGTCTCTGATGGAGCGAAACCATTTTTGTCCGAATTCAGTTGAAACGGTTTGTCTCTTCAGACTTTGTCACTCGTTATGTCTGGTTTGGTACTTGATTCTGTGGCAGCACTTCTCCACAGAGGGCATCTGGCCATGTCTGGAGATATTATGGCTGTCACATGGGGGGAGAGGGTCAGGGGGCAGCTCCATGTCCCCCATGCACAGGAGGGCCCCACACAAAAGCATACCCTCTTCTGTGCTGAATTCCTGCTCTTCCCCATGGCCAGAACCCACTGAGCTTCCCTCCCTTCCCCACATCAGAGAATGTCTGGACCGCATTTTATTTTTTATTTTTTAAATGTATTTTATTGTTTTTTTTACAGAGAGGAAGGGAGAGGGATAGAGAGTTAGAAACATCAATGAGAGAGAAACATCGATCAGCTGCCTCCTGCACACCCCCTACTGGGGATGTGCCCGCAACCAAGGTACATGCCCTTGACCGGAATCGAACCTGGGACCCTTCAGTCCGCAGGCCGACGCTCTATCCACTGAGCCAAACTGGTTAGGACTGGACCGCATTTTAAATAACCTGCGGCAGAATGGCACAAGGGAGAGGCTCTCATTTAACCACGGGCTGAGTGGCTCCCGCTCTCCCTTGGAGCTGGTTACAAAGGAGACTGATCACCTAGCAGCCCTGACCCCTAATGACCAAGTAGAACAGACACGCCCCAGCCTTGTTCAGATAACGCTCAGAGGGACCTTGGTCCCACGCTTCTTCCTGGACCGGGGGCCGTTCTGGCTCCCACGGTGTCCCGCCGACAAAGCTGTTGCCTCTTGACCACGCCACCCCTCGGTTTCTGCCACAGCGGCGTCCAGAGCCTCATCGGGAGAGAGAAACAGACGCTCAAACAGCGGGAGGAAAAAGTGGGGCGTGTGGCCGGGCACGTGGCGAGAGGAGGGGCCAGAGTGACAGCCCGTGTGTCATCGCACAAGTGCTCCTCGGTTTCCCGTTTTAGCCAAGTCGTCACAAGTGTAGCGTCCTGGTGGGTGAAGGGGCTGTGTGCCCGTGAGGTGGCATACGGGCGTCCCTCAGCCTAGGAGACAGGCCTCCTGGGTCCCGGCCGGGCTCCTCCTACCAAGGAGGGCACCCAGGCAGTAATGTTTTCAAAAACAGACAAATGCAATGAAAGTTCAAGGCAGTTTATCCCAAGAGTAGCTTGCATCGGTTTGTTGTTGAGGAAGAGAATGACGAGGCAGCTCGACCTTGACCGAGCCCGGAGCTGATGGGTCCCGGCAGCAGCGTGCCTGGGTCTGAGAGCACCCAGCTGCTCCGAGTCAGGAGTAAGGACCAAGGAGCCAAGACCAACCTGGAGGGGCCAGAAACTCAACCCGGGCATCTGGCTCTAGAGCAGGCGTCCTCAAACTACGGCCCGCGGGCCACATGCGGGTGTTTTTGCCGTTTTGTTTTTTTACTTCAAAATAAGGTATGTGCAGTGTGCATAGGAATTTGTTCATAGTTTTTTTTTAAACTGTAGTCCGGCCCTCCAACGGTCTGAGGGACAGTGAACTGGCCCCCTGTTTAAAAAGTTTGAGGACCCCTGCTCTACAGCCTGGAAGGTTCCTGTGCCTGCTCGGTACATTCAGTCTCCATGTCCAGCCCCACGCCCACTTGTGCTTCCGTTCCCAGTTTGGGGTTCCCCGTTCCCCGGTTCACCCATGAGAGGTTTACCTGTGCGCATTCGCGGCTGAGGTGGGCTTTTCGGGGAGAGTTGGGCTCCGTTCAGGATCCTGTGGTGATGGGAGGGTCTCTTCATAAGCCCATCCCAAGTCTGGTCCATGGGGCGTCTGTCTGCAGCGCCTCAGATGCTGGGACACATGGCTGGCTCTCTCCCCATCCCCACCACACCTGTGTAGAGCCAGCCTGGTCACAGTATTCCTAGTGCCAGCCATTCAAGCAGTGGTAAGACGGGTACTTTCTTTTTTTTAAATATATTTTTATTGATTTCAAAGAGAAAAGGAGGGAGAGATAAAAAACATCAATGATGAGAAAGAATCATTGATTGGCTGTCTCTTGCACACCCCCTACTGGGGATCAAGCCCGCAACTGGGGCATGTGCCCTGACCGGAATTGAACCGTGACCTCCTGGTTCATAGGTCAGCACTCAACCACTGAACCACCCAGGCCAGGCAAGAACTAATTAAAAAAAGAAAGAAAGAAAAGAAAACTAATCCAGTGAATTCTAATTCACCTGAGCGCTTATCTCTGGGGCCAGGTGTGCCCGCCGTCTCTGACAGCATCTCACGGTGGCCTGTCCTCTCTCTTGCAGCACTCCCTACAAAGTGAGACCTGTGGCCCTCAAGCAACTCTCTGGTAAGGCCCTGCTATCGTTTTAAAAATTAAAAGAAAAAGAAGAAAGCCCCGGGCTACCCTGTGACGAGTGTGTATTAGTGATGCATTAGCATCTAAAGCCCCACGCGATGCCAGGATCTAAAGCCGTTTGTAACTGCCGAGATAGGCTTCTACTCTTCCCATGACAATTCCTCAGGGACACCCCCGCCATCCTCTCCCCAGGGACTTAGCAGACACTGGGCGGCAGTCCCCTCTCGTCCTCCTGAGGTCAGTGCCTGCCCTGCCCATTTAGACTCTGAGCCACAGAGGTGTGCCATGTGCAACCTGCAGCCCTCAGGATGTCTCAGCCAGGGGTGCTGTTTCACTAAAATCCCACTTCCTCCCGGAACTATACACTCTTACTTCTGTATGCCTTATGGGTAATAAAATGGTCCTATTGGAGTGTATATGTTGATGAGCTTTGGGAAATGTATCCCCCCCGTAACTACCCCACAACCAAGACACGGGACACTTACATCACCTGGAGAAGTTCTCAGGTGTCCCCTCCCAGTAACCCCCTCGCTCTACTCCTGCTCTCTGTCAGCAAGCGACCTGCTTTCTGACACCGAAGATGAGATTTGTATCAGATAAAAGAAATTCCATAATAGGTGTGCTCTTCTTGGCTGAACCTAATGTTTTTGAGATGTGCCCGTGTGTTGAGTGTGTCAGTAGTTCAGTCCTTTTTATAGGTGAGTCGTGTCCCCTGGTGGGAAGGACCACAGCTGGTTTATCTGGTCGCTTGCTGAAGGATCTCTGAGCTGTCTCCAGTTTTGGGTTTTATGAATAGGGCTGCTATGAGCATATATGTAGGGATGTATATTTTTATTTATTTGTTTTTAATATGTTATTATTGATTTCAGAGAGGAAGGGAAAGGGAGAGAGAAAGGTAGAAACATCAGTGATGAGAGATAATCATTGATCGGTTGCCTCCTGCACACCCCACACTGGGGATCGAGCCTGCAACCCGGGCATGTGCCCTAATCGGGAATCGAACTGTGGCCTCTTGGTTTGTAGATCGACGCTCAACCACTGAGCCACACCGGCTGGGCGATATTTTCATTTCTATGGGATTGAATGAGATTTCTGGATCATATGGTTAAGTATATGTCTCTGTTAGGGTCTGGCCTGTAGATTTTTAGTAAGTCTTGAATTCAAGAAATGCAAGTCCAAGGGTTTCTCTTCTTTTTCAAAAACATTTTGCTTATTCTAGGTCCCTTTTATTTTCAAATAAATTTTAGAATCAGTCTGACAATTGGTACCAAGAAAAAAAAGTCTACTGGGATTTTGATGGAAATTGTATTAAATATATAGACAATTTTGGGAAGAATTACTGTCTTAATGTTCAGCCTTCTGATTCATGCATATGGTGTATCTCTCATTTAGGTTTCTTTTAATGTTTCTCTATAATGTGTTACTATAGTTGTCAGGGTAAAGTTCTTAAATACATTTTTGATATATTTATTACTAAGTATTTTCTATTTTCATGCTATTGTCAATAGATTTGCTTCATTTTTTCATTTCTAATTGTTTTTATTTTATAGAAATACTAGAGGCCCAGTGCATGAAAATTCATGCACTGGAGGGGGTGGGTCCCTCAGCCCGGCCTGCCCCCTCTCACAGTCCGGGAGCCCTCAGGGGCAGGAGGCGACCCTGCAATCAGGGGAAGATGATGCCCCCATCACACCTCTGTGCTGCCACTGCCGGCAGCGCAAGCCTCAGCCAGCCCTGGTTACCTGCGCCTCGGGCAGCCCTGGGTGGTTGGGCAGCCAACAGCTGAGGCCTGCCTGCGCCTCGGGCCAGCCCTGGGTGGCTGGGGGGTTGAGGGGACTGGGCAATGCCATCTTGTGGCTATGGGCGCCGCCATCTTTGAAGGCATGGTGGTCAATTAGCATATTCCCTCCTTATTGGCTGTGGTTGCCACCATCTTTGAGGGCAGAGCAGGCAATTAGCATATTCCCTCTTTATTAGATAGGATAATTGCTATTGTTTATTGACCTTGTTAAACTATCACTTATTAAGTACAATACCTTTTTGTAGATTCTCCAAGAAGCATATAGAGAATTGCTTCTTGCTTTTAAATCTAGATGTCTTTTATTTCTTTTTCTTGCCTTATTGTACTATCTAGGAGATCCAGGACAATACGTGAGAGTGTAGATTCTTGCTTTGTTATCAATCATAGAGGGAATGTGTGGAGTCTTTCACCATCAATTATGACATTAGCTGTAATTTTCTTTAGATGTCCTTTATCAGGGGTTTTTCTTTCTATTCCCAATTTGTTCAGAGTTTTCATTATAAATTGGTGTTGAATTTTGTCAAATGCTTTTTCTGCCTCTATTGAGAGGTTCATGTTTTATTTCTCCGTCCTGTTAATGGTGAATTCTACTGATTGATTCTAAATTGTTAAACTAATCTTGCATTCCTAGTACAAACTCTATTTGGCCATGGTATATTTTCTGCATTCAATTTGCAAATATTTTGTGAAGTCTATGAGGGATATTGGTCCTAGCTTTCTTATTATATGTTCATCTAACCTCATAGAAAGAGTTAGGAAGGGTTCCAGGGCCTCTGTGTGATTTTTCTGGGAGGGTTTGAATAGAGTTGGCCTTGTTTCTATCTAAAGTGCTTGATAGAATCCCCAGTGAATCCACCTGTGCTCGGAGTTTCTTTGTAGGAAGGTTTTAAATTATGAGTTCGATTTCTTAAATAGATTAGTATATGCACGGTTTGTACTTATTTGGGAATTCATTTGAAGAGGTGGTGTCCATTTCATCTAAGAAAGTATTGGCATGGTGTAGTTTGAAATATGTCCTTGTGATCTTTTATGTCCATAGGACGATAGTGAAATCCTCAGTTTCATCCAAGATATTAGTAATTTATATCATCTCCCTTTTCGAGTTAATCAGTCTAACTAGAGATTTATACTAGATTTTATTGATTTTTTTTTTTAAGACCCAGCTTTGGGTTTTATTGGCTTCCTCTATTTGTCTCCTATTTCATTGATTTCTCCTCTTTTGCTCCAGGTCTAATTTGCTCTTCTTTTTCTATCTAATAAAGGTGGAAGCTTAGGTCATTGATTTTAAATATTTCTTCTTTTTTATAATGAGTATGTGTAGGGATTTCCCTCTACACATACTTTATCTGTATCTCATACATTTTGGCTTGTTTTGTTTTCATTTTTATTCAGCTCAAAATATTTTCTAATTTACCTTGTGGTTCCTTCTCTGGTCCATTTGCTATTTAGAAGTATATTATGTAATTTTCAAATACTTGGATATTTTCCAACTGTCTTTCTGTTGTTGATTTCTATTAATTCTATTCTGATCAAAAGTAAACCCTGTGTAACTTTAGTCTTTTTTAAATTTATTGAGATAAATGGTGTGCCTTGGTGACTGTTCTAGGTACTCCTGAAAAGAATGTATATTCTGCTGTTCTTGGGTGGAATAATCCAGAAATGTCAATTAGGTCAAATTAGTTGATAGTGTATTTCAAACTTCCTATACCTTTACTATTTTTTTTTGTCTACTTGTTCTACTGATTGATGAAAGATGAGATTGAAATATCCACTATATTGTAGATACATTTCTTTTTTCTCTCAGTTCTCTTAGTTTTGGCTTCATACCATTTCAATTTCTGTTATTCAGTACATACTTGTTTAGGATTGTTGTGTCTTCTTGATGTATCTATTTCTTTATCCATATGAAATTGTCCCTTTATCCTTGGTACTATTTTTTGTTTTAAAGTCTTCTTTATCTCCTATTAATGTAGCTACTGCAGCTTTCTTATGCGTAGTGCTCATGGTTATATTCGTTTCCATCTTATTACTTTTAATATATCTGTGTCCTTATATTTGAAGTGGATTTCTTACAGGCAGCTTTTATCAATTCTGGTAATTTCAGTTTTCAAGTGGCACTCTTAAACCATTCACGTTAAATGTAATTATGGATATGGTTGGATTTAAATCTACTACCTTGATACTCATTTTCTACTTGTCTCATTCAATCTTTTTTTGACATTTTTCTCTCTTTTCCTACATCTTTTGCATAAAGAGCATTTTTTATTACATTTTTTTCTCCACTCTCGGTTTATGATCTTTGCTTCTTTATTGAATTTCTTTGAGGTTGCTCTTGCTTTCACAACATGTATCATCAACTTATTACAGTCTTTAAATTATATTACACCCCTTCTCAGCAGTGTGAGAACCTCACAACTGTGCGCTTTCCTTTCTCCCACCTCATTCTTTGTGCTATTTGACATTCATTTCACTTCCATTTCCACGGGAAACTCTTAATACACGGTTATCATTTTTTGCTCTCTGTAGTCAGTGACATTTTTTCCTTCATTCCTTTGCATAGATCCATGTTTGCATTTTTTGTTATATTGTTGATCGTCTGGACTTTGTTTCTCTCCTTAAACAGCGTGGGCTCTGTCGGGCAGGCAGTTAAGTTACGTGCAAGTCAGTCTGGTGCCTTTGAGACCATTTTTAAGGTTTGCTAGGATGGTTACAGAGGACCCTTGCTCCAGGCATAGTTCAGTCCTACTGCTAAGGCGTGGTCCCTCTGTGGACCTCACTGACTCCTGGCTGGCCACCGAGCACTCTTCACTCTGGGTATTTGGAGCTCAAACATTTGGATATGAGGTTGAGGGATGCTAGGGGCAGATCACGTGGGACCCTGAAGGTCCATGCAGAGGCCACTGCATTAGGAGGAGGAGGCAAGTGGGGCTTGTGAGGAGTGGTCAGATTCTGGCATGTTCTGAAGGAAGAGTCGGGTGATTTCCTGAGTGGAAGTGGGATAGGAAGGGAAGAGGTCAAAGAAGCCTCCGGGGTCCAGCCTGAGCCCCTGAAAGGATGGGATGGCACCCCCTCCCCTACCAGGACAGGAGCTGAGGGGGCGCAGGTACAGGGAGGAGAGAGGAGCTCGGTGTTGGGTGCATTGGGTGTGGTTTGACTGTTGGACATCAGTGTTGAGTAGATTCCTTGAGAGGAGCCTGGAGCTCCCCCTCAGATAGGGATGTGACGTGGGGGAGTGACATGTTTGTAGCCATGGGCGAGATGAGCTCCCCAAGGAGGGAAGGAGGGAGCAGGAGGGACTAACGATTGAGCCCTGAGACTCATGGACAGAATTCCAGGAGAAGGAAGAGGACATTGGCAACTTGACGCCATCCAGACACAGGACCAGGGACAAGGAAGCCCTGAGTGAGGGGTGGATGCAACAGAGATGAGCTTGGGGAAGGAAGCCCATGCTCAGAGAGTCACATGACTGTCAGTGGAGGAAGAACCTAGGGGATTCTGTGTAACTCAGGAGCCCAACCAGCACCAATGAGAGATGGAGCGGAGGCTCCTTCGGGGAAAGAACTTAACAAAAGCCAGAGCCAGCGTGGGTAGGACTGGCTGTCTTGAGATCAGAGCTCTGCCTCCCACAGGACTTGGGGTGAAGGGCTGGGTTTTCACGTCCTCGTGGGGTGCCCAGCAGGTGGCTGAGCGAGGAGGGGGACAGTGGACTGGGGGCTTCAGTCCCTCCCAAACCTGGGATCTTGGGAGCCACCAAGGTTTGATAACAAACTGCACTGCAGAGCACAAAGAGCCATATTAATACCTCAGCGGCATGAGGTTTTGAGTGAAGGACAATAAAGAGCCAGGATGAGTCCCGCCTGCCTGTGGCTTCCTCTCTGCCTCCGCCCAGGACCGTCCTCCTGGCGACAGAGGGAGCTGATGCACTCCCTGGCCCCGGGCGGGACAGTTTGTTCTCCAGTGTCATCTGTGCAGTTGCTCAAAGGGATCCCAGAGCCATGAGTGGCAACTGCCTCTGGGGTGACCCTCTCACTGACTCCCCCTAACGGGCTTTCCTTCCTTCTTTGTCCCAATCCCTATGTCCTCCAAGGGTCTCCTGGGGTCACCTCCAAATACACTACCGGCACCCAGTTCCTGTCTCCACTCAGCTTTTGAGGGACCCAACCTAAGGGCCGGGGGTCGGGGGTGGGATGGGAGGATAAGAACATCCTCTCTTGTCAGCGGGTGAAATGGCCCCAGGAAAGCTCCTACCCCACTGCGCTTCCACCTCCCCCGCAGAATAGGAATGGGGATACATGCCAGGCATGGTTCCTAAGAGGATGAATGCAGTAATTTATGCAAAATGCTTAGCTCTGTGCCTGCCCCTCGGGAAGTGCTCCGTAAATGGCAGCTCTCTTTTTAAATGGCCTAGAGGGCATTTTTGAATGGCTAGTGTTCTGTCTCTCCGGACCTGCTGGGTCTTAATAGAACCGGAATGCCTCCTACAGCTAACACCACACTTGTGCTGCTGGCTCCATTCTCACTTGCACATGAAGATAATGCTTGAAATTTGAGCGCACACATGTTGTTTGTGAGAAATAATACAGCTTCTTAATAACGTTTTCTATTTTTGGTGCAATTTCATTGCAAACAGCTTTATAATCATAGCCTTAGTCATCCTGATTTGCATTATTTTTTAAACAACAAGAGTGCAGTGTATAAAATGAACACTCACCACGCTCCTGCCATGCCTGGAGGGCTCACTCCACTTCTGTTTCCTGCAGCTTCTGGGCTTGTGGTTTGTGCCCCGCTGGGGTGGTCTTGTAGACAAAGACAGCATCACGTAGACCTAAGCGTGGGTGGCCAACACTAACACCGGATCCATGTGTCATGAATGTAGAACCCAGTGTAGTAAAGACGGTGACCTCTGGCCAGCACTGCAAGCACCTCAAGGTCCCTGCCTCCAGGCCTTTCCGGGACCAGGCAGAACCCACACACGTCCATGTCCCGTGTAACTGTGCGGTGAGACACACAGACGTGAAATGCCCAGGTTGACGGGCTCCAATAAAAGTACATATGCCTGGCCTGGCCAGTGTGGCTCCGTGGTTGAGCATTGACCTATGAACCAGGACGTTATGGTTCAATTCCCGGTCAGGGCACATGCCCCAGTCGCTGGCTCAGTCTTCAGTAGGGGGTGTGCAGGAGGCAGCCGATCAATGATTCTCTCTCATCATTGATGTTTCTATCTCTGTCCCTCTCCCTTCCTCTCTGAAATCAATAAAAAAATTTTAAATATATAATATTTTTTACATGTACACATGCGTGTAACTGGGCCCCTGCCAAGACGAAAGGCATTCCCATCACCCCAGAAAAGTTCCTGGTGCCACTCTTCTTGACAGCCTGCTCACACCACCCCCACAGGTGCCTTCCTCCTCCTCCTGATTTCGTGAGTTTCACCCTCTGTGAACGGGTTCCTCCACTCAGCCTCAGGTTTTTAAGACCCGGGCATTTGCTCATAAACTCTTTGCACTCGCTTGCTTTTTTTCTCGATTCCTTTATTCTACTCGGGATTTAATTTTTTAAATACCCCAGATTTTACAAAGTGCGGCAGTAGAATAAAAAACTGGAGTTTCTTTTCATACAAACTTATTTATTTGGATTTTTTTATATTTCAAGTTATTGATACATTCAATACAATTCGACATACGAGCTGCTACCGATGCTAACCGTGTCGAGTCACACTAGACATCCGAGTGCAAATGGTTAACTTTGGTGTTGCTGAGTCGTACGCCATCGTGTGAAGATCCACAGCTGTTTCTTAAACTCTCCTGCTGATGGACATTGGGGTCATTTCCAGTTGGGGGTTAAGCTACCTTACGCATTGCACAAGTCTTACTGCGGACATGTCCGTTATCCTGGGTGACACCTAGGAGGGATGCTGCTGGCTCCCGTGACAGGTGTGTTTAACTTAATAGGAAACTGCCACACTGTCTCCCCGAGTGACGTCCCGCCCCACCTCCCGCCAGCAGTGTGTGGGTGACCAGTTGTCCCACAGCCAGCGCAGCACCAGGCATGCTCAGTGGTTTTCATTTGAGACGTTCAAGTAGGCACAGAACAGTACTTCATCATGGCCCAGTGTGTGTTTCTTTGGATAACAATACTTCTTAGTGTGCGTTTCTTTGGATAACAATACTTCTTAGTGTGCGTTTCTTTGGATAACCGATTGTTCAGCATGACTGTAAGGTGCTTATTGGCTACTCGAATATCCCACGTTGGGAAGTGTCTGTTCTCAGTAGTTTGCTCGTTGTTTAAAGTGGCTTGGATTGTCCTTTTATCACTGGTTTGTAGGAAATTCTGTGTATTTTGGATATATTTCATTGGTCAGGTATGTGTTTGGCAAATGTGTCTCTCAGTTTGTGACATGCCTTTTTCATTGTCTTAACGAGGACATCTGCTGAAGTTTTTAATTTGATGAAGTCTAATTTAACAAGTTTCTCTTTTGTTTTGTATTCTCTGTGTCTTTTCTTAGAGCCCCTTTCCTACCCTGGGGTCATGAAGATCAATTTTTTGGAGATTTAGACTTATAGCTGCTATATTGTCATCTATGATTCATTTTAAGCTAATTTTTTAAAATATATTATTGATTTCTGAGAGGAATGGAGATGGAGAGATAGATAGAAATATCAATGATGAGAGAGGATCATTGATCAGCTGCCTCCTACACACCCCACACTGGGGATTGAGCCCGCAACCCAAACATGTGCGCTGACCGGGAATGGAACCATGACCTCCTGGCACTGAGCCATGCCGGCCGGGCCATTTTATGTGTGGTGTGAGGTAGGGGTTGACAGTCTTTTTTTCTGGCACATTTATCCAGTTGTTGCAGCTCCACTTGTTAAAAAGGCTTTCCTTTGCCACTGACACCTTCGTTGAAAATTGTGTGTCTCTCTACGTGAGGGTCTCTTTGTGGACTCTGTTCTGTGACCCTGAACTAGTTGTCTGTGCTGACACCACCACCACACTGGCTTCGTCACTAGGGCTTGAAATCAGGTAGTCTTCCACCTTTGCGCTTCCTTTTCAGTTGCTTTGGTTACATGGGTCCTTTTCCCTACAACGTTTAGAATAAATTGACAAGTTAATTCTTAATTCTAAAATAACTTGGATCAGGCCCGGCCCGGCGTGGCTCAGTGGTTGAGTGTTGACCTATGAATCAGGAGGTCACGGTTCGATTCCCAGTCAGGGCACATGCCCAGGTTGCAGGCTCCATCCCCATTGTGGAGTGTGCAGGAGGCAACCAAGCAATGATTCTCTCTCATCATTAATGTTTCTCTCTCTCTCTCTCTCTCTCTCTCTCTCTCTCTCTCTCTCTCTCTAAAATCAATAAAAATATATTTTAAAATAAAATAACTTTCATTGGGATTGCATTCAATATATTCATATAATTTAATTAATTTAGGAATAACAACATCTGAACAACATGGAGTCTTCCAATCCATGAACGTGATACATCCCTCCACTCAGCCAAGTTCTGCAGCTTTCAGGATGGGAGTCCTGCCTACCTTTTGTTAAATCTGTTCCTCAGCATTTTCTGTTTTCTGGTGTTATTGTTAACGGGCTCTTAATTTAACTTCCCGTTTGTTTGCTGCTAGTTTATAACAAATATAACAGATTTTTGTATGCTGGCCTGGTGCCTTCTGACATTCGTTCATTAGTTCTGGTGCTTATTTTATGGATTCCTAGGGGTTTCCATAGAGACGATGGTATCTTCTGATAATGAAGACAGTTTTACTCCTTGCATCCCAGTCCTTTTTTTATGTCTGTTCCTTGCCTTGCTGAACTAGTTGAACCTCCAGTATCGTTAAATGGAAATGAGAGGGAGCAGTCATCCCTGCCATCCCCTTGGACATGCTTACAATTGCGGCATTAAAGGCTCCATCTGCTGATTTCGATGTCTGTGTCATTTTAGGGTTTGTTTTTAAGTTCATCTTGCTACAGCCTCTACAATCGTGTGCAACACGGTAAAGTCCACAGATGGAGTGAGACCTTTGGTCTGCAAAAACAGCTCAGTCTTTTCATAGGTTTTAGCAGAAGTCCTGTCATTGGCACCATAATAGTTTATTGGATCAGGGTTTACCCTGACAGAACTCTTCCTGAAACTAGTCTGGTGGGGCCATTGGACGCCATGTCCAAACCCAGACATGATGAACTAGAGTTCACCCCCTTTGACTTCACCACAATTAAACTTTCCCACGGGGTACCTTATCGCACTGGTTATCAGGGAGGGGACAAAGTCCGGCCAGCAGGCGCAGTCAGCTGCTCGTTCTCAAGCTCAAATTCATCTGAGGGCATTCTCCAGAGCATGTCATCCCCACGTCCTTCTCCCTCGAAGTTGACTTCATGCACATGGGCGGAGGGGCTAGTAGGGGGGGGGGCGGGGGGGAGGCGTGTGTGTGGAAGACCTTTTCGGGTAAGAGTGCGCTGCGCCGCCTTTGCATCCTAAATGGGGACGTGACTTGGCCGTGTTGTGATTTGGCCTCGTCTCTAGATCACGCAGCCACTTGGGGTTATTAGGAGAATTAAATGATCAATGTATGCAAATCACTAAGAACAGGGCCTGGCACATAAGAGCCCAATAAAGATTGTGTGGTTGTCACAGTCTGTACAACAGGAAAGGAAAGTGGTGCTGTCCCAGAGGCTGCGCCCCTTCCAGGCATTCTTCCGCTTGCCCACAGCCTGGAGGAGAGGAGGCCATGGGAGCATCGCACCCAGACTTTTGAAATCCAGCTGACAGTGTGCAGAGCATGAAGGTCCCCTCTCCAACGAGGAGCAGCCCAGACAGGGGAGAAACATCCTCCACATTTCCAAATCTGCTCCCCAGGGTCCTTTCGTCCACTGTGCTTTCTTTGTCACATCGGAACGACTGACAGTCTCTGGTCAAAGTCACACCACAAGTCATCTGGGACATCCGAACCTTTGGCTGCTGATAAACACGAGTGATTTCTCGGTAGGACAGACCATGGGAAGGGCTCCTGTGCCTTTAAGAAGCGAGGGGAGGTCACTGTTGACCATATAACTTTATTGTGCTCCTGGGTTATAAAGGAACCGTCCTCATTCTGCACACCTAGTTTATGGCGTTCATAAACAGTGCGTTGCCAATGACTGTACCCTGGGCCAGGACATCCTCCACCGGCTGGCGGGGCCGGGAGAGCAGGAATGGAACAGGTGAGTGCGCCCCTCCTGTTTCCCTGGAAGAGGGCAGTGACACCCCAAGAAGGAGTGGAGAGAGGCAAACGGGGAGTCCCCCGCCCGGCCCTTCCTAGGCAGAGCCCTGGAAAGAACAGAAATAATGCACCCCCCAATCAGGGCATTAGGGGAGCCTGTCTCTTCGGAGCCAAGCAATGTGGGTTGTTTTCTGTCATGCACAGTACGATGCCCCCCTGAGGGGCTGCAGTGTTTTGTTCTGAAGGCCTTGGGAGAGTATCTGTTACGTACATGCTTCCTGGAGGATGCTCAGCAGCTCGTTCCAGTGCTTGGGGTGAGACTGATCAGGCGGAACATCTCGGCTCAGCACATCCTAGTGACATGGTGTGGCCACAGCTGCCCTCCTAGCAAGGGAGATGGGGCCAATGGTGAACGTCAAGGCACCTCACGCGTGCCCACAGGTCTTGTTCATGGCACCACTGGGGACTCAAAGGCGTGGGGTTCAAATGCCCGTGCTGACATCTGTGCGTCTTGCCTCAGTGCGCAGGCTCGGGGCCAGCGGGTGGCTAGGGCCAGGTTTGCGTTTTATTGCCCAGGGAGGCATCCCAACCTGCTCAGGTGTGCAGAGGACGCCAAGAATGATGGCCGTTGTTCTTGTTCTACTCAGCACAAGGCGAAGCGATACGCTAGGCAGCGGCTGGGCAGCGGCTGGGCAGCGGGGTGAGTGCGTCACGGTAAACGAACGTTTAGAGCAGGAGTTGTCGTTGGTGTGGTCCCGTGGCTCCGCTAAAGCAGATTTTCATGGCATTTGTGCCGGGGAGACTCGGGCTTCTGTGAAACAGTAAACAATTCCTGGAAGGGGTGGGGGAGGCAGAGGCAGGTTCCTTGAACTGTCCGCTGCAGCTCAAGGCGGAGTTGGGGCCCGGCCTCGGGGCATCGGCAAATGCAGGCTCCGTAGACTCTGCCCTGGGCACTCGTGCGAGCAGCTGCGTAAACACCGCCGGGAGGCGGCCCATCCTGCCACCCCACGGACTCTATCCTGCCCGTGAACCCCAAGAGGCAACTCCACAGTCATCTCCCCGGGTAAGGTAGTTCCAGTCCCCTCGGGTCTGTTCCAAGGGTCAGGTCCTGAGGCCACCAAGTGCAGATCCATGGCCTGAAGCTGGGCTGTTGGTGCAGCACCCTAAAAACTGGACCCAGCCTCGGCCAGCCTCTGAGGTTGCCCTAGACCTCAGTGGAAGTCTTGTCTCCCGTGAGATACTCCACCAGCCCCAGGATTTCCCCCTCGGAGCCTGTCCCCTGGGATGCCAGCCAGACCAGCACCCAGCGTCTAACGTAGGTCGGTCAGCCCAGGGGTGACCAGGTGCACGGCAGCCCAGACTTGAAGAGGCCAATGACGAACCCACCGAAACCTCTACCCTTGGACGGTCCGTATCTTTTGCCTTTAAAGCCATCGGTGCCGAGGCGCCCATCACAGTGAGCCTGCTGCGGTGTCCTAGCAGCCTGCTGTATGCCCAGGTGCCAGGACACTCTAGAGCAGGCGTCCTCAAACTACGGCCCGCGGGCCACATGCGGGTGTTTTTGCCGTTTTGTTTTTTTACTTCAAAATAAGATATGTGCAGTGTGCATAGGAATTTGTTCATAGTTTTTTTTTTAAACTATAGTCCGGCCCTCCAACGGTCTGAGGGACAGTGAACTGGCGCCCTGTTTAAAAAGTTTGAGGACCCCTGATCTAGATAATAGGCCAGCTGTGCTCGAGGAGCAGTTTCCTCCGGAGAACATGCAAGTGGCACGTGATCCTTTGCGCATTGCAGGGTTTTCATGGCGATTCATCCCGGTGGTTGTGTGTAGCCACAGTTTAGTCCTTTTCACTGCTGAGCTGTGTCCCATCTGTATGGATCGGCCGGAGTCTGTGCTGCTGTCCCGTCTCTCAGCATCTCATTTCCATTCTCCCGATTTCCTCAAAAAGCCCAGGTCCAGAGGAACCCCCACAGACCCAGTCATGTGCACCCCTGAATTGCTGGTTATCCTGAAAGCTGTTAAGAAGTTCTTAAAGCAACATTACTTGAATATGCATTAATTTTTAAATGTATGCCATGCAGCAGCATAGGAGAGAGTTCGGGAGGGGCGTCCTATATCCTCTCAGGTTTCTTTCTGATGGAGTGTGGTTTGGCCTCAATGATTGTGAATCACTGATCTTTGTGATTGAAAACTGCTGTCGCCCCTAAGTCCAGGGGTTTGGGGCTCTCAGGGCTCCAGGGGCCCATTCCAGACATCGCAGACAGGGCTCTGGAGGTGGCGCCCCCAGACTCAGCCTGTCACCCCCAGGGAACAGGAATTCACCCGGGAAGCCACTGGAGGGAGAAAGGGCTGTCAGTGACCTGAGTGAGGTAACACCTGTGGCTGTCAGGAATCCCCAGTGCTATAATGATAGCCCCTGCGGCTGACAACACACTTAGTGATGTCACAATAACAACAATAACAAGAGCTAACACTAACAGCGCTCACCGCGGGTCCTGTCCAGAGTCCTCCACACAAATTAAATCACAGCTTGTTTTTAAGTGCTGGAATCCACTGGGAGGAAGCAGTGGCGGCTGCAGGAATTGCAATGAGCCAGGTGGGAGGGAGGCCTCCGTTTCCTGAGCTGGGCTCAGGGTATGGAGGTGGAGGGGAGGGGGGAGGGGCTGGCCTTGTGCACAGAGGCTGGAAATTACATTTAGGCATGAAAATCCCGCGATGCTCAAAGGATCACACCGCAAAAGTCAAAAGGAAAATCCCTCCTTAACCCTTTTCTTCCATTCTCTCTATAAAAGGTTTTATTAAACTTTTTATGTGAAAATAATTAAAGATTCACACAGTTGTAAAAAGAAAAAAAAAATACAGACAGAGCCCATGTAGCCTTTACTCATTTTCCTGCCAGAGTCACATCTTTGCAAGCTGCAGTGAGATACCACAGTCGGGCTGACACTGATCCAGGCCAGACACAGCATGCTCCATCCCACAGTCCCTCACGCTGCCCTCTCACAGCCACACCAAGTTCCTTCCATTCCCCACCAGCTCCTTATCCCCTGGCAATCCCCAATGTGTCCTCGATTTCTATCATCTTTCCTTTCGAGAGTGTCCTATGGCTGCAGTCATTCGGTAGGTAGCTGCCATTGGCTTTCTTCACTCGGCACCACTCTCTGGAAATGCATCCCGGTGGTTGTGTGTAGCGATAGTTCAGTCCTCTTTATTGCCGAGTTGTGTTTCAGGGTGGACTGCCGTTTGTTTATCTGTTCTCCCACTGAAGGGCGTGTGGGCTGTCCCCAGTTTCGGGGCTATTACAAATAAAGCTGTTGGGAACATCACGTACAGGCCTTTGTGTGAATATGAAATTTCATTTCTCTGCTCTGGGGTCCGATTGCTAAGTCATACGGTAGTTGCATCTTTAGAATTTTTAAGAAGCTGCCAAACCTTTTCCCAGAGCGGCCGTACCATTTTACATTCCCACCAGCAATGTGTGTGACCCACACCTCCACCAGCATTTGGGGTTGTCAATGTTTTTTATTTTAGCCTTTTTGATAAATGGGCAGTGAATTTCTCTGTGGTCTTGATTTGCATTTCCTAATGGTTAAAGATGCTCAGTATCTTTCCATGTCCGTATTCTCCGTCCGCATATGCTCTGCAGTCAAGTGTCTGCCGGCGTCTCTCACCCATTTTCAAATTGGGTCCTTTGGTTTTTGCTGCTGAGTTTTGATAGTTATGTTCATAATCTATATTCAAGTCTTTGTCAGATGTGTGGTTTGCAAATGTTTTCTCCAAGACTGGAGCTTGTTTCTTCATCGTCTTAACATGATCTTTCTCAGAACAAAAGTTTCCATGTTGATGAAATCCAGTTTATCAGTTTTTCCTTGTATGGACTGTGGTTTTAGTGTCAAATCTAAGAATTCCTTGCATAGCCCAAGATCCTGAAGATTTTCTCCTATTTTTTTTTCTAAAATGTTGAAGTTTTATATTTTTTATCTGTGGTCCATTTTGCATTAATTTTTATATAAACTGTGTTGAGGGTCAGATCGTGGCTCATTTTCTGCCTGTGAGTGTTTAATTGTTCAGCACCGCCTGTTGATAAGACTCTTTCATCCATTAAACTTTTTATCCTATATAATAAAAGCCAAATATGCTAGGTGTCTGGTCGTCCCCTCCACCATTCAACCAGTCAAAGCATAATATGCTAATGATATGCTAAGGATGCTTCAACCGCTCACTATGGTGCACTGACCACTAGGGGGCAGACAGTCAACCGGTTGACCAATTGCTATGACGTGCACTGACCACCAGGGGGCAGACGCTCTGACCAGTAGGTTAGCTTGCTGCTGGAGTCCTGCTGATCAAGGACTGAGCAAGAACGGCCGGACACGCCCTGGAGCACTCCCGCGGTCCCTCCCCAGCTGGCCAACCTCCCGCGTCTCTCCCCAGCCCTGATCATGCACCAGTGGGGCCCCCCAGCCTGGCCTGCACCCTCTCGCAATCTGGGACCCCTCAGGGGATATCAGAGAACTGGTTTTGGCCCGATCCCACAGGCCAGGCTGAGGGACCCTACTGGTGCACAAATTCGTGCCCTGGGCCTCTAGTTTTAAAATAATTAAAGATGCACACAGTTGTAAGAAAAAATACGAACAGAGCCCATGTAGCCTTTACTCATTTTCCCACAATGATCACATCTTTGCAAGCTACAGTGAGATACCACAATCGGGCTGTTGACACTGACACAGTCCAGACACAGAATGTCCCACCCACAGGGTCCCTCACACTACCCTCTTAGAGCCACACTCAAGTGCCTTCCATTGTGACACAGATCGAAATCAGCTGTGCATATTTGTGTGGATATGATTCTGGGTTATCTGTTCTGTTCCGTTGATCTCTGTGTCTGTCCCTCGGTATCTTTCCCAATGTCACACCGTCTTGATTATTGTAGCTGTATATTAGGTCCTAAAATTAGATTGGATATTCCTCTCATTTTATCTTCTTTTTCTAAATTGTTTTAGCTATTCTAGTTCCTTTTTGTTTTCATATAAATGTTAGAAAATCTTGTCTATTTCTACAAAAAAAAAAAAATCCTGCTGAGTTTTGATAGAAGTTGTGTTAAACCTGTCTATCAATTTGAGGAGAATTGACATCTTTACTATGTTGAAGCTTCCAGGGAGGTCTCATTTATTTATATCTTCTATGATTTCTTTCCTGGATATTTTGTGGTTTCCAGCATACATTTTCTGCATATGCTTTGTTATATTTGCACCTAAGGTTTTTGAAGTGTTTGTAAGTGGCCCTGTGATTTCATTTCAGTGTATGGTCATTGGTCATATATGTAAATACAACTGATTGCATGTATATATCTTGTATCCTGTGACCTTGCTGAACTCACTTGTTAGTCCTAAGAGGGTTTTTTTATAGATCCCGTGGAATTTTCTGTATAGACTATTGTGTCATCAGCAAACAGGGATGGTTATATTTCTTCCTCTCTCATATGCATGCTTTTCACTTCCTTGTCTTGTTGCACCAGTTGGCACTGCCAGCGCTGTGTTGAGCGAGAGCAGAGAGAGATCCTTGCTTTGTCACACCCTCAGGAAAAAGCATTCAGTCTTTCACCATTAAGTATAATGTTAGCTCTAGGTTTCTTGCAGATTTTTTTACCAACTTGAAGAAGTTCCCCTCTTTTTCTGAGGGTTTGATCATGAACAGATGTTGAATTTCTTCAAGTGCTTTTTATGAATTGATAGGATTGTATAATTTTTTCTTCTTCAGCCTGTTAATATAGTTTATTACATTGATTTTTTTCATATTAAACCAGCTTGGCATCCCTGAAATAAATTCCACTTGATCTCAATGTATAATTATTTTTCTATATTGCTGAATTCTATTTGCTAATTAAAGGGCTTTTACATTGGTATTCATGAGGGATATTGGTCTGTATTATCTTTTTTGGTTGTCTTTGTCTGGATTTGGTATCAAGTTAATACTAGCTTCATAAAGTGAATCCGGACGTGTTCCCTCCTTTTCTGTTTCCTGGAAGAAGTTGTCGCGACCCACAGGTTGAGAACCGCTAGCAGGGTCGCCTAAGACCATCGGAAAACACAGATATTTACATTACGATTCATAACAGTAGCAAAATTACAGTTATAAAGTAGCAACGAAAATAATTTTATGATTGGGGGTCACCACAACATGAGGAACTGTATTAAAGGGTCACGGCATTAAAAAGGTTGAGAACTACTGCTCTAGTGAAACTATCTGTACCTGAAAATTTCTTGGGGGGGGGGATTAATTAGAAATTTAATTTCCTCAATAGTGACAGGCTGTTCAGATTACCTGTTTCATATTGGATGAGTGTGTGGTTCATGCTTTTCTAGGAATTGGCCCATTGCCACCTGAGGTGTCAAATGTATGTGTATGAAAGTTGTTCATAGGGTTCCCTTACAATCCTTTTGATGTCTGGAGGGTCTGGAGTGATCCCTTTCTCGTTCTGATTTTGGTCATCTACCATATGTCTTCTCTCTGTTTCTCTGTGGGTCTTCCTCAAAGTTGGTCAATTTACTGATATTTTTAAATAACCAGCTCTTCCTTTCATTGACTTTCTACATTGTTTTTCCGTTTTCCATCTAATTGATTTCTGCTCTTTATTATTTCCTTCCTTCCTTCTGCTATTGTTGTGGATTTATTTGGCTTTTCTTTTTTTGGGCCCTTAGATTATTGAGTGAAGACTTTTCCTCTCTTCTAATGTAAGCATTTGGTGCTATAAATGTCCCTCTCTGCATTGCCCTTGCTATGTCTCACAGCTACCTTTCGCTGTGCTATATTTTCATTGTCATTTGGTTTGATGCCTTTTTAAATTTCTCCAGAGACTTCCTCTTTGGTCCATGGATTACTTGGACGTGTGCTGTTTGGTTTCCAAGTGTTTGGAGGCTTCCCTGCTATATTTTCTGTTCCTGGTTTCTAGCTTGATTCTCTTGTGGCCAGAGAACATGCTTTCTATGGTTTTAGTTCTTTTAAGTTTGTTGAGGTTTTCTTTATAGTCCAGGATGTCGTCTATCTTGGTAGGCACCTGAAAAGAACGCGTGTCCCACTATTGTTAGGTGGAGTAGTCTATAAATGTCAATTGTTTGATGGCCTTCTAAATTTATCTCAAGACTTTGAGATCATTAACTCTTGGAGGTTATGTGATATATTACTTTCGCCAAAGATTTCAGGATAAGTGATCTGAAGTCCTGATTCACCAAGGAGGCCTGTGAAGCCTTCGCACTGGTGGTTCCCATCGATGGAGTCACTAATTTTGTTCCCTGGTGGGAGTGAACCCCTCAAAAGCATATAGGGCCTTGGATCGGGCAGCAGCTCAACACACGGCTCTATGAAAGTTTCCTGGTTGACATTTTCACTCTTATAGTTTCCAGAAACATAACAAAATGTCATTTTTCTTCTTCGCATCAAGACATAGAATACTTACTCCAGAGGGAACCTTTGGTCTCCTGGTCTACCCTTTCATTCGGCAGGTGAAGGGATGAGTTCTCAGGGGTTAATTTAGATTGATTAGTTTTTTTAATTTTTTAAATGAAATAAACATATGCTTATTATCTAAATGTATAAGATACAGAGAAGCAAAAATAAGAAAATAAAATTTACATAAAGTCTTACAACCAAAAAATAACTACCATTATTATTTCAAACTGTATCCTCCCAATGTTTCCAAATATGGGATCAGACTGTTTTACAATCTTTTTTTTTTTTTTTTTTTTTTTGCTTTAACAGTAGACAGGAACATTTTCCAAGATGTTATTTCTAATAACAGAATGGGATCCCACAGTATGGATGTGTCATCATTTATTTAATGTCCATTTGATAGACATGGAGGTGGTTACAGCTTCCCCCAAGTGAAATAGCACTGGCGGCCAGCTCTGTGCACAGACATGAGTATTTCCTGGAAATGGAGACACTAGGTCAGAGCATCTGAGCACTTCCAGCTTTGGAACCCCATTGCCCAGTTGGATTACTGGGATCTTTTTTTCTTTCTTTCTTTTTTACTTTTTTAGAGAGGAAGGGTGAAGGAGAGAGAGAGAGAAACATCCATGATGAGAGAGAATTGAGAGAATCATGGATCCGCTGCCTCCTGCACTCCCCCTACCGTGGAATCAAGCCCGCAACCCGGGCATGTGCCCTGACCGGGAATCGAACCGTGACCTCCTGGTTCATAGATCAGTGTTCAACCACTGAGCCACGCTGGCCGGGCGATGATTGGGATTTTTGGTTTGCTTGGCAGGATTCTTTTGATTTTAGTGAAGGGTTAGGCACAGAGTCCATACAGATGACATGAAGTCACATTAAGCCTCGCGTAGGCTCTCCGTGTGTAGGGGCGTGAACTGATGGGCAGCTGCAACCAAGAAGCGATCGCCCCCTGTCCCTGAGCACAGACTGCTGGGAGAGACAGGTCTGTGGGCATCTACACCTTCCCGCGAGGTACCCAGCATGGGCCAGGCAGGAAACAGGAAACCAGGCAGGTCATGTTCAGCCTGGGCCTACGCCTTGTAATCCAGCCGCCCAGCCGGTTTTGCGTGCCAGGCAACAAAGGGACAGGTTTCGCCTGCTTCCGCTCTCAGGACTGACCCCAAGAACACCGTGTCTTGCACTCGAAATATGCCTTGAACCCGCTCTGTCATGGTAATTGCCCTCATAAAATGAGCCAGGGAACTCCGTGAAAACATCCCCTCGTTAGAGACCCAGTCCCGCCTGGTTTTTATAGCCAGTTCCTAGGATGGGAGGGCCACTCAGCCGAGAGGCATTAAAAGACAGGCTAGTGGCCTGGCGCAGTCCAGGGGGGAAACAGCATTTGGAGGTGGACAGAAGAGGTCCTGGGGTGCTGACGGGGTGTCAGAGCTTCCATCCAGGTAAGGCAGCTAGCCCCTCGCCACGGCATCCGCGCCACGTGCCCACAGCAGGTGGGTCAGGCCGGGCTGACCCGCACACCCTTTCCTTTTTCCATCTGTCTTTCTTTTTCGCTCCGCAGAGAAAGAAGAGTTAATCCAGAGCGTGCTGACCCAGGTGGCAGAGCAGTTCTCGAGGTACAGCCTTCAGATCCGTGTCCTCCGGAGATGTGTGCGTGTCCTCTCAGTGGCAGGGGGAGCCCGGCTCGGCTGCAGACTCTTGCCTGGAGGAGCTGCCCGCCCAGCTCAGCGACTTCTGTACTGAGCCCGTTGGGTGGGGTCCAGGAAACACTTATAGCAAAGACCGTGTGAGGTGGGCGCTGGTAGAAGGAGAGCCCGTGTTGCCGAGATTTTTCCCGACGGGCTCTTCTGGGACTCGGAGTTCAGGCTACAAGCACTGGGACCATTTTTAAAATGGGCTTTCTGCCCTAGCTGGTTGGCTCAGTGGATAGAGCATCAGCCTGTGGACTGAAGGGTCCCGGGTTGGATTCTGGTCAAGGGCACATGCCCGGGTTGCAGTTCAATCCCCAGTAGGGGGCGTGCAGGAGGCAGCCAATCAATGATGCTCTCTCATCATTGATGTTTCTCTCTCCCTCTCCCTCTCTTTCCTCTCTGAAATCAATAATAAAAATATTACTGACCTTTCCATTCTGGGCTGTCCTCCAGTTCTGGTCACTGTGGTATCTCACTGCCCAGGGAGAGAGGGCATGTGGGTGGTACTTTTTTAAAAAATATATTTTTATTGATTTCAGAGAGGGAGAGAGAGAGAGAAACATCAATGATGAGAGAGAATCGTCGAATCGGCTGCCTCCTGCACGCCCCCTACTGGGGATCGAGCCCAAAACCCGGGCATGTGCCCGACCAGACCAGGAATCGAACCCGTGACCTCCTGGTTCATAGAGCGACACTCAACCACTAAGCCGCTCTGTCTGGGCTGGGTGTACTTTCTTGAAGCCCAAGAATTGTTGACTGACTGGGTTGGAGCCTGGAGAGGGCACCCAGGTGCCCTGAGGCGGTGTGTGCCCAGGGGGAGGGGTGGGCAGAGCACCCCTCAGAGCACGGGCCCACTCCCAGCTGTGGAAGGAAACACCTACCCCCCCCCCGCCCCCGGCATGGAGCCGCTGTGGGTCCCACTCGGCAAAGACACCTCCGGATAGTCTGAGAGTGCCTCTCTTTCCTCCCCTGCACCCCCAGACAGTGCTAGTTCCTTAAAAGCAACTCCTTCCATCTTTGTGCCCGCCCCCCTCACCTGCCCACTTGCACACCTCCCCCTGCCTGTGATTCAACAGCTGTTTGCTGCCGAAACCGGTTTGGCTCAGTGGATAGAGCGTCAGTCTGCGGACTCAAGGGTCCCAGGTTCAATTCCGGTCAAGGGCATGTACCTTGGTTGCAGGCTCCTCCCTGGTAGGGGGTGTGCAGGAGGCAGCTGGTCGATGTTTCTCTCTCATCAATGTTTCTAGCTCTCTATCCCTCTCCCTTCCTCTCTGTAAAGAAATCAATTAAAAATATATTTTAAAAAAAACACAGCTGTTTGCTGAGTCCATTTTAACGCTGAGAACCGTACGGCTTATGGCTTTTTTTTTCTTTTTTCATTCCTAGAGCATTTAAAATCAACGAACTCAAAGCTGAAGTCGCAAATCACTTGGCGGTGCTAGAGAAACGCGTGGAATGTGAGTGCAGCCTCTCTTTCCCTGTCGCTTAGGTGTCCTTTGACCTCTGTTTACCTTAACCTCGTAAACCAGGGGGGAGAGGTGAAGGGACGCGTGAGGTCTTTTCTCTGGGAGATGCCTAAATGTTAACGTTAGCAGAGGCTGGAGCAGTGACTAACCCGAGCGTTTTAAAAGTAACAAGTACATGGTCACATGTCGCCGTGGCAGCGAGGAAGGAACGGTCCCCTGCCCGCGGAGCACAGGGGGAGAGCAGGGAGCCTCTGGACAGGAGCTTCTGCTGAATGAACACCTTGTGGGTCTCCTGTAAGTGAGTGAGGACACGCGGACCCACGCTCCGTGGTCTCCCAGTTTGGGGGGAATGTGTCCCCTGTCGTTACGTCTCGGTTCCCTGTCCCTGCAAGGACAGCAGGAACCCGCTGGGGAGCAAGAGGGCCGGCTCCAGTCCTGAGTCGGGGGCGCGCGGCTAGAATTCTGGGGGAACCCAGCTTCAAGTCGAGCGGCCTGTGCGCCCTCATCCTCAGTAAGTGAGGAGCTGCGCTGGGACCCCACGCACCCCCTCCAACGCCCAGCGCGGAAGGAAGGCTCTTCGTCAATGTCAAGGCGAAGGGCAGCGGTGCAAGGCACCTTATCTGTTAGCTCCGAGGGTGACTAAACAAGCCCAGAGCGGAGGCCGGCGGGGTCGCGGCGTCCCCGGACACCGCCCGGCTGATTCATGTTGGCAGGCCTCGGCTGGATGGCACCTTCCATTACCTTGCGTGAATTGCTTGGGTGTTTTGGAGAAAGGAAATTCAGGAGCATGTAAAAGCCAATTCACCTAAGTAACGGGGAACATGATTCACACAGTCATACTTCTCAAAGGGCGATGACATCTCTGAAATCCTTTCCACCACTGGAGCTGCAGAACAGTTTTATGTTTCCCCATTGAAAAGCCACAAAGAGATAAGTGATTTGCTCAAATGCACTCAGCAAATGAGAAAAGTAAATAAGCCTGGGACCAGCACCAGGCTCCCGGCGGGGGGCTGCTCTCGCTGCCTGCTGCCTGCCCTTCTGTGACATGGCACCTTCCTCCACTCCTGCCCGGGGCGCCCACAGGGGGCCTGAGAATGTAGGTTAGGAAGCGGCCCAACACTGTAACCACTGAGCCACACCGGCAGCCGAGCTTGCAGCTGTGGCCACAGAGTCCGGTTGTGGCTGCATTGAACAGAAAAGGGGTTCTTTCTTTCTTTCTTTCTTTCTTTCTTTCTTTCTTTCTTTCTTTCAAATTCTCCTATGAAGATATTTTTAGAGAAAGTGGAAGGGAGGGAGGGGGGCAGAGAGAGAGAAACATTGATGTGTGATCGATTGGTTGCCTCCTGCATGCACGGTGCCCTGACCGGGCGGGGGATTGAACCTGCAACCCAGGTTCATGCCCTTGACCAAGGATCAAACCCGAGATCCTGCAATCTTCGGCCCAACGCTGTAACCACTGAGCCACACCAGCCAGGGTGAAAAGGGGCTTTTTCAAAGGGATACAAGGATTTGGGGGAGCTCCCATGGTCACCAGGAGGGCCCAGGAATAGGACTGGGCTATCCAGCAAGAAGGGTACCTGGAATCCCAGCACAGCTGACTCCGTGAGGATGCTGGATGCTGAGCTGCGTGTCAGAACCGCACAAGTATGGTACCCGCCCCATGGCCACTGCTGCAGGCATCAAGCGGCTTCTCCATGTACCGGCTACAGGTTCAAATTCTGGACAGAGGGGGACCATGTGCCCACACCCTTGCTACAAGAGAGGCCAGACAACGTGCATTAGTCTCCTGTGGCTGCCGTGACCAAGTACCACAGACTGGGAGGCTTAAACCACAAAAAAAGAATCCTCCCACGGTTCTGGAGGCCAGAGTCCAAAATCAAGGAGATTTGGAGACTTCAGGATCGGTTCCTTCTAGAGGCTGAGCAAGAACCTGTTCCAGGCCTCTTCTGGCTTCCGGTGGCTGCCAGCCAGCCTTGGCTTGTGGCCACATCACTCCAAACTATCTATCTTCACAGGGCCTCTCCCCTGTGTCTCTGTGGCTCACGTCCCCTCTGCCTGTCCCTTATACGGACACCTGTCTTTGGGTTTAGGACCCACCCTACTCCAAGATGCCCTCACCTGGAGGAATCTGCCAAGAACCTTTTTCTAAATAAGGTCCCATTCACATGTCCCAGGATTTAGGATGTGAGCACATCTTTGGGACGTGAGCCACTGCAGTGAGCGGTGGGCGCTTCCGTCTTCTGCGACGGGAGGCAAGCTCAGCTTCCTACCCAGCCCCGAAGAGGAGGGAGCTCTGCAAACCTGGGGAGGGTTCAGCCAAAGAACAGAAAATGAGCGTTTGCTGCTGAGTCCCCGTCCACATTGACGGAGGGGAAAGCGGTCACCACCGGGCATGCCAATGTCCAGGGCAGAGGTGCCTCCTGCTCTGCTTCCTGCCCTCCAGCTCCGCCCACTTCCTCCTGCCCTCGCCCATCTCCCCTCCCCACACAGAAGCCAGCTCCAGCGCCCACCGCCCACCGTTACTTGCAAACAGGCAAGTTGAAGAGGCCATGAAGGAATTTTGAAAACCCCTAGAGAGATCTACGTTGACCTCAACTTGGGTGGCTTCCAAAGTCTGGCCATTGAGACAACGATCAGGCCAAGAAGGGTTTTCATTTTGCCTTCAAGTGCCATGTGAATGAAGGACCATTAAAGGATACAGCTCATAGGACCTTCTTCCCTGGCCTGTCTGAGGCCCAGAATTCTCCAGAACCGGCTTGCTCGTTGGCAGGAAGGCATCTCCCTGCAGGGCCCTTGGGTAAACCACAGAAATCCTGCGAATTCACATGATGACCTGTAAGAGGCATCACGCCTTCGCCCTCCAAGCTCAGGCTCGCTGCATAGGTCGAAATCCCTGGTGTTTTTACTGGCTGTGCTGATTTCCAGCACCAAGACCCGGGATGCAGGAACGGGACGGAGGAAGCCGCCCTCTCTCAGGAGTAGGGAGGGCGATGGGAAATGGTCTAAGAATTGTGGCTTTGGCAGTGGGTCCACACTTTGGAGCCTCTGCTCCCACCCGCCCCCGGCTTCCCCATTTCTGGCTGCCCGCCTCCCACCAGGAATGTGGCCTGTAGGCTCACACCCCAGGAGGTGGCCCCGACTCAGAAGGGCTCTCCACCTCCTTGAACTTCACCTGGCTTTGGGCTGGCCTCTCCTGGTGCTTCTGGCTGCCACCTCCCCAGCCTCCAGCAGCCTCTGCACCAGCACAGAGTGGCAGGGATGCCGTGCCTGCGCTAATCCCCAGCGGGTGTGCGTTCCACAGAGCCTCCCGGAGACAGCACTGCCTCACCCCAAGGACGTGGCAGGTACCCCGGAAAGGGGAAGGGGAGGCCTTTGAGGAGAGGGGTCCTGCAGCGGGACCTCTCGTGCAGATCACTTGGGGAAAAGGTCATCCCGGCTACTCAGAAGGGCAGTCCTGACCCAGCCATCCAGCTGGCCTGGGCCGCTGGACTTGGAAGGCTGCCAGGAACACGACTGCCACCGCTCCACTGGGCCCAGGCCAGGTATAGACTCACACACACACACACACACACACACACACACAGACATACCCACATGCATAACCCCCCCGCATGCACACACATGTAAACACAGAGACACGTATAAACATGCACAGACACACACCCATCCATGCACCGTGGTCACGTGCACACACACTTTCTCTGGTCATTGTGAGCTGTTTTCTGCTTCTGGAGCTCGAGCAGGCGGCCAGCCAGCACCGGCCATCTGTAGGCAACATTACATTGTTTGACTTGTTTTCAATGGAATTTCCTGCTTTTTTTTCACCTTCCAAACATATCATTCTTCTGAATCAAATGTAAATTTCCCCATTTCCTTAATTCACTTTAAGAGCTCTTCTTCCTTTTCATGTAAAATGTTTGCCTTCCTCAAGGAGTCTGGGGTCCCTCTCAACTTAGAGATTATTTTGTAAACAAAGGGCACCCAGGTCCTCGCTCACTTCCTGGTCAGCGATGAAGCATTGCAAGGGTTTCACTTCCTTGTTTACGGGCCACTGTGCGGGAGGGAGGGGAGGGGGGTCCCTGCATCAGGATCCCTGAGGATGGGCACAGGGCAGCCTGTGCCCAGGGCCTGGACCAAAACCTAACCACAGGCACAGCTGGCCCCGTGGGTCATGCAAACAATCCAGGAGACTCGAAGCTGAAACCAAACCTGGCTTTTCTCCTTGTCGGTCGGGAAATGTGCTTTATGTGAGTTCTGTACCAAAGTCCCTGGAGGAAGGGTTGAAACGGCTCACATGGCTTTAAACAGCTTTAACCAGCTCTGCAGCTGAAGGGCCACACACACACACACACACATGCTTCTTCCACAAGCCCTGGGCGGGGGCCAGCCTGGAGCAGAGCTGCCGCCGGGCCCGTTCTGCTGCTCCTGCCGGCTGAGTCCCCAGAGCTAGGGTCCCTCTTAGGAAATCGTCCGGAAAGGTTCTCTCTCACAGTGGCCTGGGACCTCCCCAGCGGAGCTCATCTGAAGTCCCCATGAGGACAGCCAGGTGTCCAGGGGTCCTAGGAGCCCGCCTGCCCGGCCGGGCCTGGTGAGGGGAATAAGCCGAGTGCGGGGGGGTCTGGGCACCTCTGCTTTAGTCTGAGTTTCTGGTCTGTGCCCACCTGTGTTTAAAGTTCGAGATGGACGGGTGGGGCCGCACGTATGAAACTGATGTCCAATCTCACCTGGAGTCTCCCCCGAGTCTGTGTAGGACTCTTCCCGGGGGAGGGCCCAGCTCCTCGAGGGGCGCAGGCAGGGGCAGGCAGGGCTGGGAGGGGTCCAGGAGGTGGGCTGTGCCATCTCCCAAAAGCAGCCTGGTACCTGGGAAAGGACTGGGAGTCGGGCCCCCGGAATGCTGGTGCCTGGCCTGCCTCGCGCTCTGTCACCGTCTCAGCCCACGTTCGGCTCTTCAATCCGAACATGGGGCGGGTGGGCTGAGATGGCGCTATTCTCTCCCACTGATCAATGCACGGCTTTTGCCATCTTGTGACTCACTATCCATTTCCGTGGCAACCAGGCTCTTTCTTCGTAAAGGTAATTGCCATGACTCGGTGGGATTCAAAGTGGTGATATTATACTGTGTGGCCCAAAAGGCTTGATTTTAACATCACCCCCAAATACATGGCCAGGCTTTCTAAAGTGATCTGTGTCCGTTCCCATATGGATGCAAACATTACGTACCCACCAAACTCCATGAGCTGGGAGGCGGCTGCTACTGATGATGGGAGGAAAACAAGTGGGAAAACAGAACAAACAGCATGATCCCAAGTTTGTCTTTTTAAAATTAAGAGTAGATAGATAGTTGGAATGCAAGGGGGCTGGGGGGGAGGGGGAGAAATGCATGGGAGGGTACATGCCAATATGTATAATATGAGATGGGTTGTTTTTTGCCCCAGTAAGATCGTAGATAAATTTTAAAATACTTTTTGAGGTACTCCTTATTTCCTGGTTTCTGCAATGATCACCTGTCATTGTGTATAAAACGATGTTTGAAGCATCATGAATGTAACCATGGTCCTTGGCTGGCCGGGCGCAGCTCCCCCGCGGGCTCTACCCGCAGGCTCATCTCCTCCCCACGGCGCCCCTGTCCAAATGCAAACCGTGAAGGGTGTGTACCCGTGTGCCTTTTCTTGGAAGAGGGCCCGTGGCTTTCACTGACTTCCTAACCAGCTCTGTGATGCCAGGAAGAGCTGAGAACACCCCACGCCACGAGGAGGGTGTGTGCGCTTAGTGAGTGAGCAGAAACACACCCAGCGCCAGGTTCCTGCTTTCCCCTCCGCCGGCCACCTCGCTGGTTCCAACCACTGGCATTTAAGGCCCCCGACTTTGGTCCCATGTCCTGGTTGAGGCGGGAGAGTCCCAGGCGTGGCCCAGAAGCAAGGCACCGGGACCAGATTTGAGTATCAGACCCTCCAGATTCTGGTTCACGTTGGGCAGAAGGAAGCAGTGTTTTCGCAAACCTTGCCCCCATTTGGCCCCTGACCCTGGGGATGTTCAGAAAGCCTGCCCAGGGAGGTGATGGTTCCAGCCCCGCTGCCCTGGCGCTGCCCTCGGAGAGGTCCCCCCTACGCGAGCTCCAGAGCCCAGCACTTCCTCGGGGTGGGAGAACTGCGAAGGCATAGAGCCTTCGTTTTCCTCAGAAATCACAGCATTTGACTTCTAGCCATGTTCAGAGCCGCTCTGGATGAAAAGGGGAATAGAGTGTCTGTGGCCACGTCGTTTGGCATAAACATGGAGGTGTGATTACAAAGCCTTTTCATTTCTTGTACACCCACTCTAATCTAAAAGCCTCTTCAAAGCCGCCTGCCTCCAGCAGCAGTTCTGGGCTCGCTGCATGCCCACCAGAGTGATTGCCCGCCAGCGTGAACGGCTGGATGTTGAACACGGGCTTGGAGGCCTAAGCCCCAGCTCACTTTTTTATTTCAGAGACAAAGCGAGAGAGAGAGCTAGAAACATCAATGATGAGAGAGAATCATTGATCGGCTGCCTCCTACATGCCCCCGCCCCCCCCCCCCCCCCCCAGGGATCGAGCCCGCAAATCGCGCATATGCCTTGACCTCCGGGTTCATAGGTCAGCACTCAACCACTGAGCCACACCGGCTGGGATGCCCCAGCTCATTCTTTGATGAAAACTACATCCTGGCTTTTCAGGCTCACCTCTGCCATGGGACTCCAGGAATGCCGTCCAGCCCAGGGCCTGCCCATCCCTAACGCTGCCTGTTAATTTCTCACCCATTCTCAGTCCTCCTGGCGAACTGCTCCAGGGCAGACCTTAAAGTGCAAAGCTTTAACCTTAATGAAACGTGAACCCTTGCTGGGAAGGCTGTGGTCTTGCTCACTGAGCCCCATTGCATTTTAATGCCCTGGGGCCATATCTCTCCCTCTCCCCCATCCCCCTTTCTTTTCTTTTGGATAAGAGACTTCTTTGTCCTATGTCCTCAGTGCATGCTGTAGGCAACGTTTCTCTTTTCCTTTTCACCCAAACTTTCCTCACCTCACATCGTTTTTCTCAATTATCTTAAAGATCACACTAAAGTCTCCGGGTCTGGAGAGAGAAACTAGAAGTGGGTGCAAGAAAAGTCAAGATTCAGGGAGCAGGG
Source organism: Cnephaeus nilssonii (assembly GCF_951640355.1). Taxonomy (NCBI): domain Eukaryota; kingdom Metazoa; phylum Chordata; class Mammalia; order Chiroptera; family Vespertilionidae; genus Cnephaeus; species Cnephaeus nilssonii. Next base: position 7,285,126 of record NC_137074.1, read on the forward strand.
AGAAGGGACTTCATCCTATAGAAACCCACAGATGAAGGGGACAGCCCACAGTTGGCCACGGGACAGGCCCACAATCTTCGAGTCAGTTGTGGCTGAGCCGCGTGGAGGCGGAGGGACCGGCCGGAACATCAGCAGCCTGAGCAGGAGTGGGAACCACTGCGCTGAGTCAGGCGGCGGCCCCACTGAGCAGCCTCGCGAGCCTCTCTGTGTATCCATGGTAACCCGCTTGTTTCTCTTTGTCACCAGTGGAAGGACTGAAAGTGGTGGAGATTGAGAAATGCAAGAGTGACATTAAAAAGATGAGGGAGGAACTGGCAGCCAGAAGCAACAGGTAAGGCCTGCGCTGGGTGCCGGGTGAGCAGCAGGCGGGGTGCTCTGAATGGGCGAAGGCGGGGAGCCTCTGGTCTTTGCTTTCCCAAACGCACAGCTGGGGCGCCGGAGCCAGCGCTGGCTGTTGGAGGCAGCGCTTTCTTCTCAAAAAAGAGCGCTCGTGGCCTGGAGGCTGGAGGCTGAGTGCGCATCCAGGGGCTTCAGCCGCCAGATCAGTGTTAGGGTTAACTCACCCAAATTGAAAGACGTTAATACCCTTTTTTTAAGACCAGGAACAAATATAAAGAAAAGGCTCTTGGCTTACAGGGACAAGCGACCTGGGGCCCCAGACATCCCACTCCCAGGTGGACGTCCCATAGTGCAGAGCGATGGGTCAGGGAGAAAGGCCCCAGCTGTCCTGGACTCAGAGTCGCGCGTCCTGCCGAACCAGGGGTCCATCCATCCCCACGTGCCCCTGTGGAGCCGTAGTTTGTGAAGAAAGACCCAGTCTTGGTTACGCCCCCTCGAAAGTGGGTTTTCGTACAGTAGGACCCTATCCCGGAACCGTAGTCACGGCAGATGCTCCCGTTTCGGGCAGAGATGCTCACGCATTGAGCGCTTACTGGGTGGGCTGTCGAGGGCTCTGCTCCCAGGGACCGGCCTGCTCTGCTGGGTTCTCTTCCTGCCCCGAGTCCCACCCTGGAGACCGCGTGGTGATATCGGGGCCCGCACCCCAGCCACCACACCGCCAAGTGCTGCTGAGGTTCCAGGAGGGCCTGGCGGGGTTTCATGGGACTATTGCACTCAAGGACAGCCCTGCCCGTGAACCAGCTCCTTACAAAGAGTCACCTGACAGTTTGGAGGTCTCTCCCGGTTTTAAAACGCTGAGTGCAGCCTGCTTAGGAGAGGGGAGGGGGCTGTGTTAAAGGGTCGTCCAGAGGCAGGCGGTGAAGGGATCTCGGATCGTTGCACTCAGTCCCATCAGAGCCCGGCGGGGGGTGGGCTTGGGAGCAGTCTGACAGCTCAGAGCCCTGCTGGCATGTGTCCTACAGGGACCAGGTCACCTTTAGGTCCTGCTGACTTGGCAGCTCATTTGGATTTCAGGGTGTGTCCTCCAATTGGATTTGGGGAAGTCGGGGCAGAGGCGTGTGTGACCACAGAAAACTGTGAGAATAATTCATCCTCGCCACCCCGTAGCGGGAAGCTCCTTAGGGGACAGGAGACGTCCTCCGTGTGGCCAGTGACAGTCCTGGAGTGGCTCAGGGCTGGGCCCCCGGGGCTGGGACCTGGTGTGGCAGCTGAAGGACGCTCAGACCTGACCTGACCCTTGTCACCGGGTCACCCTGGCTCAGGACTTCCATGGCTCAGCCTAGCCCTCCGGCTGTCGGTGTGCCCCAGCCGCCACATGCCGGGCCTCCATCCTGTAGCCCGTCCTACTGCCTGATTACCCAGGCCCTTTTGGTTATGCTGAGCCCCATCCCCTCTCCGATGGGCCTCAGACGGGCTGCCATGGCCAAGCGTCACGTCCATTGTGGCAAGAGGGCGGTAGCCCAGTGCGGTGCCACCTGGCACAGCTGCCCCCTGCCCAGGGCCAGGTGGAGCAGGTCACCTTGGGAGGGGATGTGGGTCCAGCACAGGCGGCTTTTCCAGTCCCCCAGCCGCATCGGAGGGAAGAGGGCTAAGCTCGCGTTCTGGTCTTTGGCTCCACTTCCGCCCCTGGTCTGTACAGCGGGCGGAAGAAGCCCCTGTTCAGCGGGCGTGTCTCTTGAGCTGGAATGGTGCCCCCTTGGGTTCCTTCCCACCTCGGTGGGCATCACCTCACCCACAAACAGCTTTGTCCACGGAGCCCACAGAGCACTAGACGTCTGCAGCCTCTCGTCGCTTCTCCCATGACCTAATGCCACCTGCTCAAAGCGGCCAGGGCAGATCCTGCGCCCACCCTCACTGGTCTCGCCCCTGCCACGTCCCAGGCACCCTCGTTCCTCCACCTCCCGCCCCTTCGGTAGAAGCGAGGCGGGACAGGAAGGGCGTGTGGGCTTTCTGGCCTGCACAGTCCTGCGGGTCAGATTGCAAGAGAAAGAACAAGCTGTGGTCCAAGTTGTATGAGTCTCCTGTGGCTGCTCTAACAAAATGCCACAAACTGGAGGGCTTAACACAATAGGACTGTGTCCTGTCGTAGTTCTAGAGGCCGGAGGTCTGACATCAAGGTGTCAGTACGGCCACGCTCCCCTGAAGGCTCTGTCCCAGGCCTCTCCCGGCCCTGGCGGTGCCGGCAATCCTTGGGGTTCCCCAGACTGTAGTGACGTTACTCCCGTCTCTGTCTTCCCATGGCAGCCTCCCCTGTGTGTATATCTGTGTCCAAATGTCCCCTTTTTAAAAGGACGCCAGTCCTATTGAGTTAGAGCCCACCCTGCTCCGGTTGGCCGTGTTAACTAAGCACATCGGTAACCACCCTGTTTGCAAATGAAGGCACACGGGTCCCGGGGCTAGGACGTTAGCATGTGACCTTCAGGGGCTACAACTCAACCCACAACACACCACGGGGCCGGGGTGGGGGGTGGGGGGATACACCTGATTTCAGAGCCCGTGAGAGGAAGCCGGCCTGGGCCCAGAGACAAGATGACAGGGTGGGCTGAGCTAGGTGTGGCGGGCGCTGGGGCTCACCCCAGTAATGCACTGCCCCCCAAAGAAGCACATTCTAGAACTCACAGCTCCCTAATCCAAAGAGAAGACTTGCAGTGTCCTAGGCTCCAAGGGCGATCTTCTCAGCAGCCAGTTTTCACAGCAGCCCACAAAGGCGAGAGGCGAGAGACGAGAGGGGTAAAAGTGGCTCTTCCGGCAAAGACAGGGTGGGGGCAGGGGGGCGGATCTCAAATGTCACCAACACACTCAGAACAAAGAGCCCAGTGTCCTGGGCTCAGGTCGTGTCCACAGCAGGTTCACCCCCCCAACCCCCACCTCCCCAGGCCGGGCCCAGGAGCTCACAGCCCCTTCTGTGCCAGAGAGGACAGCCCTTCCCTTTCTTTCTGGGGAGACAGACGGAGACGTGGAACAGGCCGTGGTTTGCGCGCTCTCCTGTCTCTGGGTCCCATTTTTATCATGCTGGGGTGTCATTTCGGCGTCGCTGGGACCCGGCTTGTTAAGTGGGACTCCCCTGCGGTGCTGGGGGAGAAACTGCACCTCTGAGTAGCTCTCTCATGATGTCAACCCTGCCCTGCCTCTCTGGGAGGGCGGAGAGGACAGAGGCACCTGCTGGGCGAGCCCCGCTCTGTCCCCAAGAACCAAAGGCTAATGAGCCTAAAGTGCTGGCCCAGGTCCACCCACACAGCACCCCTAACAGGGCCTCGGGGCCAGGTCTGCACGCACCAGACCTCCTTTTCCTCTCGGGGAGCAGCAGATAGCCGCCAGGTAGCAGGCAGGCTCACAGACACCCCCAGAATAGGCTGCCCTCCCCAGAGACACACACCTTGGGGTTTCTCTTTTTTCCCCCTCCCAAGGAAAGAGGTCCAGTGGCCTGCTGGAATTTAGGCCACAGGGTGCAGCTTGCTGGTTGACTCCTCAGGGCGGGGGAGGGCTGCAGGAACATGAGTGGCATCTGAGGGCTCTGGGGTCTGTAATCTCAACTTCATCTCCCACAAATGGCCTTGACCGATGGTCTGAGCCCCAGGGGAGTGGAGGCTGAGAGCCCAGGAAATGGGAGGAAAAACACGCTCCAAATAGAATGAAAAGAAAAGGCACCGTGCCAGCTGCTCTTATCAGCTGGAGGATGCTGGTTCCCATGGCAACCGGGTGCAGAGGGAGCAGGCAGGGCCGCCTGGCGAGGTGGCAAGGCCCTGGCACAAGTTGCCAGGCACCCAGCAGACTCTCCCAAAGCTGGGATTGTCGAGGAAGCAGCGGGATTCCAGCAGTCCAGCCCTCCTGCCACAGCCCCCTGGCAAATGCACACCACTCACCTACACGGCACGTGCGTGGGTATTTATACAAAAGGGCGGGGGAGCAGAAAGGAGATCACAGTGATGTTATCTGTTTTCTTTTTTTTTTCTTTTCTTTTTTTAATATATTTTATTGATTTTTTACAAAGAGGAAGGGAGAGGGATAGAGAGTTAGAAACATCGATGAGAGAGAAACATCGATGAGCTGCCTCCTGCACACCCCCTACTGGGGATGTGCCCGCAACCAAGGTACATGCCCTTGACTGGAATCGAACCCGGGACCCTTGAGTCTGCAGGCCGACGCTCTATCCACTGAGCCAAACCAATCCGGGCTGTTATCTGTTTTCTTAGTGCACAGGCCAAGCTCCGCACTGCTCAGAAAGTGCAAATGGCATGTCTCCTTCGCAGGTGACCGTGGAAAGCATGGGGTTGGTCCCTGTCGTTGGTTCCCTTTGTTACTCTGTTACACCCCCTTCCCGCAGGAAGCTGTCACCGCCACTCTGACTGCTTCTATGGGCGTAGAGTTGAGGGGAGGAATAGCAGCACGCCAAGAAAATAACACCGAAGGCTCCTTTTCCAGAAAGAAAACAGATGGGTTACCCTGAGTTTGCAGGCAGCACAGCCTCCTTGTAAAGCCATCGGACTCTCCTGATGTGGGGGTGAGCCACCAAAATGACAGCAGCCACAAGGCCCCCCATGCAGATGCGGACACTGATTCCCAGAAGTGTTTTTGGTTTTGTTTTTGTTTTTGTTTGTTTTGTTTTGTTTTTTGCATATAAACATCTAGTTTTGAAAAACAACTAAGAAATACTATGCTTAATTTTTTTCACATACGGCATTGTGAGAGAAACAGGTCAGATTTGACCCCCATCTGGCTCATCCCTCCTTCCAGAGGGCCCAGTGCCGGCTCACTGTCCACCCACTGTGTGCGTGTTTCCTCGCGCCTGGGAGAATATTTCCGCACTCCCACTCAGTGTGTGCTGTAGGCGACTTTTCTCTCTTCCTTTTCACCCAAACTTTCCTCACCTCACATCGTTTTCTCCATTATCTTAAAGATCACACCATACCGAAATGGCTTCAAAGAGTTCCCATTTGGGGCCATTTAGGTCACTTCTCGTTCGGTTTGGTGTTTTTACAACAACACATAACGCGGCAATGAATACCTTTGTGCACAGAGCTGTTTGCTTGTGTCTAATTCTTCTCTGAAGGTAAATCCCCAGAGTAGACACTCGAGCTGAAAGGGTGTGAATTTCTTCATGGCTCTTATGGTACGGCAGTCAATGGCTCGCTCAGAAGGTGGAACTTCATTTACAAACTGCTGCTGTGGCACGTTGATATGCTGGCTCCTGCCCACCAGCCTGAGCATCTCAAACTGAGGGGTGCAGACACCCCCACCCCCTTGAGCTCCCCATCAGCGGGAGGATGGAGAGCATGTTCATGTACAAGAAAGTTAAGGTCCCCAGGTGGGGAGGGGGCCACGGAGCGGCCAGATATCCTGGGGTGGCCCTCCACGTCCAGCCCCCAGGTACGACCCCACGCGCCAGCACCCTCTCCCCGATATCGGAGGGTGGCTTTCTATCCAGAACACACCTGGCTCCTTTCCTTCTGTTCTTATGTGGGCTACCTTGACATTGAGTAATGACGAAAACAGAGCCAGGTGGCCGATTCATCTGTCAGCACGTATGTGATGGGGAAATTGGGGGCCTCCTGAAGTCCGTCTTGGGGGCTGGATTGATAGCGTGCAGTGCGGCCACACCCCCGGCCACCGGAGCGGGGCTGGCTTTGAACAAAGCTGGGCTCTGTGAAGCAGCACCAGCAGGTTTGTGGTGCGTTAGGTGAAAACAGCTAGCGGCCGAGGAGTAAGTTTGTACAATCCCACCTTTGTCTGAAAGCACGGGGCTGTCCATGTGTGTCCAGGCCTAGGATGCTCTGGAAGAATACCCCACACAGCAGGAGGGATTCCCAGGGTGTTCGATTTAAGAGGAAAGGCGGGGGTGAAGTAGGAACTTCGATTTTTTTATTTTACTTTACTTCTGTGTTGGCTGAATTTTTTGGAAGGAACGTGCTTTGCTTTCATCATTTTAAAAAGGTTTTAGGGGCGTCTCTGTAATGAAGGCTCTTTCTAAGAGCTCACTGTCACCTGCGGAGGTCCGGCAGGGCCCCTGGGGGTTAGTCATGAGACGTCTCTGGCTTTATGACTTATTCTCCCACAGCAGATACGACTAGAGGGGTCTGTGGGGTTTGCTTTGGGCTTGGCATGGGGTTTGGAGTTTGTTTTGCACTGAGGATGTCTCCATAGTCCCCTACCCACGTGACCACTCAGACTGAAGCAACGATACCAAGACTAACCTTTGCTTCCCCCTTAGGACCAGCTGTCCCTGTAAGTACAGTTTTTTGGATAACAACAAGAAGTTGACACCTCAACGCGATGTCCCCACTTATCCCAAGGTAAGATGAAATTCTTTCTCTGAAGAAACAGCATCTGTGTCCACAGACCCAGGGCACAGGCCCCGCCCCCCTCAGCCACCCTGGCCTCCTGGCCGCCCAATGTCTGCATATTTGCAGAAACAGCTCCTGCCACGGCCGTGGGCTGCGGGACGCGCCTGTTATTCTTAAGCAGAATAGTTTGCTCTTTGACATTTGTTTAGCAAAAGTGGTCCCAGACCATAGCTTACTGTGGCAGGAGGTAAGGGCTACATTTTTAAGTAAATTTTTTAAGATCTGCTTTCTTGGATCTTCTGTCCCTGAACAATACGCTGGTATTATGAGAAGTTTTGCTTTTCGTTCACAAAAGATTTCTCAATTACAAGAGACCCCGGGCCCTTGTGAAAGCAGCAGGGCCCTGGGAATTGGGGAGGGGGGGGTGTCTCAGGATGGTGGTCACCCACCTCAGCAGAGCCCTCAGCTGATGAGTGAACGAACCCCCAGCCCAACTGACCTTCAGCACCCTCTTGAGCTGATGTCCGTGGTTTGTTTGTTTTTGTCTTTTAATATGTTTTGATTGATTTCAGAGAGAGGAAGGGAGAGGGAGAGAGAGATAGAAACACCAATGATGAGAAAGGATCATGGATCGGCTGCCTACTGGTGGTGGAGCCCAGAACCCAGGCATGTGCCCTGACGGGGAATCAAACCGTGACCTCCTGGTTCTTGGGTCGGCGCTCAACCACCGAGCCACACCAACCAGGCTTGTCCAGGGTTTTCAGATGGAAACTAGTGTCTCTTCTATAGGAAAATGTGACCCCAATCTCTCATGTTCCAGCCCCAGGGAGTCACGAGGCCCAGCCGAGGTCCAAAGTAAAGGGTCTCAGTGCTCCACTGCGGTTCCTTAAAAAAAATAAACCGAAACCCCATGACCCTTGGTGAACACAATATTTAATCCCAAAACACTATGACTGGCTTAGGTCTAAAATCACAGTTCCTGCGACGGTTTAACTCTAACTCTGGTGTCCTATAGGCCAGTGGTCGGCAAACTGCGGCTCTGTTGACTAATGAGTTTGCCAACCACGGCTATAGGCCCTCAGCCCACAGCTAAACCCGATGGGCTCCCCCAAAAAGGAAACGCAAACTCGCTTCTTAGCCAGTATTTGGACTTACGCCAAGCAATTTTCCCCTTGACTTCACTTTACTTTTTCAAGTTGATTGAGATGTTACTTAGGTGCAGTGAGTCATCCTCCGTGGGTGCATTGTATGGTGAATTTTGACAAACTCGTGTAGTCATGGAACACCCACTACAGTCCAGGGATGGGGCGTCTCCGTCACCCCAGAATGTCCCTTGTGCCCACGTGGTCCTGCCCGGCGCTCTGGCCCTGCCTCGGGCTGGGATTCCTGTCCCTAGAGTTTGCCGCTTCCAGGCCGGAACACGGTGTCCTTGAGGGGCCAGAGGAAACACCCCGTCCCCCGGGGGTGACGGCCTTGGCTCAGCACAGAGGCTAACCCCTCCTGTCCTTTCCAGTACCTGCTCTCCCCGGAGACCATAGAGGGCCTGCGCAAGCCGACCTTCGACGTCTGGCTCTGGGAGCCCAACGAGGTGAGTGAGGGAGCCTCCGGCACCAGCGTCCCAGGGACGGGACGGAAGCATCCCCGTCCCTCTCCCCCTTGCCTTTCTCCTCTCTCTTCTGTATGTTGCTTTTTGCACTTGCTTTTCCACGTTTTAGTTAAACTGACTCTTGGTTGGCTCAGGGGGGTCCTGGAGACAGAACTCAGGAAGGGGGTGTCAGACAGAGGAGCAGGCGGTCAAGTGTGGGGGCTCAAACCCTGGGGTGCTGACTGCAGGTGCTAACCCCGAGGGCGCATCATCGTCGAGCGTCCCCAGGGGCCGTCTGCTGACCCCACAAACACCCTCTCAGCTGGCCAGCTGCTGCCCACAGACCCCCCACGCTGTGGAGACACCCCCCCCCCAAGAGCAGCTCCTATGGGGAAAGGCGCAGCAGTGGCCGCGGACGGGCACACGGACAGGATCTGGGAGGCGAGGCACTTAGCAAGGTTGTTTTTTTTAATTTTCCCTTTTGCTGAGAAAACACACAAAAAAGGAGGTTTTCTTTGTTTGGTCTAGTTACCTAATCATATCAGTCCTACCCCTCTCTTTCTGAACCTCAAGAACACAAAAAGCCCCTCATCGCAGACATCAGGCCCCCGAATCTACGGACTCTTTCCAGCTTTGCAGGAGCAGAGACGCAGAAAGGCTGCCGCCAGCAGCTGCCCGCCTGGCCGAGAGCGGCAGCGGCGACGTCCCTGCGATGTATGGCAGGAAGGGAGGTTCCCCAGCGCTGGCCCGGCCCCAGGGCGCTGGGGTCACCGAGTGAACCCTGCTGTGCTTTCATTCCCGCTCCCCCAGCCAAGGGGAGGCCGCGGCAGCACTGACCAGAAACCCGAGATGCCGCCTCCTCCCGCCGCAGCCATCCTGGGGGGGCGCCTGTGTGCAAGGGACGGCCCCATCGCAAACACTGGACCCGATGACGCGTGTGCTCCACAACGTCCAGGCCGCGTGCGGGACGGGAGCGTGGATATGAAGGAGCGGGAGGCATGTTAAGGGAGCGGCCTCCACCTGCCAGATCGATGCACCGTGAGGAATGGACCGGGAGTGGGAGGCCCCGTGGCCTGGAGAAACGAGAGGTGTGACCTCTGGTCTCAGTGGCTCCCACGCGTTCAGATGGCCCAGAACGAGCAGGTCCCTGCCTCCAGCAGGTGGACAAGCAGCACTATTGAGACCTCGAGAAAAAGCTCGGTCCCAGGAGTCATTTGTCCTCAGCCCCGAGGAGCAGAGGGAAGCCTGGCCCTGATGGCAGAGCACCTGTGTGGGCGCTCGCCGCCATTTCTGTGTCCTCTGAGCAAAGGGTGGTGTGGCCAGAGAGAGGACGCGCTCTCACATTGAGAGGTGGAAGGATTCACGCATCCATGATGGCAAGGCCGCCTCCCTGTCCTCCGACACGCGGGGTGTATGTACCCGCAGGGTGTATGTACATGTGGGGTGCATGTACATGTGGGGTGTATGTACCCGCAGGGTGTATGTACATGTGGGGAGCATGTACATGCGGGGTGTACGTATAGCAGCGCCAGGGCCAGCGTGAGAGGAGCCAGACAGCTCCCTGCGGGTGGGCCCGGCCTCTGTGTGGCCACCTGCCGGCCTGGGGCTCCTGCCAGCACACCTCAGTGGTTCAAAGACTTGTGAGGGGCCTGGTTCTTCAGCTGCCTGCGGTGACAACCAGAGATGCCCGAAGACTGGACCCCTGGCCTCTGGCAAATCTGGGGGTGCAATGAGTTTTGGACCATGGGCGGCAAAGATGATCCACTAAAGAGTCACAACTGAAAACTTTGGAATCCCACCTGGCCCCCGAGAAACTGCACCTGGCCACCCACAAAGCACCTCGCACCCTGAGCACGTCAGCGCCCCCAGTGGCGATGGGTCACCTCTCTCCCTTCGAGCAGGAGGTGCTGTGCCCAGCATCACCCGGGGCCAGCCCAGCGTTCCCCCATCACAGACCAGGCGTCCATGACCTCACACTGCTGCTGCCCCCGGCGAGCTGCTGTCAGAGCCCCCCGGGGCCGGGAGCGCAGTGTGGCCGCCTCTACTGAGCCCTGGGCTTACCGGCTGGGCCTCCTGGTCGCCTCCTGAGTCCTCCACACTCCTCGTCGTCCAGCTGTCCGACCAGGACCTGCCGCCGCGTCCCTGCCGCCAGCTTGGGGACAGATGCATTGGCCACATTACTCCTGCTCCGGACACCACACGTGCCTCAGACATGGCACCAGATGGTTTCGTCTGCCGATCATTTCATTCCGCTCGTGGGGGTGCCTGGAGCGGTGCATGGGCTGGTGGGTGGGGCAAGGGGTGTCTGGGCTGCAGCCCTCAGTCCGGAGGGCCTGCCATGCCGGTGAAAGCACCGGGCAGCTGGGGGATGTGACAGGCAGGGCACAGGTGTGTGGCCCTGGGCAGAGGAGCGCTCGTTGGTGTCAGCTCTGCACCCCAGGTGACATCCTCATTGTCCCTGCTTCGCAGATCTGTCTCCCCGGGCGTCCCATCCAAGACCTGCTTCCCCAGAAGGCAAAGCCCACTTTGTCAAACACTCATTTATTAAAAATAATTTAATCTGTCTTCCCTCGCTTAATTAGCTCCAGAGCTCTGAGCGATACTTAAATAGATGATAACAGTGACAGTAAATCCTCTTTGGGACTGAAAACAAAATCTATTTCCACGTGAGCAGGAGTTTTTTCTTTTTTTTAGAAGACAGTCAGTGAAGTAAGGTTGGGGGAGGGGGGCGCTTACCCAGAATGCACTCACCTTCTGGACTAAATTTAACACACTAAAAAGCGGCCGCAGGGCCCCAGGGGGCACAAGGAGGGAGTTGGGGGTGGAAGGCGCTGGGCCCCTTTACCCTCCGGCTCAGGCCTGAGGCGAGTGCAGGGCCTTTCTCTGTGGGGCACGGCTCTCGGGTCTGAGTCAGATGGAGCCGAGTCCCGGAGCATCAGACCGCGAGGTTGGCCCACGGAGGTGTCTGTGAGGGGGAATAAATGAGATCGTTTCTGATGTGGTCCGCTGGGCGCAGCACCCACTCTCACCCAGCCGCTTGCTATTCCTTCTCCTCTAGAATTCCATTGACTTCTGAACACCGACTGCTCTCTTTCAAACCCCACATCCCTTCTGCGGGATCCTGAACCCCAGTCAACAGGCTTCACTCTCGGGGGACCCGGGCCAGGGAGGGCTCCCCCTGGGGACGGGCCTGGAGAAGCTGCCCGGCTTGCCCTGCGGACTCTCCTGGGGCGGCAGGGCCCGCGTGCTGCTGACCAGCCTTTGCTCTTCCTGTGCCCGCAGATGCTGAGCTGCTTGGAGCACATGTACCATGACCTCTGCCTGGTCAGAGACTTCAGCATCAACCCCATCACGCTCAAGAGGTGGCTGGTAAGTGTGGCCCTCCGGTCCCTCTTGAACAGTTTCATCCGGGTACATGGGCGTGACCATCTGGGCTCCCTCCTGATGGCCCCGGGCGTTCATGAGAGTTCTGCCAGGACATTCAGCCGGTCTGTGTGCCCACCACACACTCCACCCCGCACTCCTGCTCCAGGAAGTGAGAAAATGGTGAGGACAGGGCAGACAAGTGCAGCCGCGTGTTCTAAAGCAGGGGCATGTGTGTGTGTGTGTGTGTGTGTGTGTGTGCAAGTATGTACGAGTGTGTGAAAGTGTCTGAGTGTATGCATGTTTGTGGGGAAAGTGCACATGAGAATGTACATGTGTAAGTGTGTGCATGAGTGTGTGAGCATGTTATGAGTGTCTATGGGAGGGACCATGTGAGTGAGCATGAGTGTGTTCATGCGTGAATATGTGTCAGTGTGTGTATGTGTGTGTGAATGTGCTTGTGTAAGTATTGTGTGTGTGCATGTGTATGTGTGTGTTTGTGTGAGTGTACATGTGTCAGTGTGTGTATGTAGGTGTATGTGTATGTGAGTATGTCTGTGAGGGTGTGCCTGTGTAAATGTGCGTGTGTGTGCATTTGTACATGTGTGGGTATGGGTGTGAGTAGTATGTGTGTGAATGTGTGTATGTGTGAAAGTGCATGTATGAATGTGTGTTTAATAGCAGGCCTTTTTAAAAATAAAATACTGCTCAGAACCAAATACTAAAGGCCTTCAAAGGTCAGACAGTCACTGGGACCCAGGTAGTCCCCCTGGCTCGCCCCTTAGCTCCATGTCCAGTGTGGCTGCTCAGACACACTCTGAGTCTAGGAGCCCACAGGGGAAGCCTGGAGGTCTGTCCCCACACCTGCCCTCGGGCCACCTGTCCTTACCTGTACTCACAGGAACACCCGTCCTTACCTGTACTCACTCACAGGAACACCCGTCCTTACCTGTACTCACAGGAACACCCGTTCTTACCTATATTCACAGGAACACCCGTCCTTACCTGCACTCACTCACAGAAACACCCGTCCTTACCTGTACTCACAGGAACACCCGTCCTTACCTGTATTCACTCACAGGAACACCCGTCCTTACCTGTACTCACTCACAGGAACACCCGTCCTTACCTGCACTCACAGGAACACCCGTCTTTACCTATATTCACAGGAACACCCGTCCTTACCTGCACTCACAGGAACACCCGTCCTTACCTGTACTCACAGGAACACCCGTCCTTACCCGTACTCACAGGAACACCCGTCCTTACCTGCACTCACAGGAACACCCGTCCTTACCTGTACTCACAGGAACACCCGTCCTTACCTGTATTCACAGGAACACCCGTCCTTACCCGTACTCACAGGAACACCCGTCCTTACCTGCACTCACAGGAACACCCGTCCTTACCTGTACTCACTCACAGGAACACCCGTCCTTACCCGTACTCACAGGAACACCCGTCCTTACCTGCACTCATAGGAACACCCGTCCTTACCTGTATTCACAGGAACACCCGTCCTTACCTGTACTCACTCACAGGAACACCCGTCCTTACCTGCACTCACAGGAACACCCGTCCTTACCTGCACTCACAGGAACACCCGTCCTTACCTGTACTCACAGGAACACCCGTCCTTACCTGCACTCATAGGAACACCCGTCCTTACCTGTACTCACAGGAACACCCGTCCTTACCTGTACTCACTCACAGGAACACCCGGCCTTACCTGTACTCACAGGAACACCCGTCCTTACCTGCACTCACAGGAACACCCGTCCTTACCTGCACTCACAGGAACACCCGTCCTTACCTGTACTCATTCACAGGAACACCCGTCCTTACCTGCACTCATAGAAACACCTATCCTTACCTGTACTCACAGGAACACTCGTCCTTACCTGCACTCACAGGAACACCCGTCCTTACCTGCACTCACAGGAACACCCGTCCTTACCTGTACTCATTCACAGGAACACCCGTCCTTACCTGCACTCATAGAAACACCTATCCTTACCTGTACTCACAGGAACACCCGTCCTTACCTGCACTCACAGGAACACCCGTCCTTACCTGTACTCATTCACAGGAACACCCGTCCTTACCTGCACTCATAGAAACACCTATCCTTACCTGTACTCACAGGAACACTCGTCCTTACCTGCACTCACAGGAACACCCGTCCTTACCTGTACTCACAGGAACACTGTTGGCCTCGGGGTCAGACGAGGGCTGGGCAGGGAGCATCTGGGACAGCTAGCGAGGGAGCGGAGAGGGCAGTGGGCACAGGCGCGGGCGCTCAGACCCTCGTCTCCCGCAGCTCTGCGTGCACGACAACTACAGGAACAACCCTTTCCACAACTTCCGGCACTGCTTCTGCGTGGCCCAGATGATGTACAGCATGATCTGGCTCTGCGGGCTCCAGGTGGGTCTGGGGAGCCCTCCGGGGGATGGCAGGGACACACCCCCACCCCGAGGGGCAGACAGCCTCGGGGCTCGGCAGCAGCTCCTCCGCCCCCCAGGGAACCCACCCAGCCCATCATTGTCATCGCCCTCCTGGGCGAGGCGCTTCTGACTCACTGAGCAGGTGGGCCCTCCTCACCCCACCCCAGAGAGTGCGGGTCCTCTCCCACCGGGCCAGCGGCTGGAGGGGGCTTCATCCCGCCCTTGTCTCTAGTTTCCCACCCCACTCCACCCGCTCCTCACCCATCCCCCCTCTCTAATCCAGGAGAAGTTTTCCCAAATGGATATCTTGATCCTAATGACCGCAGCCATCTGCCACGATTTGGACCATCCGGGATACAACAACACGTGCGTGACTTTTCGTTTTAAAGGGCACTCGGTTCAGCTCAATACTCAGACCAGTCCCACATCGGAGCTGTCCGCGGAGGCCTCCGCCCCCCCAGCGCCACCTCCAGGGGACACAGCTCCCCACTTTGGAACTTTGTCCAAGGCCTTGGGCCTCCCTGGGGCAGACCCTGCAAGGTTACCGAACCCGAGGAGGCTGCCCCACCCTCTAGGGGTCCTGGCTGCAGGCGGTGCCTCTGCCCCGGCCCGGAGCCCTGGCGGTGCCTGAAGCAGGCCTGATGCCCGCACACGGACAGGGATCTCACTCCCCCCACGGCAGCCTCCCCACCCTGTTCCCAGCAGGGACCAGGCCAGGGCTAGGACTGAGTGAGAGGAGGGAGGATGAGCGGGGACTGGGAGGGGTCCACGGTGGGCCGTGGGGCCTTTGCTGGAACATTGGTCCGTTCCCGCCTCTTGGAGGCGAAGGCACAGAGTCCCACCCACCTGACGCCGCAGTCCCGACCGCGTGGCATCGGTTTGCGGTTATGGTGACGCGTGGCTTCTTTCTATCAAACGTGTGTATCTGTGTATCGAGTTTTATTGTACACACAATGAGCTCACATGTGCCCGAGAACCTTGCTGCCATGTGCAGGACCGTGGATTCTAAGGTGTGGGAGCCCGTGGGCACCCACTCCCTCGGTGCCCACTCTCAGTGACGGGCCAGCACGGGGCCTGGACCACAGCATCCGAATCTTCTCCCAAATGCCTGCCTTTTGCACGTATTGAAATGGTTTGCAAGGTGCCATACCGAAAGGCCCGGTCGCCTTGAGGGCCCCGTAACAGAGAAATGGAGACTTCTGGGTGCTGTCCACCTGGTAGGACTATAAAAACTTGGGATCATCTCATTCAAGGGGCAGCAGAGAGTCAGGGAGCCGGGAGAAGTGAGTTCCTGGCACGGGCCGAGGGCAGCCGCCTTCACCAGCCCCTTAACAGCTGTCTCCCAGCCCCTACGGGCACCACTGTACACCGCAGCGTGTTGCCCTGACGAACAGGCGCCTCCAAGTGCGGGCTCCTGAGGCTCCTGTCCCCGCGCCCCCTGTTCCAGGTACCAGATCAACGCCCGCACCGAGCTGGCCGTGCGCTACAACGACATCTCGCCGCTGGAGAACCACCACTGCGCCGTGGCCTTCCAGATCCTCGCCCAGCCCGAGTGCAACATCTTCTCCAACGTGCAGCCCGACGGGTTCAAGCAGATCAGACAGGTGTGCGGGGCTGGGGGGCACTCTGACTGCAGAGTGAGGGGGGCTTTGGGGGGAGACAGTGAGCACGACCACAAGAGAACCCCTTCTCTGGGCTGAGGCTCCCGGAAGCTCCCGGTCACAGCAGCGCCCACAGGGATCCTGGGGAGCGGGCCCCCTTCCCACCGCCTCCAAGGCCACATACACCGAGTGGCCAGATTGTGATGATCTCTGAACGCATAATAATCTGGCCACTCAGTGTATATCCTATATAATAAAAGGCTAATATGCAAATTGTCCCCTCGACCAGGAGTTCAACCAGCAGGCAGGCCGGCCAACCGCCCATGTCCCTGCCCCCTGGCCAGGCTGGCCGGACCCCACCCATGTACGAATTCTTGCACCGGGCCTCTAATATATATATATATACTGAGTGGCCAGATTATTATGCGTTCAGAGATCACAATAATCTGGCCACTCAGTGTAGTGCCCCAGGAAGAGGTGCACGGCCCTGGCATGAGTACCTGGGATTCCACTGACGGCAGTTCACACCCACGGTTGAACTTATCCTTGGAGAGCCGCCCTTTCTCCATTGCCACCTGGGGTGTGAGGCCCACAGACGTTGGGTAACTTGCCCAGGGAGTACACTGCAGACCATGGACAGACATACCAGCTCCCTCCAACCTAGTAGGGCCCTGACCACTGTACCCCAGCCCCCAGCTGCTGTCCCCTGCACCCCATGACCCAGTCTGCCCACTGCCCACTTCAGCTAAGAGACTTTACCACTTCTCGGGGCGCTTTGGGAGGAGGCTGAGAGCGCCCCCTGTCCTGAGGCAGACACTTCCACTCACCACAAATGACAGCCCTCGCCCAAGAGGTCCCACCCAGCACGACTCTGTGCCCCACCCTCTGACATTTGCAGGGGAGGGAGGAT
This sequence comes from Cnephaeus nilssonii, assembly GCF_951640355.1. Lineage (NCBI taxonomy): Eukaryota > Metazoa > Chordata > Mammalia > Chiroptera > Vespertilionidae > Cnephaeus > Cnephaeus nilssonii. Next base: position 7,301,710 of record NC_137074.1, read on the forward strand.
CTCAGGGTGATCTTTTGGAGGAATGTAGTAGGTTGAATGGTAGCCGCACCCCTGCCAAAAAAAAAACAAAAAAAAAACAAAATGTCTGTCTACCTCCTGACCCTCGGACCTCGTGAAGGTACCCTTCTTTGGAAAAGGGTCTTCACAGCTGTATTGTTAGGATCGCTAGATAAGATGAGCTTGGGCTATCCAGGTGGGCCCTAAATCCAATGACAAGTGTCTCTACAAGAGACCGAAGAGGAGAAGACATAGATACACAGACGACAAGGCCATGAGATGACAGAGGCAGAGACTGGAGTGATGTGCACACAAGCCAAGGAATGCTGGGCCACCAGCAGCTGGAAGAAGCAGGAGGGACCTCCCTTGGAGCCCCGGGAAGGAGGAGGGCCCTCTGACACCTTGGATTCAGACTTCTAGCCTCCAGAACCCTGAGAGAACATCTGTGTGGTCCTCTCTGTCCCCTGGTCTATGTGGATGGCAGCCCGGGACACTGCACAGGAGCCAAGGTCCGTGTCTGGAGGAGCCACGCCCTGACAGTCCATGGATGAAACCGCACCCATTTGATGTCTTCCTGGCCTTCCCTGTAGCTGCTCCTGATAAAGGGTCTAGAATCCAGAGGTGGAAACCCTCCCTCCGGAGGCTGATAAGCTCACTCTGTTGGAAAACAGCTTTCATAAACCGCTGTTTCCCCACTGGCCCCGCTTCCAGGAAGTTCAGAGCTAAATGCAGTGCTTAATCACTGTCGTCGCTGAATCACCGTTCCCGGCGCATTCCCTCCTCAAGCCCAGGCTTCTGGCCTCTCCCCCATGTTTATGGAACCACCGGGCAAGCAGGTGCCACCTGTTGTTCTGAAAGCCCTAGGGAACCTTTCTCCGAAGCAGGTAAAGGGCAAATCCTGGAGACAGCACTGCACTGGCTGCTGCCCTGACGGCTGCCCAGCGACCTGGAATCCATACGACCTGGAGAATCCGAGCTCCTGAACACCCTTTGTGGGAGACTCGGCAACCCCTGGGAAGGAAGTGCCTAGCTGGAGGAGCGGCCAACCCCACAGCCCAGATCTTCCTCATGTCCGCCATGGGGTCACACAGGGTTGTCTTGCCTCAAACACTTCATGTTCAAACGAGAATTTTTCTGAGAATAAAATCAGCTGTCCCAATTTTTTTTTAATATTTTTATTGATTTCAGAGAGGAAGGGAATTGGAAAGAATGATAGAAAAATCAATGATGAGAGAGAATCATTGATCAGCTGCCTCCTGCACGCCCCCTACTGCAGATCAAGCCCAAAACCCGGGCATGTGTCCTGACCGAGAATCAAACGGTGACCTGATTCTTAGGTGGACACTCAACTGCTGAGCCACGCCAGCCAGGCAGTTGTCCCAATTTTTAATAACATTTTGTCATTGAATATTTTGAGGGCTAACTCCTCGCGGGCATAGGTCCTTCCCTACTACACAATTAACCTTTTGCACTCGGATGTCGAGATTAAAATTACTCTTTGAATGTATCAATAATTTGAAATATAAAAAAATCCAAATAAATAAGTTTGCATGAAAAGAAACTCCAGTTTTTTATTCTACTGCCGCGCTTTGTAAAATCTGGGGTATTTAAAAAATTAAATCCCGAGTAGAATAAAGGAATCGAGAAAAAAGCAAGCGAGTGCAAAGGGTTAAATCTTCCCAGGGAAATGGCACCATTCAGAAAGTCAGTCGTGCCCCCCTCCTCCTCCTCCAAAACACATCTGGGATGATCTCTGTTGGATGACTTGAGCTCTGCAGTTGATGATTGTGGTTTTATTTTTTTTTTTGAAAAAGTAGAACACCATACTTGGCACAGCGGTGTGTTTGTAAATGCTTGTGGGTCGGTGGATGGATATAAAGACCAACGGACAGACAGATGGACAAGTTAGATGGATAAATTGATGGGTGAGTGAGTGGATTGCATGGATGGATGGGTGGATGGATGGATGGATGGATAGATGGATGGTCAGATGGTCATGGTTTTGAATTACGTTACTTTTAAGCCAATATCTGATTAACAAGGTAATGGAATATTTATATTAAAAACTCATTGCATCCTCATTTACAAATTTGTTCATGGAAGAATGCCATTGTACATAATCAGACTTTGATCATTCCCAAGCAATAGGTACACATGTCATCCCATACAGATTAGATAACGGGGGGAAATGCCCTAGGAAAATCGGTCATTGACCTCCAACAAGATCTGGAAGGCACACACCATGGGTCTAGATTGCTAAACCACGGGGAAGCCTTTGTCCGTGGCTAAGCCGCCGTCCACGAGGGCATCGTCCTGGGAGACCCGGTGTGGCTGCTGCTGCTTCACAGGCACAGCGCGGGAGGAGGGGTCAGGCTCCACCTGGGCCTGAACCCCAGGCTCCCACCCTCCCCCTGCAGCCTGGGCAGGGCCCTCGGCCTCGTCAAGTGTCAGCTTCTGTATCTAAAAATGAGGACAGCGCCCTCGCCGGTTTGGCTCAGTGGATAGAGCATAGGCCTGTGGACCAAAGGGTCCGGGGTTCGACTCAGGTCAAGGGCCGGTACCACGGTTGCAGGTTCCTGGGCCCTGGCGGGGCTCATGCAGGAGGCAACCAATCAATGTGTTTCTCTCACATCGTTGTTCCTCTCTGCCTTTCCCTCTCTCTTCCACTCTCTCTAAAAACCAATGGGAAAATATCCTCGGGTGAGGATTAACAAAAATAATAATAATAAATAAAATAGAAATGAGGGCAGTGATTCCGGGACACACGCGGGGCTGGCATGCGGACTGCATGGCATGGCGTGTGCAGAGGGCTCAGCACACAGTCGGCGCTCACTGAGGAATCCTTGGGATTTGCCCGGTGTTCATGCTTTGCTCTTTCGCTCTTCAGGGCATGATCACGTTAATCTTGGCCACTGACATGGCCAGGCACGCAGAGATCATGGATTCCTTCAAAGAGAAGATGGAGAACTTCGACTACAGCAACGAGGAGCACATGACCCTGGTGAGTAGGCTCGTTCCGCCTCTTGGGGGTCGGGGAGCTGGCGAGGGAGTCCTTCCAACAGCTCAGACTGGACACCGAGAAACCACAGCTGCTACTTGCCTTGGAGGGAGGTGGCGACAAAGCTGGTTTTCAAAGTTCCCCGTCTCACCAGGAAGGCCGCCTGGTGGGAACCTCCCCGGGAAAGCTCCGTCGTGGCTACGGGCGGCGTTTTTCCACGCTCCCTCTCATTCTGGTGTGAAGATAGTAAGTGGGTGAAGGCGATTCATCTTGCCCTGGTTTCCTGAGAATAAAGTTGGCTCTCCCACAAAGGACAGCCCCGGAAAACATGCTGAACCCAGCCTTTCGGAGGGCCACTTGGGGACCCGGTGGCCCAGGCCTGAGGCCTTGAATCAGCTCCCCCAGCCTGGTGTCAGGGGCAGCGTCCCCCCCGAGGCCTGCCAGGCAGAGCCCTATTGCCTGTGGCCTGCAGCCCGACTCCTCACACAGGAGACGAGCAAGGCCTGGATCGGTTCCCAGGAAGCCATGGGGCAGGGCGACGAGGGAAGGACTGAAGGGCAGCGCTCACCTCGAGGTTCAGCTGAAGCTGTGCCAAGTCAGGTTCCCCCAGGCCCCCCTCCTGGGAGAGCAGCCCAGGCAGATCCGGGGCCCACAGCCCGGGCCGACCTGCATCAGACTCTGCGCGGCAGCCAACACTGACCTCAAACCCTGGCCATTCCAGGTGACTGTCCCTGGGCCTGGAGCAAGCCATTTGTGCTGCAGCCGGTCCCAGCGGCACTCACATGGTTCAGGTGGAAGCGCTCTGGCCGGATCCTGTGGCCTGGCGTGTCTCCATCCGAGGGACCAAATGCATGCCCAGATCTCGCCAGGCCGGAGGGAGTTGGTCTCCTGGGAGGACCAGAAAGGCACCCAACTCGGGAACAGCACAAACAAGATGTGGCGGGGCACAGGGCTGTGCTGGGGGGGCTGAAATCGGGGGCTGGGTGGCCGGGAAGGCTGGAGAGAGGGGCCAGAGCAGGACCTGGGAGGACGCAGGGGGAGAGGAGGCTTCGGCAGGTGGCGGCTTTGGCCGGGGTTCAGAGGCAGAGAGCCCGGCTAGCACAGGGAGACGCCGGGCCTGGGAGCAGAGGGCACAAGCTAATGACGCCTCTGACATTCGCGCCGTTTTGCTAACCCTGGGTTGCGGGGGACAGGAGGGATCTGTGGTTGCCCGTCCTATTCAGGGGTTGGGGCGCCAAGGCTATGCCCTTGCTGCTTTTACGTTGAGGGTTCCCTTCACCCTGTATTTCTAATGTGCCCCTTTGTCACTGGGGGTCCCAGCACCATCCACTCCTATTTCCTATTTCCCTTTTAACTTCTGGTTCCTCATGTCACATGAGTAAGAGTCTGGAAGCTTTGGCCAGAAATAAATGATCAAGATTTATTCGAGGATCTTCGGATTTGCCAACCAGAAACACAGCTAGGCCAAAACACAGAAATGTCCCGGAGAAGAAAGAAAAGCTAAGAGTAGTTACAGCAAAATGTACATCCTGGAGAAGGACCGGTCTGCATTTTTGGCCCCCGGATTGGTCCAGGATGGTCTGGAGGATGGACGCCAGGAGGTCTGGTCACGTTCAGCGGTCTGGTTACGAGAACATTCTTTTCTTAGTCCTCCTGAGGTAATCAATCAGAGGATTACCTGGAGGTCTGCTGTATGTCCAGGCATTGACACGGGACTGGAGGGTTCAAATGCAAGTTCCCAGCTGCTTAGAACAAGGCTAGAATTGTCTCCTCCGGCCTTAGGCAACGTGATTTTAATAATTGAGCAGCTTGACTGAAGTGGCTCCATTATTCATCACTAACGATGCCTCTCTGCGCTTTTTTCTGTATCTTCAATAATCAAGAACTTTTCCATGTATATTCATATGACAGAAGGTCCTCGTGTTAAATGGGCTGTTCTACCACTCAAGGTCCCGCCAAGAAAACATTCTGAGCCCTAGCCGGTTTGGCTCAGTGGATAGAGCATCAACTTGCGGACGAAGAGTCCTGGGTTCGATTCCGGTCAAGGGCACGTACCTCAGTTGCAGGCTACTCCCTGGTCAGGGCACATGCAGGAGGCAACCAATCGATGTGTTTCTCTCACCTTGACATTTCTCTCTGTCTTTCCCTCTCTCTCCCACTTTCTGTAAAAATCAATGGAAAAATATCCTCGGGTGAGGATTAAAAAAAAAAAAGAAGAAAAACATTCTGATCCTATGGGAGTGCAGTGACATCCCTATTCTCCCCAGTTGAGGCTGAGGGTCTGGATGCGGACCGCCAGGGCCCCCACCGCAGGTGCCCCGGCCGAGCCGTGGAGGGGCAGCCACGCTCAGCCCCGCCCGCAGCACTGCCCGCGCCTGGGCGGCAAGTCCAGCCCAAACAGCGTGGGTTCCGGTCTGCACGCCCCTGCCTGACCCCACGCCTCTCCTTGCAGCTGAAGATGATTTTGATCAAATGCTGTGATATCTCCAACGAGGTGCGTCCGATGGAAGTCGCAGAGCCGTGGGTGGACTGCTTATTGGAAGAATACTTCATGCAGGTGGGAGTGTGTTACGGGGCTAGTTCATGCACAGCAGTCAGCCTCCTGTCGCTCTGCTTGGCCCCTGACGCGGGGCCCCGTTTGAACGGTGGCAGATGGGTCACGGTGGGCACAGACGGGGCGGCAGAAGCTCCTCCTGCCCCCAGAAAGCCCGCACCACGGGCGCACAGCACACATGAGCGAGGTTGTCGTTTCAGACACGAGAGACGGGGGCAGCCTGGAAAAGCTAATGCTATGAAGCTGCCCCCTGTCACCGCTAAGCGAGCCGCTGCGAGGGGCAGGCATGTCAGACCTCAGCCTGGAGGTCAAGAACCGCAGAGACAGGAGGGGTCCCCGGGGGGCGGCCGGGGAAGCGCGGATGAACCCAGAGGGGTGTCTGCAAGCTACTTCTACCGCTGAGCATTCTCATGACCCACTTCATTAGCCTCTGCCTGTCCCCGCCCCTCAGTCCTCACGGCACGGCCCTGCACGCCCTATGTAGCGCTCACAATAGCATCGTCTTTTCCAATAACTAGTAATTGTTGTTACTGATTTACATAACGCACCGTGGTTGGGTTGGCTGTGGCATATTAGCTCATATTTCTCTTCCTCGAGGAACAGTGATCCCCAGAGCCCCCCAAGTTCTCTGCGCGTTTCTTTAATGTTGCGTCTGCTGCCCTCCCCAGAGCGACCGCGAGAAGTCGGAAGGCCTTCCCGTGGCCCCTTTCATGGACCGGGACAAAGTGACCAAAGCCACGGCCCAAATCGGGTTCATCAAGTTTGTCCTGATCCCCATGTTTGAAACAGTGACCAAGGTGAGTGACCATCGCCACGCCCTGGGCGACACGACAGACAGTGAGAAACACGGGAGCGCACAGCCGTGCACACACATGCACACACTGCACACACACTCACACACTCGTCCACACGCTCACACACGCGTGCATGTGAACTGTAGCTGCCTGCCGGACACCCCACCTGAAGGCCCCCTCCACCTTAACACCAACCCGCCCCGAACTCTCCTCCCACCACCCCGCCGGCCCTCCCGCCTCCTGCTCCTCCTGCAGCACACCCCCAGAACCTCGTCCCCATGGAGACCTCCTCTGAGCGGCCCTCCGCTCCCGGGCTCCAGAGAGCAGCCTGTATCCGCTCCCCTCACCTTCACCCTCGGAAGAACCTCCTCAGGGGTCCCCATCTCCATCTCACCCACTCCACCCAGCACACGGCTGTCACCAGGTTAACCTCCAGGAAGGAGACTGTCTCCCTCTCTCCTGAACCTTCCGTGGCTCCCCACTGCCCCCACCAGGGCCATGGTCCCCCATCCTCCGTAGGACCTCTGTCTGGCAGGATGGCCCGCAGCTCCTGGTCCTGGCCTTGCCTCCAACCTTTACCTCCAAGTGCATCCTCCTGCCCCTGGGCTCCCAGCCTCACATGCTGCTCCCTCGGGCTTCCAGAACCAGCTCCCCGCGTCCTTCCTTAGCCCCGGGCACTGTCGCTTCTCTGGGAGCTGCCTTCTTGCACGCAGCGCCCTCTCCACACACTGTGCCCTCCCGGCGGGCGAGCAGAGCGGGTCCCAGGTGGCAGTGGGGCGGGGTGTGGCCTTCCCAGAGGAGAGCTGTGTGCACAGGGCTCCGGGGGAGGGGCACCCTGTGCTGAGTCTCAGCCAATGTCCGACAGGTGGACAGACTGGAGGACAGAGCCGCTCAGGCTGGGGGCAGGCGCGAGCGGAGTCCCTCCAGGCTCTGGGGCTGTCGGGGGCCTAGTGGCTGAAGTTGGCTTTGGAAGATGAGAAAGTGCAGCGTGGACGGTTGGGGGGGCGGGGTGGGAGACATGGGGGGCGGGGGAAGGGAGTGGCTTCTACCAGGTCCCTGTGGAAAGCAGGAGGCAGCGGGGACCGTGGAACTGGGTGCGCAGGTGGCAGGCGTGAGGGGCTCCAGGAACCATGGACCGAACAGTGTCAGAGCCTCGGTCACCGTGGACACCGTGGACGCCGTAGCAGGCCGCACCCCGGGGGCTCCGACAGCGCCCCGTGGACGGATGCAGGTTCCCCGTGCGATCCGCTGAGACACAGGACCTGCCTTGTTTTCCCAAACGCTTTCCGTCGCCTTGGTGGCGGCCGGGTGACTGAGTCTGTCTCCCCCCAGCTCTTCCCTGCGATTGAGGAAAGCATGCTGCAGCCCCTGTGGGAGTCCAGAGACCGCTACGAGGAGCTGAAGCAGATGGACGACGCCGTGACGGAGGTAGGCCTCCGTGGGGCAGCGGGACGCGGGCCCCATCCGCATGCTGGCACCACGAGGCAGCGCCTCTGGACGGGCGCTCGTTCCCACCCAAAGGAGAGTCAGGCCGACCACATCAGGGCATCTAACGTGGTTGGACGTCACATGAGAGTGCTGCCCGCTGTGAGGTGACGAGGGTCAGCGTCCACGGCATCTCCCTCCCCCGAGCAGCGCCCGCCCACGTCCTCCCTCTCCTCCCGCCCCTGCGCTGACCTTGTTCGCTGAGAGAGGCTCCCCCTCGCCTGGGAAAAGCCGCCAGCCACCACGTCCGGGCTCCAGGCCACAGACTCTCCCACGGGGCAGCTCGGCCCCTCCCAGGGGTCAGGAAGAGAGACTGGGCCTGGCTTCAGGGCGCTTTGGGGGTTTTCAGGGGAGGTCTAGTTCACAGGCTCAGAACTGGGGTCGAGGTTTTCTCCAAAGCCCCCAGGTTAGTCTGGCCACGTCAGGACCCCGGGGTGTGCGAATCTCTGCGTCAGGGCCCCCTGCCTGTCGGGACCACCCAATGACCTTCTCACCCGACCTCCAGCCACCCAAGGTGTGGCCTCCCCTCCCTCCGGGGCCCCAAAGCAGCTGGAGCAGTCTCCCTGCCGCTTCCAACTTTGGCCCCATGTGGCTGTGGCTGTGGCTGTGGCTGAGCTCACCCCACCCCAGCCTGGCAGTGCCCCCAGCCTGGCTCTGTACCATGCCTTCTTCACTGCTCACTTCAGCCAGGGCCTCCCCCATCACGGTGCCTCCACCTGCCTCTGCCACCGGGAACTCCCGCCACGCCCTGCTGAGGCTCGTCCTGCGTTGCTCTTGTCTCTCTCCACCTCCTTGGTGCAATGCTGGACGCATAGTAGGTGCTCAATAAATACCTCCGAGCCCGCAGACCAGCCGTCTCCATCTCTCTAGTTAGATTCTAGTAGGTCACAGACAGGTGCTGAAACTCCAAAAGCTTAAGAGCAAATGATGCAGAGGACCGATGTGAGAAGGGGTGTCCCCCTGCCCAGACCCCCTGCAGGAGAGCTACAGAGCCCCGACTCTCCTGGGCCACCCACAGGTCACCTCAGTGAAGGCCTTGGGTCTCCAAGTCCCAGCCCCGGCCGCCCAATGGGGCCCACTGGGACCCTCTAAGGCCCCTTCCTGCCCCCAGAAAGGACAGACAGAGAGGAGGTGGAAGGAATGATGCACTCCACAGTCACCACAGCCAGTCCACAGGGCCGTGTGCCCTGCAGCCAGGGTGAGCCCGCCGTCCAGGCGCCAGGCAGTGGCCATGCTGGGTGAGGCCTCCCGTAGCAGGGACGGTGGCCCATGCACCGAGCTGTGTCTGAAAAGCTCACACGTGTATGTTTGGCACAAGAAGGTTGCCGATGTTCGTCTCAGCTTCACATGTTAGCATCTGCCGTCAGCAGGGAGGTCCTGAGCAGACGAGCAGCCACCCTCACTGTCCCCGAGCCTGACTTCTCTGTCTCTGTCCTGGTTACAGAGGAAGACCGAGAGCCGGGCAGGCGGGGCCACCGACAAGTCGAGGGAGAAAAGCAGAGACGGGAAACCAAGTGAAGGTAATGCTGTTGTGCATTGATGTCCCAGCAGCTCCCACTACAATGGAGCTGGATTGGAATCTGGGGAAGGATGGAGGGAGGGGAGAGGGAAGGAGGGAGGAGAGAGGGAGGGAAGGAGGGAGAGAGGGGGGAGGGAGGGAGGGAGGGAGGGAGAGATGGTGGAGGGAAGAAATCTGAATACCAAATATTTTTAAATAAGTAAAACGTGTATGCCTTGCTTAGAATAATTAGGATCAGGCTCCAAAGGAGGGGGCATGCTTTAGTTGATAGAAAAAGGTCAGTAATTAACACGTGTGCCACTTCTAAGGGAAAACACTTTTTTCAGTCTTTTCACAAAGAAAGTGTTTGTGAGCATGTCTGTGATCACCTCCCCGAGCACTCGTTGGCATCAGCCATCCGTCAGTCCATGCAGAAGGCACACCAGCCATTCGGCCCGAATAATAAGGATACACCACACAGGTGGCTGACGGGCCCTTTGAGAGAGCTTCGGTTTATAAAGCAGCAAGGTGCCGGCATGAGAACTAGGTTTTGTTTTATTAGAGGAACAGAGGCCCCGGCATCCAGCAGCCAACGAAGCAAGCCTTGGGGCCAGGCTGTGCACTGGCGGCTCAACCTCAGGGCCCGAGTCTCTAAATTACCATCACTGTTGTGGTTTTAGCAATTAACCAAGCAGAGAGCTGGGACATAAGAAGCACTCAGCAAATGCTAGCTTTCTTTTCTTTCTTTTTTTAAAAATATTTTTTTATTGATTTCAGAGAGGGAGAGAGAGAAGCATCAATGATAAGAGAATCATTGATCGGCTGCCTCCTGCACACCCCCTACTGGGGATCAAGCCCGCAACCTGAGCATGTGCCCTGACCTGGAATGGAACTGTGACCTCCTGGTTCATAGGTGGATGCTCAACCACTGAGCCACACCAGCCGGGCTGGCTTTCAATTTTAAAGTCAGATCATATTTTTTGAATGGCTCAGAAAAGGGATCGAAATTGTTTTATTTTCCCTAAATATGTTCGACGATATGTCCGATGGCTCGTTTTTCAAACACAGCGCGCGTCTAATCCTGTGACACTTGCGATATCGCCTGCACGTTTCAGTCCCAACAAAGACAAACCCGGAGTCGTTTCCCTCCCGAGCAGGCCTCGCCTGAAAGAAGAGGACGTCCGTCCGCGGCGTCTGGGCCTGGCCACTCGGCGTGAGACTCCTCCGCGGGGAGAAGCTGATCCTGACCCCCTGGCGCCCACGACCAGAACCATTTTGTTCACTGATACAAAAAAAAGAAAAAAATGGAATTCATGATGCTGTACAGAATTTTTATTTTTAAACTGCCTTTTAAATAATATATTCTTATACAGAAATGGGTCCTGTGCTTTTTCTTCGGTGGACGCGTGTGTCTGAGAAACGTGCTCACGTGGAGACAAGGACGCTCTGCTTTTTCGCAGACGCATCCAGAGCGCTTGCCCGGTGCGATGTGATGCGCTCCTCGTGCAAGTCCAGCATTAAATGCCAGACCGCTGCCCGGAGCGCAAGGCGGTGCGTGTCCTGTGTTTGTGAGCTGCAAGGGTGCTGGTGCCCGTGCGGGAGGTGGGGACCCCAGGCGGCCGGTCACACTGTAGACAACAGGAGGTGCGTGCAGGACACAGACGTACCGAAAGCAGTGCCGATGCACCAAGAGGTGGGCATTGAGCGGTTAACGCGCAGATAAGGAGCTGCGTTCACCTTCTCTGCACATTAGGGGTGTCTGTTGCAAGGGAGGAAGCTGTCCTTTTCTTCCTGCCTTTGTCTTAGGGACAAGCACTGGGGACTTTCTGGGGGGCACCGGGCCCACAAAGGGAGAGTCAATCCCCGCTTGTTCGTGCTCAAGCTTGAAGGACCCCCACACCTGAGCTCTCACCCAGGGCCCCACCTACATCTAGACTCCTGAGTGCCCCAGTGTGGCGAGCCGGCACGGCCATGGCATACTCAGCCCCACATTGGGCGCCTTGGGCGCCACACCAGCTCAGCCAGGTTGGGTGAGCCTGAGAGGGGGCGGTGAAGGATGGAGAAAAGACAGACAAGAGAATGAAAGCTGGGTCTGGGTGGGACACTGTCCTCTCTGATGGAGAGCTAGCGACAGCGGCACAGACTACAAGCCATGTCTTTATTTTATAGCCAGATTCCACAAGGCAAAGTAAGGGTGTGATCAAGATGTTTACAACATTCTCGTGGGTTTCGAATCTACTCAGTTACATGCACCTGAACTCTATCAAGCCCACATCACTCAGGCACGTGGGGCCACGGGTTCGGACCATAGGTTCCAGCTTACAACTACAGCTGTTGGCTATAATTGTGCTGGGAGGGCTCTGCCCTCCAAGCTGGGACTTGCACGTGCCCGTGAGAGGACTGTGCCCTCTCATTAGTCCGAGGCTTGAACCTGTCCAAACACTGTAGCCGCTCTCCACACCCCAGGGCGGTGGGCTCCACCCGTGCCCCCTCAGGACGACATAACCTGCCGAAGAGCCTCCACTCTGAGAACCAGCCTTCACGGGGCGTCTGCGTAACCTGGTTGGTTCCATGTCCTGGAAGCATTCCCGCCCTCTTGAATTCCAGGATATTGCTCCCCATCCTTACAGACCCGGAGGGAGTGGCTGGCAGCGGGGCACACAGTGCCCGGCACTATGGAAACCCCCGCTGGCTCCACAGGCCACGCTGCCCCCAGCCGATGGGTGTGGGGTGCTGACCACAGTTTACCGGTTGGGAAGGAACCCACAGAAATGTCCCTCCCGTTTACATTACCGCTGCTCCCCTCGGACAAGCCCATCCATCCTGAGAGGGAACCCTGGGAGCGTCCGGAGTCCCAGCCAGCCTCCTGCAGCGGCGTCCCCTGCACTGGCCTCCTCCACCACCAAGACGCCCACCCCGTTTTTTCCTAAACCTTCCGAGAGGTACTGATCTCAGTGCGGAGGCCCATGGCCAGCCCTACACAGAGCAGCGGAGACCTTCCCTGCACAGCCCGCCGCGGGGATCCTGGAACTCCCAGGAGGAGCTCCATTTGTAACGCTTATGTCGGCCCCCATGTGGCCTTGCAGCGGCCACCCCAGGCCGGGCCACAAAGCCACACGGAGGCCCGAGGCTCCGAGGTCAGACCAGGCCTCAGGTGGGAGGCTGTGCGTGTTGAACCAGCACCTGGGGCCAGTGGCACAGACACATTTCTACCCTGCAGGCAGACAGTGTTATTTTTCTTTATATTTATGGTTAGGGAAACCCCACCCCTAAAGGAACAAGCAGCCACACTTGAGGTCATCCTGTAGCCCCCGCCTGGGGGCGCTCTGCCCAGCCCCACCTGGAGACCTCTAATGCTCCCCCCACCCCCCCAGCCGCTCCAGACATCCAAGCTCCCTCAGAGCTCACCTGAACGAGACCATGATTATGGGGCCAGTGTTTGGACCTTAATTAGATCTGCAAGTGATGGTCATAATTAGGTGTTTAATTACCCAGAATCAATCATGCAACTCGAACCGAATGAGGTGAGTGTGGAGTTCGTGGGAATAACCGTGGTGGTTGAACTTTATTATTAAATACTAGTACTGCCTGATCTTTTCATGATGTTGGGCACCTTCAAGATCTAACCTTGCCCATGAACTTGTGAGCCTGCCCCACACTTACCTGATACAAGCAAATGTGTCAGACCTGACATCCCACCAGTCACATCAGCACATGAGTTATAAACTGCAAAAAATCCAGTAAGAAATTGGAAGCTTTAAAAACAATCGTGTTCCCTTAAAGAGCTAACATCTGACAGGTGGGTGCCTCCACAGGCATCTCAAGAAAAGACCGGAGCCAACGGGCTGGAGAGGATGGCCCCAATTAGCTCGAGGGAGGTCCATTCTCTGCTTTCTGGCTGGTGCCCCGCCTGGTGTGGGCAAGAAGGGCTCAAGGATGCTTGATGAACACGTGAATGAATCAATCAACAATTAAATGGCAGGTACGTGGACTGTTATTTATACAGCTAACCTGGTAAAAATTATTGGGTTTAATGCTCCTGTTCCCAGCTTTGCATTAAAATTGACTTAAAGGAAGCTTCGAAGAGGAAACAGGAGGTAAAATGCATGCTGTGCTCCTCCCCTGCCCCCCTACCCCACCCACCTTAGACCACTCACTTCTGATAGGATTTCAGTCGCCCAGTAGAAAGGCCTGCAGCCTGTTCATGATCTGCTGTGAGGGCCACTGTCCTCCACGCCAGCTATGTACTAGATTCTCAGTGTCCATTTGTCTTTAGGAAAAATGCATCCACTTTTGTCCAGAAATTAAAGGGTATAAGTAGGAAATGGGGGGAGGATATTAGCATTATTGCAGAAAGGGAATGGGGGGGGGCTCTTTTGTCCTGCCCATGGGGGTAATTTCAGTGGCAAAAGCAGCTCTTTGCTGCTACAGGCAGTTCTATCAGAAATGGAGAGGCCAGTGAGGGATTGTGGGGGACACAGTGAAACTGAGGCAGGGGGCTCACCGAGGCAAACCTGGCTCTCCCGGCTCCACACAGGACACCACGCCCGCATCGTTGTCACCACCCAGCTCCGAAGAATGAGGAGCCCTCGAGGCCAAGCGGCCCGGGGAGAGGTGTGCGGTGCTGCGAGCCCACGAGGTCCGCCCACCTTCATTATCAGCCCGGCATCCTCCTGGCCGCGGCTTGGTTGGCGAGTCACCACCGATCACCTCTGCCCACAGGAGGACGAGGAAAGACCGTTTGCTCCCAGAGCAACGGATCAGTTCCAGCAGGCACTGCCTCTTCGAGAGCTAGAGAGCCCCACCCTCCAGGGGGGGCACCCAGGACTGGTCCTGCCTGGGTCCCTCCCGGGGTGTCTCCAGGCACAGCGCCAGAGCCTCCAGGACCTCCACAGTCCCCTCGCAGGACCTTCTGTGGTCCTTTCCAGCTCCCCACGCGGAGAGTGAAACGGACTCTGGTGGTGAGGCCCTCGTCATCAAGGCTGGGGGCCCAGTGGCCAGCCAGTCCATAGGCTGTGCCCAACCCCCAGGACACCGTCCCAGGCCACAGCCTGCCCCAGGCCTCAGCCCTCCCCCCTCCCCGCCCCCCTACCATTCCCAGATCTGGAACGTACCATTCAAAGACAACAAGAGGACTGTCTTCTCTGAGTGACCCTTGCCAGACTCTCATTCCATGTCTGTGTCTGGTCCCAGGGCTGCACTGGATTGGCAGGTGCAAAGGGCATTCCGAAGTGGCTCGTACTGTGAGCGTTCTCACAGCACAGGGCGCTCAGGAAACGTGGGCAAGCCTAAGGAATTAACCTCTTTGCTGGGTTTCATAACTAAGAAAACGATCATTTTTTTTAATTAAACTTATTTTGAATAATTGTAGATTTTCATGCCATCGCAAGGAAGAATACAGAGGGGTCCCGTGGACCCTTTACCCAGGTTCCCCAGGGGCGGCATCTTGCACGCCTCTAGGTCAGCATCACATCCAGGATGTGGACACTGACCAGTCTGGGTACAGAGCATCCCGTCCCCACGGGGTTCCTCCTGCAGGCCTCGTATAGCCACACCCTCTTTCCTTCCACCCACCCCACCTTGACCCCTACCAGCCACTGCTCTCATCGCCATTCTATACATTTGTCATCTCATGAATATGATGTACATAGCATCACACACTCTACAGCCTTCCAGGTTGGCTTTTTCCGCTCAGCATCGTCCCCTGGAAATTCACCAGGTGGCTGTGTGGGTCAGGAGTCTGTTCCTTCTTATTGCGGAGCTGCGTTCCAAGATGCGAGGGGACCACAGTGTGTTTAACCATTTGCCAGTTGAAGGACATCTGGGCTGCTTCCAGTTATTTTGCTCTTCTGAATAAAGCTGCCATAAACATTGACTAAGAGGGTTTTTTATGAATATGACCTTTCATGTCTCTGGGATGAATGCCAAGGAGTGTGATCATTAGGTAATATGGTAATTGTTTACTTTTCCAGGAAACTGTCATTCCAGAATAGCTATGCCAGTGTACTTTCCCATCAACAATGTAGGCGTGGCCCAGTTTCTCCACACTTTCATTAGCTTTGTGTGTTTTCCCTATTTTATGTTAGCTTTCGGATGGGTGTGCAGTGCTGGCCCGTGTGGCTTTAATTTGCCTGTCCCCAGTGGCTAAGATGTTGAACATCTGGAAGAATGTACACTGCATGTCCTCATTGGCAAAATGTGTGTCCATGTCTTGTTTGGGGAGGAGGTGGTATTGTGGTGTGTTTCTTTACTGGTGAGTTTTGGGAGTTCTTTGTAGCCTGCCAATGCCGGTCCTCTGTCAGATGCGTGGTTTGCCATATTTTCTCCCAGTCTGCAGCTTGTCCTTCCCTTCCTTTAACAGCATTTTTCACCGAGCAAACATTTTTAATTCTGATGAAGTCCACCTTATCAGCTTTTCCTTTTATCAGTCTTGCCTTTGGTGCCAGCTCTAAGAACTCTCTGCCTCCCTAGATCCTGGAGATTTTCTTCCATGTTTTTTCCAAAAGTCTGATCGTTTTATGCTTTAACCCATGGTCGGTCCATTTTGAGTTCCCTTTGATACCAAGTGTGAGATCTGGGTTGAGGTTCGTCGTTTCGCCTGTGAATGTTCCATTGCTTCAGCTCCATTTGTTGAAAAGACTCTTTGCTCCACTGGCCTGCTCTTGCCCCACTCTCAGCTGTGCACATGTGTGCGGGTGTGGTCCTGGGTTCTCTGTTCTGCACCATGGATCTCCGTGTCTGTCCCTCAGTCTCTCCCCCAACGTCACACAGTCTTAATTGTTGTAGCTGTATAATAGGGCCTACAATCACATAGACGGATTCCTCTCATCTCCTTTTTCAAGAATATTTAGCCACTCTGGTTTCTTTACTTTTCCATGTGCATTTAAAATCATCTTTTCTGGCCCTAGCCGGCTTAGCTCAGTGGATATAGCGTCAGCCTGCGGACTCAAGGGTCCCAGGTTCGATTCCGGCCAAGGGCACATGCCTGGGTTGCAGGCTCAATCCCCAATGGGGGCTGTGCAGGAGGCAGCCGATCAATGATTCTCATCACTGATGTTTCTATCTCTCTCTCCTTCTCCCTTCCTCTCTGAAATCAATGAAGAAATATATTTTTTAAAAAGTAAAATAAAATCATCTTTTCTGTATCTATAAAATCTTGCTGGGCTTTTGATAGGGATTGCATTAAATTTGTATTTCAGTTTGGGGAGAATTGACACTTTTACTATGTTGTCTTCTAAGCCATGAACATTGTTTAGTTCTTTCCTCAGTATTTTGTAGTTTCCAGCATACACATCCTATCTTGTTAGATTTACACCCAAATGTGTCTTTTTTGTTTTAGTGGATGGAAATATTTTTAATTTTAGTGCCCATGTGTTCATTGCTAGTCTGTAGAAATACAATTGATTTTTGTATATTGATCCTGTAGCCTGTGATCTTGATTAGCTCAATTACTAGTTCTAGAAGGAGGTTTTTTGTAGATTCTTTGGGATTTTTTATGTAAACAATCATGTCATCAGCAAACCAGGACAGTTTAATTTCTTCCTCCTGACCTATATGCATTCTTTTTCCTTTTCCTGCCTTATTGCACTGGCTAGAATGTCTACACCATGTTGAATAGGAGCAGTGAGAGCAGGCATCCTGCCTTGTTCCTGATCTTAGGGGAAACTCTTTCACCATTAATTATAATATTCATGGATGCTTTTTATCAACTTGAGGAAGTCACCCTCTATTCCTGTTTTTCTGTTTTTTTCTGAACTATTTTACATTGAATGGGTGCTATATTTTGTCAGATGCTTTTCCTGCATTGATTGATATGACCATACAGTTTTTTCCCTCATCTTCTTACAGTGGTAGATGACATTGACTCGTTTTGCATATTTAACCAACCTTGCATCCCTGAAATAAACTCCACTTGGTCACAGTGATTCGTTCTTTTTATAGATTGCTGAACTGCATTTGCTGATATTTTGTCAAGGATTTTGCATCTATAGTCATAAGAGACATTGGCCTGCAATTTCCCTTTTTGGTCCTGTCTTTGCCTGGTTCTGGTATCAAGAGTAATACTGTCTTTGTTAAGTAAATTTGGAAGTGCTCCCTGCTCTTCTATTTTCTGCAAGAGGTTGTGTAGAGGGGGTGTTAAGTTTTTTGTTTCTTTTAAGCCTGGAAGACTTCTCCAGTGAGAACATCTGGGTCTAGGCCAGTGATGGGCAACCTTTTGAGCTTGGTGTGTCAAACTTTGCCAAAAAATTGAGCATAACTCGGGTAGTGTGTCACTTTGAGGAAAAAACATTATTTCGCGATATTTATAGTTTAAATAACATAAATGTATATAATTGTTATATATAATTGTATTTAATAAACCAAAAACTAAATATTTAACTTACCTGCTTAGTGACTTCTTTGTTCATCCGTCAGTCGGTTTCTTTTGTTGGTCTTGATAGTATTTAGCTTGTGTGGAGTGCCGTGAACTAAGATAAGTGAGGGGGAGGGGGAATTCTTTAACTAACCTGCCTATTAGTGACTTTTTTGTTGCTGAATTTCATTGGCTAAATCTTCAATTGAAGGTTGGTATTTTGTACACTTCAGGCCCAAGCAAGCGCTACTAACTTCATCTGTCAATCTGTTTCTTTTGTTGGTTTTGATATTATTTAATGCTGAGAATAAGGCCTCACAAATGTAGAGGGAAAAATTGTGAGTAAAGCCATTGCTATATTTTTCAGGGTGCTAGAAGTGTCTGGTAGTCGGTTCCAGGCACTCCAAATTTCCTGTTCGTAGTGGCACTCCTCTTGATTCTCCAAGCGGCACCTTTCCAGATTCTCAAGCTTTGACCTCAAGTCGACAAACACCTGAGCCCAGATACTGTCTTGAAATTCTGCAAGTTGCATCTCCAAATCATCAATTTGCATCCATTGGAAACCATTTAATTCCAAACTACTGTAGACTACTACATCAGGATACTTAATTATTTTCATGGTCTGTTCTAGACTTCTAAACTGACTAAATCTATCACTAAACTGGTCAAGTAACGAGTCTAAAACATGCTGGTACTTCATATGCAAGAGTTCCATTTCATTTTGTACAGCTGCACTGGCCTTCTCAAAATACTTTGTTACTCGAGGAAAATACTTACAAGTTTTAGTATCTACATCTCGCTTGAAAATTTTAACTTTACTTTCAAAAGCTTTTATGTATCCAAACATAACGTCAATACTTTTGCCAAAACCTTGTAACTTTAAGTTCAGTTCATTAATATGAACAGAGAGATCTGTAAAAAACATCAGGGTGTTGACCCACTTACCATCAATAAGCTGAGGAAAGTTTCCCAGATCCTTATCGTCAAGAAATACCTTAATTTCTTCAAAGCACTCCACAAAGCGCTCAAGAACTTTGCCTCGGCTCAGCCATCTTACATTATTGTACATCAGCAGTCCACTGTAGGTGGAATCAACCTCCAGTAAAAGTGCCGAAAATTCTCGCTTGTGAAGGGGGCGAGCAGCTATTAAATTAACTATTTTTGTAACAACTAACATTAAGTCGTTTAAGTCGGTGAATCCTGTCTTGGCACATAAAGCCTCCTGATGGATAATACAATGAAAAGGCACAATCGGATGTCCAATAGCTTCTGTAAACAATTTGACAAATCCGATTTTTTCCCCCACCATATTTGGTGCCCCATCTGTCGTCACTGACACAACTTTAGAGATATCAATGCTTAGGTCACGAAATGTTTGTATAACAACCTTACATATTTCGCTTCCTGATTTACTTGTTGACACTGATACTAACTTTATCAACTCTTCTCTCATTGTGAGACCATCAGAATATCGACCAATAATGGCCAACTGAGCATGTGATGTGACATCAGTAGTTTCATCAAGAGAGATCGAAAAATATTTACACTTCCTTATGTCTCTCTTTAATTGATGTACGTTTGTGTTCAGTCTCATTATTCGGTCTTTTATGATATTTCTACTGAGTGGTAACTCAGATATTCTCTTAATAATTACATCTTTATTCTGCATATCGTGAAATAGAACTGGTGCACATCTTAGGAGAGTTTCTTTAATAAATTCTCCCTCACTGAGCACTTTTCCATGCTGAGCTATAGAGTGAGCAATGCTCAAACTTGCAGATGTTAAATTTGTAGAGCCTTTCATAAATTTAAGGATGGAATTAG
This sequence comes from Cnephaeus nilssonii, assembly GCF_951640355.1. NCBI lineage: Eukaryota > Metazoa > Chordata > Mammalia > Chiroptera > Vespertilionidae > Cnephaeus > Cnephaeus nilssonii. Next base: position 7,321,213 of record NC_137074.1, read on the forward strand.
ATTGGCTCTTATAAGGTGTAGCTGCCTGGAAATGTATTCCTTCCTTTCATCCTCACTTTTTTCCAAGAGCTGGGAATGATTAGTTTCAAAATGTCTATTTATATTCCACGTTCTGCTTACTACCGTTTCAGTACATAGAACGCAAAATGATCTGCCACTTTTTTCTATAAAGCCATACATCTCGGTCCATGTCTCTTGAAAGGGTCAGCCACTGCTACTACCACTTCCTTTACTTAACCTTAGTTTTTTATTTTTTGGGTTCTCCATCAGGGGGGCAGTGACAGAAGATAGAATTATAGATAGCTTGTTAGGCCTGAAGGCAATTAGGGGTTAACTAGCCTAACTAACCACAAAATGGTGCATATAACTGTCTTTTAGGAAAGGGCAGGGTTAATAAGCAGAAATAGGGGTTAATAAGGATGCACAACAGTAATAGTGGTGAAATGGAGTCTGCACTATGGAGCAATATGGTGTTCCTTATGTGAATTAAAATGGCTGCCGCTATTTCTAATGGCAGGAAACGGCACCCATATAACACCACAAACCCTCGCCCCTTCCAGCCTCCCCCTCACTTATCTCAGTAATGATGGATTAGAAATCCATGACACCCCAGAACAGTAGATAATGGTTGCTGTGGTTAACTGTTATTTGGTTACTGGTAATGGCAGGGCCCCCAGAGATGCGTCCCCCACTGCATTCCGCTGCTCCCTGCTCTGCCGGCGGAAGTGAGGGCAAAGATCCCATCTTAACCGGAAGTCCCAGAACTAGACGCTCTGTGCCGGACTTCTGTTGTTTTGGCCTACAGACCTCCGGCACAGAGTGTCTAATAGGGGAGGATGAAACATTTGTGACTAGAGTCTTGGATCTGCCATTTTTTTCTATAAAGCCATATATCTCAGTCCATGTCTCTTGAAAGGGTTGGCCATTGCTACTACCACTTCCTTTACTTAACCTTAGTTTTTTATTTTTTCCAAGACTCTAGTCGCAAATGTTTCATCCTCAGGAGCAGCAAATGTTTCATCCTCGGCATCAGAAATGGCTACACTTGTCAGTGCTGACACGCGTATCATAGGTTCACCATCACTGGTCTAGGCATTTGGGCAGAGTATTTTAATTACTGATTCCATTTCCTTAATAGTTCCAGAGCTATTCAAGTGGTCTACCTCATACTAGGTGAGTTGGCTAGTTTGTGCTTTTCAAAGAATCGGCCCACTTCATCTAAGCTGTAAAATGTATGTGCAGGGAGTTCTCTGAAGTGTTTCCTTATTATCCTCTTGATGTAGTGATCTATAGTGATGTTCCCTATTTCATTCCTGATTTGGGCAATTTGTGTATCTCCCTTTACATCTTTGTCAGTCTTGCTAAGGGGTGATTTTTTTTTTTCAAGGAGCCAGGTCTTCGTTTTGTTGAGCTTCTCTTCTTTTTCTGTTTTCAATTTCATTCATTTCTTCTCTTACCTTTATTATTTCCTTCCTTCTGTTTGTTTTGGGTTCGTTTTGCTCTTTGAGAGCAGAGCCCAGATTATTGATTTGAGATTTTTCCTCTCTCCTGATGTAAGCACTGATTGCTGTAAATGCCCCTCTCGATCCTGCACGGTTCAATTTAATCTGTTGTATTTTCATTTTGATTCAGTCCAACGTAATTTTTATTTCCCTGGAGACTTCCCCTTTGATTATTTGGACCCCAGAAGCAGTGTCCTCCCTTACCCGTCACACTAAGGCAGTGATGGCAAACCTATGACACGCGTGTCAGCACTGAAAGGTCCCAGGTTCAATTCTGAGGCGGCCGCATGCCGAGGATGAAACATTTGCTGCTCCTGAGGATGAAACATTTGCGAAATAATGTTTTTTCCTCAAAGTGACACACTACCCGAGTTATGCTCAGTTTTTTGGCGAAGTTTGAAACACCAAGCTCAAAAGGTTGCCCATCACTGCACTAAGGGATGCCACAGCGGCCTCCTTGCTAGGACACTGGCTTCTCTCAGTCTGCCCCCTGCCTTGTCACTTTCTTCAATGACCCAGTTTCTTGTGCATCTGTTTCCTGCTGAGGCCTCATCATATAATATGTAGCCCAGCAGCCTACTCCACTCCCAGGACGCCTACTGGAGACATTCCCACCAAAAACGCCCTCTGAGTGATTTCTTTCGGTGTGGGCTGCAAAAAAATGCGTAACAGAGACTTCCATTTCCACTTAGAATGCAGAAAGCTGCAAGGAACATTGCTCCCACGCTGATGATGACAAAAGTCAGGTAATCCTCAAAACCATCAGACAGATGAGTCACAGAGGAGCACAGTGAACTGGATTCCAGAAAGAAACGAGGCGGGAACTGTCTCATCCCTGACAGCACAAAACGAAGAGGTGGCCACCTACAGGCGGGCAGGAGGGACTCAGCTACGTTTTAAGAAATTCTTCAAGACCAGCTAGTAGGACAATTGGGGAAAGCTGGGGGTCACTCCAGCTTTTCCCAAATAAGAGGAGTTTGCACCCACTTGCAAGCTCTCTGCCATGCCCTCACCCGCCCCCCACCCCCACCGGCTGCTTCCAAAAAAGACTGGGAACAGGGCAGGAGACCTGAGAGCCCGCGGTGACACGGGTGGCCTTGAAGGGATCAGCAGCTCCTAGGGACAGGAACAAGCCCCACATGCTTCCTGGGCTCTTTACAAGCAAAGGACTGAGGCTGCTGAGGGAAGGGCATAGCAAAGACCCCGTGGTTCTCGGGGGAGTGGGGGTTAAGAGCTTGGCAAGGGACCCCCTCTGTGGGACAAACAAACAGCGACAGTTAAAAGCTGAGGGGACCCAGGAACCCTGAGAAGAAACCTCCAGCCCACGGAGGTCACCATGAGGCCGACGCAGCCACACCTGGAGGGATTTGAAGTCTGCGGCACTGAGATAACCATGGTAACAACAAACCCAAGCCAGCCAGTGCCTGGCCAGTGGTCCAGCCCCCACGCTGGGCCTGCAGGAGACTAGAAGCCCTGATTGCTGGGCCTCTGTCTACATATTCAGTCTACACATCCATCAGTTACTGAGACACGGCATGGAAGTCTCCAGTGTCCTTGTGGTTTATGTCAACATTCAGTCTGTCAGGTTTGTTTTGTTTTTTCATTATTTTGAGGCCCTGTTGTTGGGACATGCACATCTAGGGTTGTGATGTCTTCTCCGTGACTTGACCCTTCATCTTTATGGATGTCCCTCTTGATCCCTTGTAACAGGTGTCATCATTTGGCTTCTGAACTGGTCACCAGAGATCGCAGTCTGACTTCCCACACAGCTGACTGACAGCAGCTGACTCCCTGGGCTGGTTACTGGAGATAACGGGCTGGCTTCCTGGGCAGGTGGCTGTAGGCTGTGGGTCAGGGTCTTATTTTTATATAGCGTCTGGCCATGGTCCATTTGTATATTCAGTCTCTCGGCATTCATTATCAAGGTCACCTCAGGGTCCCAATATGGCCACTGCAGAGCCAGCCATTGTGACCACATTCCAGGCAGAAAGAAGAAGGTCAGCAGAAGGGCAAAGAGCATGCTCCCCAGGTGAGTCTCTTTACAGGGCTCTTTAATGAGTCTCACCCAGACACATTGTTTACATCTCTCCAGCCCTCCCTACTTTCAGGGAGGCTGGGAAATGTGATTTTTACTGGGCACAATGATGGCCCCCAAAACACAAGGCCTTCTGTAAAGGAAAAGGGAGATGGACAGACAACTGGCAACTTCTTTCACCCCTTCAGATTGAAAAAGTGGAAGAATAAATCTTAAAAAAAAACACACGCATGTATGGAAAATATGTCACCATCTTGAATATATTCTTCAATGTGATAATTATTTAATAACCAACTAGTTGATGAGAACTCTTCAGAGTCAAGGTTATGTGCATAAGATGTCCTCTCCAGTGCCCTCCCAACCATCCCCCACTCCCCGCCCCATCCCTCCATCTCCAGGGCACTGAGGCAGAGACAAAGGAGCAATCTGAATATTCCGATAGGAGCACAAATTGAAAACTGCTCAACTGAAATGAATTAGTGCAAAGAAACAATCGATTCAGGGAATTGGTCACTTAGCAAATTAGCTCTACAGAGAACTGGCTTTTAGCGATTGCCAGAGTGAGTTCAAGCAGAAGCCCATAGGACAGCCAGGTGGGGGCTCTCCTGTGGGGTTGGTGGTCTCCCCACCCCCAGCCCCCCACTCCCTTCCCCCGACCCCCCCCCCCCCAAGCTCAGGGAGGGCCTCAGGGCTGGAGCGATAACTTCACACCACGGTAATCACTCCCTTTGAAGTGGCTGAGTAATGTCCTCTGGAAACGAAGAAATGGAACAAGCTGAAAATTCAGCGTTTGGAAGAGATTACGTTCTGAAGAAATGCATGGAAACGGGTGCTTTGCACCCAGCGTGCTTTCAAGACAGAGCCCTGGGCAGCCGGGAGCAGGAGGAGCCTGGCTGGGGAATCGTGCTCATGGGAGGGAGGGCAAGGATGGGCTTCAGAGGCAGGTGGCTTTTCCTCCAAGGCACCCACATTGCTTAGGAAATGAGAGCGGCTATTATGTGGGTCACTTTCCCGATGAAGGGTCCAGATGAGCACGCACATGCGCATGCGCGAACACACACCCCCACACACACACACATACACACGTGTATATATACACACATGCACGCACACACACTCCACTTGCCTCTCCTTCCCTGGAGTTTTCCATTTTCCCCGCTGCTGGGAATGGGCTGGGAGGTGTTTTCCGTCTTTGCTCAGCACATTCCCTGCCCCGCAGCCCCAATGAAATGCCGCTCCCTCCCGACCCGCCAAACACACGCAGGGCCCTCCTGCCACCAAGTCTCCCAGGAAAATTCCTCCATCAGAAATCCATCTCCTTCCATGAATGAGTGTCCGTGATCAAAATGCAAACCGGGAGGCGGGACGCCACTGCCCGCGGTGACTTCCAGCCGACAGAGAACACGCCGAAGCCGCCTCCAATCCCTCCGGGAGAGGGAAATGACAACCAGGGAGGGAGGAAAGTCGGCCTGGGCCTGCTCTGGCTGTGCAGTCAGAAGCAAGAATCTTTAGAAGAATGGGAAATGATTGGGTTGGGAGCTTTTTAATGGTTAAAAATAAATAAAAATAAAAAAGGTGAGTTAACACGTTATTGACAACTTAATGGGGATTAGTCCTCTGATCATGTCTAACAGCCACTGACAGGAAAGTCCTCAATTCCCGAGGAAGCCAGCCAAGCCTCCTGTCCGCCCAGAAGGGCCACCATTGCGTTTCTTCACGGCCCTTGAGCTGGTTTCATTGGGAAACTGCTGACTGGAGGGAGGAGGGGACCCGGGAGGAGGGGATGCAGAAGTGGGGGGGTGGGAGGTGGCGGTGACGGCTCCCACAGCACCAGCCACAGGCTTTTCCGAGGCTCCTACCTGTATTGTTCCCCATTCTTCTGGATTAAGCTTTTCTGTCTCATTTTTCTTTCCACTATTTGAGAGTTGTACACTTATCCTATTTCCAGCCTTTTTACTGGTGCCATTCACATTCCCAACTGTATACTTAGAGTAACAAAGTGAAGTTACTAAATCTGCCCTCTTGCCAAAGGCAACTATCTTTGGATACTTTCGTTTGTGTGTTTCTGTTGCCCGGTGTTTTGGGGTCTACGTTGGTGTTTAAATGGCCCACATTAAACTGTTACCGTTGCGTATTTTCTAGTTGATACTTGTTTCTATTCACCCATGGTTCCCAGTGGCTCTGTCCACCTCTCCTGCATCTCCGCTTTCTTCCTCGGGAGGAAAAGTTCCTTTCATGGTAAACTCCACGTCTTTGAAAATGTCTTTATTTCATACCTCAGGAAAGATGATTCAGCCAAGTTTGCCCATCCTAGTTGGCAGCACTTGGGTTTTCCTGCCACCTTCCAGCTGCCTGCATTGCTGCTGAAATGTCAGCTGGCTGTCCATAATTGCCACATGTCGCTTAGCGTTTCTCTCCGCACGCTTTTAAGATTCTATTTTTGTCTTCCAACAGGAAATGGCTAAAGTGGGAAAGCCACAAACAGGGGAATGAGGCACAGATCAAGCAAGAGAAAAAAAATTAAGATGAACTTAAATATAAAATGAACTTGAATTTGACATCTGACGGGGGGCAGGCGCAGGTAAGATGAAGACAGAGGAGAGGAGGGGAGACAGCATGACAAGGGGAGGGCCAGTACGGGGTGAATCGTGCATGGCTTCCACCCACCGTGTCCCTCTGGTCTGTGGCCTGTCTGACATGTCCCGTGGTTCTGAGTGCTGGCAGGAGCTCCCAGCAGTGACAGCGAGTCCTCAGTGGTGTCCGCATGCTTGATTACTGGCGAGGCTGACCTTGGTCACTAGGCTGAGGCGGAGTCTGCCGGGTTTTTCCATCCTAAAGGCCTGGTTTTCCATTTGTAATGAATCAGCACCTCAGAGGAGGCACTTAGAAACTGTGCAGATACCCGTTGCTCCCCAACAGGGTCTGGCGGGCAGCAACTATTTCTGCGGCGTTTGCCTCGCGGTGATTTTGTATTTCAGTCCTTCCTTCTGCATTACTAACTGGGATTCTTCCGTAAGGAAGAGCTGTGCCTTCTCCATTTCTTTGTTTACTCCTCAATGATTTATTTGCATCAGGATGGGTTCGTGGATATTCGTCATGCTCTGGGTTACCATCCAGGTCTACCCTCATTTATGTTCTTGCTCAAACTGTTCCAGCTTGGGCCACCGGGAGCTCCTTCAGGTTGGTTCCTGCGTTCTTTCAACAACCCCATCCTTTTTAAGCACATCCTTCTTTCCCGGTTCCACAAAATGTCCCGGCCTCCGCCTGTAGTGTTCCTGCCCCCGTTCTGGAATCAACCACTTCTCCGAGGACCCCCGGTTTCTTACGCAGGCGCACGTGGGAGATGCTGAGGGTTCGGTTCCAGACACCGCAGTGAAGCCAGCATCGCGGTAAAGTGAGTCTCGCAAGGAAGGGAGTCGTAATCTTTTTGTTGGTGGGAGGTTTTGCCTTCCATTTATTAAACACATCTGGTCAACTGCAATTAAAATTTAAAAAAATTTTTAAATACCACATCCATGAAATGAACGAGGCATGCCCGCAGGGAGACAGTTCACTTCCTTGGCCACTGTCATGCTCAGCTGGTTCCTCCTTGTGGCCTACAGGCTCACACCTGGGCTGCGTGCTGGGGAGCAGCAGAGGCGGGGCATCGGTGCCTTGTTCCTGACCTTGGTGGGAGTGCCTTAGGCGCTTCACCAAGTACGATATGGACGTGAGCACTAAGGTATATAGATTTTATCAGGTCAAACATGTACCCCTTGGCTGCAAGCAATGTGAGTGTACTTAATGCCACTAAACCTTACACTTAAAGATGGCTAAATGGGCCCTGGCCGGGTGGCTCAGTTGTCTGGAGCATCGTCCTGTACACCAAAAGGTTGTGGGTCCAATTCTTGGTCAGGGCACATACCTGGGTTGTTGGTTTGATCCCCAATCAGGGCACAGACAACAGGAGGCACATACCCTGATCTAGGCACAGATGGGAAGCAACTGAGCAATGTTTCTCTCTCTCTGAAAATCAATAAAAAACATATCCTCGAGTTAGGATTTTTTTAAATATTTTTTTTAATTCATTTCAGAGAGGAAAGGAGAGGGAGATAGAAGCATCAATGATGAGAGAATCATTCATTGGCTGCCTTCTGCACGGCCTCCACTGGGGATCAAGCCCACAACCCAGGCATGTGCCCTTGACTGGAATCGAACCTGGGACCCTTCAGTCCGCAGGCCAACGCTCTATCCACTGAGCCAAACCAGCTAGGGCAGGATTTTTATTTTTGTAAGCTAGTCCTGGCATGTGTTGCTCAATGGTTAGAGTGCCAGCCTTCAAACCACAGGACTTCAGGTTCCATTCCTGGTCAGGGCACATGCAGGAAGCAACCAGTCGATGTGTCTCTCTCACATTATGTTTTCTTTCTCTCTCTCTCTCTCTCCTCCTCTTTTTTCTCCCCCTCTCCCTCCTTCCCTCTGAAAAGCAATGGAAAAAATTATCCTCAAGTGAAGATTAACAAAACAAACAAAAAAAGCTAAAATGGTAAATTTTATGTGAGGTGTACTTTACCATGACTTTTTTAAAAAATATCCCTCATTCCATGTTTTCTTGGGTATTTTTTATCATGGACATTGAATTGTGTAAAAGACTGATATCTAGAGATAACTGTATACAGCTTTCCCTTAGACGTGCTCATATAGGATGCTTTTCTTACTTTTCAACGCCTGGAGCACTGTACGCCATTGGGACTCTGCTCCATGAAGCGACAGCTTCCCCGTGAACGTGTGGCCTGGGCTTCGGGTAACTCCTCATGGCCTTCCCTACCGGCGGGGACTGATCTCTGACACACCATTGTCCCCACCTCACCCTGTGCAGGGAGCGGCTTTCCAACCAGCGCCGGACAGGGAACACCTCTCGCTTACCTCCATCTGTGGTGGCGGCTTCCAGGACCTTTCGAATACGTTTACCTTGGTTCAAGTTCAAAGCGGGTTTCACACCAGGGGTCAGCCGCGGGGGGACCTTGCCTGAGCAGGACTGTAAGCCAGACTGGATCTGGTAAGTCTAACCGGTCAGGCAGCACACGGACCGCCATCTCCTCTTCGGGAGTCACGTTAAGAAAGCTAGAGAATGCTAGGCCTGCATGGCTCAGTGGTTGAGCATCAACCTATGACCCAGGAGGTCACAGTTCAATTCCGTTAGGGCACATGCCGGGTTGCAACTCAACACCCAGTGTGGCACATGCAGGAGGCAGCCGATCAATGATTCTCTCTTATCATCGATGTTTCTAACTCTCTCTCCCTTCCTCTCTGTAAAAAAACCAATAAAATATTTTTAAAAAGCAAGCAAGCAAGCTGGAGAATTGAGGCAAACAGCCACATGATCTCAAGTGAAGGGCAGTGTCTGCCTTGTTCGCTTTGCAGGACAAGCCACTTGGGCCAAAACGATGAAGCGGCACATTTGTGACATCCTAAAAGCCACTCCACTGCCTTACATCTGACACCCTGAGCCAGTGACTTAATGACAGATGTCCCCTATCCCTTTGATCTCTCAGCTGATGGCCATGTGAGCCAGTTACCTCCAAGGACAGACCTCAGAGGGTCGAGCCCTGAGCCGCAGGCGCACAGGAACTCTTATCTTGTCATTCCCACCGTCCTGACCCACCGGGTCCTCTGCTCTTCTCTCTCCATCTTCCGTCCCAGTCAAGCCAGCAAAACACAGCCCAGAGGAGCCATGAAAACAGCTTTATTTTTCTGGTTTTTTCACTTCTTTTTCATGAAATTGGAACCAGCAAAACATAATACCCAACACAGGGCTTGTAATTTTCTGCCTCAACCACTGAGAATCCTACAGCGTCCCTTCAATTCCATTTCACCAGTAAAAAGCCAAGTTTACAGGGGGTGGGGAGACCTAAATGGCTCTTGTTAGTTGATTTTTAAAAAAGGTGAAAGATTTATGCGATCTGAAGAGAAACCAGAGTATGTTAGTTGATTTTTAGAGGGAGAGAGAAATAGAAACATCAATGAGAGAAGAATATCCATTACTCGGCTGCCTCCTGCACACCCCCTACTGGGGATGGAGCCCACAACACGGGCATGTGCCCTGACCGGGAATTGAACTGGAGACCTCTCTCTTGGTTCTGGGTCAATGCTCAAGTGCTGAGCCACACCAGCCAGGCTGGGGATTTTTCTAAGGGCACATGGTCTACAAATAGCCCACTTTAAGTATAAAGGCATACATGTTAAAAAAGGGTGAAAAAGGAAATTCCATGCTAACACACACCAAAAGAAAGTTGAAGTGGCTACATTAACATCAATTTATACTTCAGAGCAAAGAACAGAACTGGAAATAAAGAGAGGATGTTTCATGAAGATGGGGTCATTCCTCAAGATAACAAATCCCAAAGTGTGTACAAACCAAATATCAGAATATTTAAATCCATGAAGCAAAACCAGTAGGACAATGGAAAATTAGGCAAAACCACAATTACAGGCATTTAAAACTGTTTTCAATGATAGACGTGCACAAAGATGAGGAAGATGGTAGTTTTCAAGTTGGTATCGCCAACTTATTCTAATCCACATTTACAGAACACTCCTCCGGCCAACAACTCAGACACATTCTTTTCAAGGGCACGTAAAATAACCACCATTTGTGAACAGAAAACAAAGCTCAGTAAATTTTAAAGCAATGAAATCAACATATATCCTAAGACCACAATGGAATTAAAACCAGAAACCAGTAACGAGAAGAAAAAAGAATCAAATGTCTGGAAATTAAACCAAACATCCAAATAACTCATAGATCAAAGAAATCGCAAGGGAAATTAGAAAAATACATGTCAACACATAAGGGTTCGAGGAAATGGTGCTGCAGGGAGGAACCCACGATGTTCTGTTTACAGAAAGAAGCTCTTCCAAGACGGCTCAGTCCGGGTGGCCAGTCGCTGGCTGTCGGCAGATCCCAGCTCCTTGCCATGCTGACCTCTTCACGGGCTGCTTGAGTGTCCTCAGGACCTATGGCTGACATCCCCCAAAGCGAGCCATCCACGTTGTTTTTAAGGTGACCTTGCCCAGAGCAAGATCAAGTTTCAGTCTGGAGGACAGGTGGGCAGCTTCACTGATTCCCAAGCTCTCACGTTTGTGCCTTTGCAAAATTCAACAGCATCACCTCAAATGCAGAGCACGAGAAGGCACCGAATGTTACGTTCTGTGGTGGGGTTGGAATTAACAAGGATAGGCAACATCGTCCAAGCTAAACAGAACTGTGGGCCAGCAATCCCACTCGTACACATGCAGCGGACAGAAATGTTTACATATGTTCCAAAAGACAAGGACCAGAATGTTCACTGCAGCCAGTCTGGAAACTATTGAAATGCCAGTTGACAGCAGAATGGATACACGGCGGTATTTCCGCATATGGGAATACTAGGTAGCAACAAGAATGAACAATGCACAACCAGTGCAACAATGTAAATCAATCTCACCCAAACAACTGAGCCAAAGCAAACTAACCTGTTAAATCAGCCCGACCTTCACTGGGGAGGGCGGAGAGGGGTGTAAGAAGGGACTTGGGGACCTCTCAGCTGTGGGTAAATGTCCTGTTTCTGGTGCAGACTGTCACAGGCGTGTCCAGTGAAATTTCAGTTTGTGCACCCCAGATGCCCTTCATGTATACTGCACTTGAATCAAAATGAAAAAAGAACTAGAACCCTTAGAATTAAGAAATATAACCCAATTTTCTTAAATCAATAAATGTGGTGGGCCTGGCAGAGTAGCTCAGTTTGTGAGAGCCGTGGTCGGCACTCTTTGGCCCCTGGAGTGTGGCTCTCCCACAAAATACCACGGCCTGGGCGAGTCTATTTTGAAGAAGTGGCGTTAGAAGAAGTTTTAGGTTTAAAAAATTTGGCTCTCAAAAGAAATTTCAATCGTTGTCCTGTTGATATTTAACTCTGTTGACTAATGAGTTTGCCGACCACGGGTTTAGAGCATCGACCTGATATGCCAAGGTTGTGGGTTTGATCCCAGTCAGGACACATACAAGAATCAACTAATGAATGCATAAATACGTGCAACAACAAACTCCTATTTCTCTCTCCCTTCCTCTCTCTCTCTAAAAATCAATCAATAAAAATTTTTAATATTTAAAAATACAGAAATAAATGAGTGGGAACAAAGCCCAAGGAATCCCCCCAAAGTAAAGCATGTAGAAACCAAAAAAGGATCGAAAAAGTGAGAAAAATATCATTAGGAGTGTGTGAGAAAACCAAGAGATTTAAAACCCTTGCCCAGCCAGTGTGGCTCAGTGGCTGAGTACTGACCTATGAACCAGGTCACGATTAAATTCCTGGTCAGGGTACATGCCTGAGTTGCGGGCTTGATCCCGAGTGGCAGCGGGTAAGAGGGTAGGGGAGGCATGCAGGAGGCAGCCAATCAATAATTCTCTCTCATCATTGATGTTTCTCTCTCTCTCCCTCTCCCTCTCTGAAATAAATTAAAAAAAAAAAAATTTAAAGAAAAACAACCACTAGAAAGACAGAGTTCCCCCCCAGCTCTGCTCTGATCTACTGACCTTTGCTCTGGGCACCACCCTATACTGTCAGGTATGTGTAAGCAAAAGGGCCTCCTCAGACCGCCGTGCCCACCCCCCCCCAACCCCCCCCCCCCCCGCACCACACCCCACTTCAGGGCTCGCTCCCAATCTGGGCGGAGATGCCCAGGACTGACCTGTCAGACCCGTGCTCTACCTGCCCACAGGGAACACCATGAGTGTTTGATGCAAAAGCTCAAGATGAGCACAGGAAGAACAGAGTTGGGTTTTTTCCAAATAAATGAACCAGTTCCTTTTTAAAATTTCACGAATTTACAAGGGGCATAAATAGGTGTGGACAAACCCTTCTGGAAAGGGCTGGGCGATAACCAGCTTAGGCTCTGCAGGCTGTCCTTCCCGCCAGCTCCCCACTCTGCCGCGGAGCAGAGCAGACAGACCACACACCTGAACGAACAGGCGTGACTGCACCCCGTAACGTTTCATTTATGGACACAAGAATTGGAATTGCATATGATTTTCACGTAGCATGCAGTATTACCTTTCTTTTGATTTTTACAGCCATTTAAAACTGTGAAAACCATTCTTAGCTCGGAGGCTGTACAGCCAGGAGCGGACAGGATCTGGTCTGCGGGCCAGTTTGCTGACCAGTCTTAAGACACGACATTAACAAGACCAAACCTAAATTTCTCCTAAAACCAAGAATTTCAAAGCAGGTTATTGATGAGAACACCCCTGGGCCCAATGCAGTGCTAACAGGCAGGCCCCTCCTGCAGGGGGACCATGGCCCGGGCAATCCCCTCCACCCTGGGGACCCCCATTTCACCCCAGGCACCCCCGCCACCTGAGCACCACCCCTTGCTCCTGAACGAGTTTTGTCCGACCCCGCGCTTGGGGCTGCTCCTGTGGGAAGCGATCCTGAGCACGGCACAAACAGTAGTTTTCAGATCAAAGTAAAACAAGGCACTGAGGAAAAATGTGAAGCACCGGCTTTGATACACAGAACGAGTTGTTTCCACGGACCTCATGAAACCCCACACCGAAGAACTTTTTCTTCAAATCAGAGTGAACTGCTCAGTCACAAACAGTACACTCATCAAACACGGCTTTGCTCAGTGTATTCTGAAATTAGTTCCACATGTTGCTGCTAAACATTTCCAGAAGCTGCAAAAGCTCTTTATTGATTGGTGATTTAATTCAGCTGACACCCTGCTCTTTGTGACATGTGTGCAAGGTTCAAATCAATCAATGCACATGTCATCAACCATTTCCCTGCAGAATTCCCATATTCTACATGTTCTCACGTCCTGAAAAAGTCCAGTTCTCCGCTGTGTGTCCGCCAAGCCTGCACGCCTGCAGCTGAGCAGGAGCCCTCGCTGCGGGGGACGGACACATGCCAGGCTGGGGGAGGAACTGAGACTCCATGCTGCTCAGGTTGACGGGCCTGCGTGGGGAGCTGCGCCAAGGACAGTGCAATCCACCCTCCAGGACCACTGATGGGAACATGCAAATGCCCCTCACGCTGGTGTGACACCATTTGTATGAACTCCCCTGGAAGGAAGTGTGCCCGGCATGGGTGGCATTATGGGAAGAGCAGAAACACCAACCAGTGCCAGGAACAGGCTCACACGTCCCCCACCATGAAGATGAAGTGCTTCCAGGCACCGAGCTGCTCACCTGTAGCGTCTCCCCCGTCCGGCTTCCTTGCAACCAGAGGATGCTCAAGACACCTCTGCTCAGCGACAGAATGTTCTAGAGCCCAGGACACCCTCAGTTACTGGGCCAGCCCAGGAGTCTGGGGAGCTGTATGGACCTCGCTGCCACCAAGCGGAGTGGGCGGTGATGTGCCCCTTTTTTCCTCAAAGGGAGCTGCTGGCCAGGAGGGGACATGTTAAAGCTACTCGGCTTCTCCAGGCCAGAAGCCGTCACCAGGGCTAGGACGAGCCACTCCAGGACGCCTCCCCGGTCTTCACCTTCTTGGTCTGCCCGTTGGGCCCGGGGGGCGGGTTCTTATGCCGCTTCTTCCGAAGCTGCTGTTGCAACCTCTCCTCTTTCTTCTTCAGGTAAGTGGTCACGTTGTCAAAGGTGGCCTTGTACAGACTGCTAAAGCCCTCGTCCACGCCAGCAGAGCCTGTGCGGGGGGAACAAGAGTAGAGGCCCAGTGGGACGGTGACGCAGGACATCGTGGGACGCCGCCTCTAACAGCGGGATCTGGTGGGCCTGCCAGGCCCTCCTGCAACAGGGAATCCACCCAGCAACCACCCAGTCTCTGTGGACTCTGGCGCCTTCTCCAAGGTGACTCTCATGAGGCCCCACTGGTAGCCGCACAGCTGGATCTCAGACTCGCTTCTCAGAGAACACAAACTTCTGCTATTCCTGAGACCCCCTCACCTGCTGGGAACTCCACAGGGCCCGTCAGGGAGGCACAGGCCTGTGCCCCTCAGGCATGACCTTCACCTGCCCGCAGGAGTGACCTCCCTGCTCCCTCGGCTCCCCTACCCTTCGGTGATTTTCAAGGTCAACTTGCCTTCCGCGTGCTCTCTCCAGACTCCCCCCGACCTGCACTGCAAGCAGGTGGTTTCTCTGCAGAGCCTCTTAGGACAATTAAGCTTAGCTGGGGCCCAGCTGCATGAGGTGATCTCAGCAGGACGTGCAGGCCAGGCCCCAGCGGCAGGGACAGCATGTGCCAGGCAGGGAAGGGCTTGTTAGTGATGCTTCCACCTGGGTCCCCAAAATTCCTGCTGCAGGTCCACTTTCCCAGTGTGGCCCTCGTAAATCAAGACAGCCCCAACCCCTCCACCCTAAGAGAAAGGATGGAACTTAATCCTGGGATCAGAGCCGATGAGCATGGAGAATGCTTTGCATGGGGAACGCTTTGCATGAGGAATGCTTTGCATGGGGGACACTTTGCATGGGGAATGCTTTGCATGGGGGACACTTTGCATGGGGAATGCTTTGCATGGGGGACACTTTGCATGCACATTGAGATCACTGCTCCTGTAAAGAGACTCTGAATCCATGCTAGGTCCTCTCTGGAGCTCCCAGGAACCCAGACTGGCTTTGCAAGATGTCTTCTGAGCATCAGTTTCGTGATTGGAATGAAGGCACCTGAATTCCAGTGCTGAGCTACAAATTCCCCTTCAGACACTGTCACTTCAAGTCTCTCCCCAAGAGAAGCAGAAGGGAAAACAACCAAGAGTAGGGGTTCCGCCTTCTATGAGTGCAGACAGATGGGGTCTCACCGTGTTCTCTCTCTGACAGGATCCCAGCGCAGCCACCTCAGCACACACTGTGGGCCCTGTGACTGACAAGGCTCACAGAACCCACAGCCTCGCCGCCCTCACTGAATGCAGAGGCTGGTGGGGGGACCTGTCTTCTCCCGCTGCTCTCCCCTCTCCCCTCGGCCTGATGTGCTTGTGAGCACCTGCCCTGGGCTGTGAAAACCCTCAGCGACTCAGCGACCCCGGAGATTGCCCCACACCTGACCTCCTGGCCCAGAAGCTGCACGCACTGTGGAGCCGCTCAATGCCACCAGCTGGGCCTGTGGGTGGCTCCCAGTCCCTCTGGCGGCCACAGGGGCACTGGCCCTGCCTGGGGGCCTGCCACCCAGCTCTGGAGGCAGAAAGGCGGCCGCTGCTCTGACTCAGACCACAGGTCACACGCAGCTCGGCTGTCCTGTCGGTCACACCTGGTTAGTCACACCGAGCATTTCTGCCCGGGTGTGGGTTACCTCCTCGGTGTCCCCCACAGGGACACGTGCACACCCCCACACACCCTATATTCTCACAGCTTCCTACTGTGCACCGCATCCTAGAATCTGCTTTGTCGGCTGTTTCCCTGAAACACAGGCGGCGCCCTCACCTTCCAGCATGGCCCAGTGCCCGCGGAGCTGCGTGCAGACGGTCCTCACCGTGGCATCTTCAGGCACAGGCTGGAGGCAAAGGGAGAACCTGTATCAGAAGGTGCTGCCGCCACAATAATGGGCAGAGCTGCCGGGCCCGGACTGCGGGGCCTGGGAAGAGACCCTGTAAATCTTGACATGAGACCAGGTGAAGCCGGCTCACCAAGCACGGCAGCCACACCTCGTCAGGATAAAACCCACGACATGAGGGCTGCTGGCACCTCACGTACTGGCTTGTTGGGTGTGACTTTATCTACGAAGCCTGGCAGACCTGACAGGTACCAGCTGGTGGCACTCTGTTCTCTGCCACTTCCCAGATAACACCCCTGAAAGGTTCAGTGGTCCCTGTGGACACTCGGCCAAGCGAGCGTCTGTGAGGATAGGAAAGGCACGCTTTTCCCGATCCTTCCCCACGGCGGTCCTGCCAGACACGGGACAGGAAGGAGAGGACGCCCCCACTTTAAGGATGTGGGGCCGACTCAGAGAAGGGGCGGGGTTCACACACCTTCCTCCAAACCCAGAGGCTCCTCTAACCAGTGGGGCCCCTGCCCCAGGCACAAGGCCATGCTAAGCTGCAAACTTAAGGATGACACACCAAGTATCAGCTTCTCTGATTAAAAATAATAAAATAAAATAAAAACAGTGTGACCAGGACAGGAACAGAGAAAACATGCCAGTTTGGGATGGTGAGCCTCCCAAAAGGCCACTGCAGGCTCAGGACACTGGACAAGCTGGCCGGGTACCCAGCTCCCTTCTCCCAGGTCACAAGTCCCACGACCGCCCACCCAGGACACACCCTCTGGCATCAAGGCTCAATCAGCTGAAAGGTATGAGAGCTGTGGCCCTGCCCCCACCCCAGGCTCAGGGGACAGCAAGGGCCCAGCACAACTCACCTGCCACTGGCCGTCCACAGGCCTGCAGAGCACGAGGGGGGCTTCCCGGCAGTCCTGCAGCACCCACAGCCCCCGGCTCTCCTCGAAAGCAACGTCCCACACTCTGTGCGGGAAAGACAGCTGCTGCTTGTAAACCAGCTGCCGCCTGGGGGCCTCCAGCTGGAAGATGTAGACCACAGGGACACTTCCGCGAGAAAGAGAGGGTGATCGTTACAACTCCCACAGCCCACACCGCCAGCAGCTCAGCCTCAGCCGGGCCTGCCCCAGCCAGAGACACAGTCCTCGCCAACGTTCTGGCTGCAATTGCACAAAACCCTGAGCTAGAAGCACGCAGCTGAGCGCTCCCAGACCCTGAGCCACAGACTGTGAGGTAAGGAACATCCGAGTCACCAAGTCCTGGGATCACTTGTTACACAGCAAGGACAGCCAATACAGAGCCAGGCCGTTCCACCTGCAGGCAGCAGACAGAACACTTCCTGGAGGCACTCTCACCTTCTCTAAACCTGCACCCTTATTTCTAAGACTAGAGGTCTGGTGCATGAAAATTCATGCACTGGAGGGGGGTTCCCTCAGCCTGGCCTGCCCCCTCTCACGGTCCGGGAGCCCTCAGGGGCAGGAGGCAACCTGGTGATCAGGGGAAGGCTACGCCCCCATCACACCTCTGCTGCTGCCACTGCTGGCAGCGCAAGCCTCGGCCTGGCCCTGGTTACCTGTGCCTCGGGCTGGCCCTGGGCAGCTGGGCAGCCGCCATATGAGGCTTGCCTTACGCCTCAGGCATTGGCTGGGCAGCCGCCATCCAAGGCTTGCCTGCACCTAGGACCGGCCCTGGGCAACTGGGTAGCCACCATCCAAGGCTTGCCTGCACCTCGGGCCGGCCCTGGGCGGATGGGCAGCCACCATCCAAGGCTTGCCTGCACCTTGGGCTGGCCCTGGGCCACTGGGGGACTGGAGGGCTAAGAGGACTGGGGGACTCCGAAGGCAGGCATGCAGAGCGGCCGGACCCACCTGGCAGCAGGCCTAGCCGTGCTGCACGCCTGCTGCCCAGGAGGGGCTGAGGGTACTGGGCGCCACCATCTTGTGGCTGTGGGTGCCGCCATCTTTGAGGGCATGACAGTCAATTAGCATATTCCCTCTTTATTACATAGGACAAGCTAAGATGACCTCCCTAGACTTGTTATGAGGACAATTGAGGAGCAGAGCACAGAGAAGATGCTCAGGAGGAAGCAGCTAAGGGCATGTGCTACCTAATCCATCTCACCAACCACTGGCCTTCAGGTGGGTCTACCGAGACCGCTCTCAGTGGGACTGACTGAGGCAGACTCTACCACAATCTACCCTTAGGTGAGATTGATCACACACAAAAGACCCATCCGAGGCCTTGCTGTCCATTAAGCCAGTGGATTTAAATAGCTTGTAAAAGACTGCCTGCCTATAGAACCCTCACCCACACGCCACAGCAACTTCAGAAAGGGAGACACACACCCAGCCCCCACAGGGAGCTGTGGTCCCAATACACCAACTAAAACCTCCCGATTTAGGAGACAGAATGTGGGGCCAATGGAACAATCCACGTACTCCCTCCCTTACAGGCTGGAGACCAGAAGCAGTGAGCTTACCAATCACACAGCAGCGCCACACAGCTGTCCCGGCTCCAGTAAGTGATCCTGGATGCGGCAAACCTCTGCAAGGAAAGCAGCAGCTTAACTGCACGTCAGGGACCAACGCCGGCCTGTTCCGCTCCCACTGAGCACGCGCTGCAAGTCTGAGTTCCCACACATGGTCCCGGATGAGAGAGAAGACTAGAGAGAGAAGAGTGCTAGAACTTTCTGCAAACTACGGAGGGAAAAGAAAGGCAAGGACTTGCCCGGCCGGCGTGACTCAGTGGTTGAGCATCGACCTATGAACCAGGAGGTCATGGTTTGATTCCCGGTCAGGGCATATGCCTGGGGTTGTGGGCTTTGATCTCCAGTATGGTGTACAGGAGGCAGCCAATCAGTGATTCTCTCTCACCATTGATGTTTCTCTCTCTCTCCCTTCCTCTCTGAAATCGATAAAAATATTTTTTAAAAAGAAAAAACAAAAGGTAAGGGCTGATTTCCTGTTCCACAGTAACGCCAACATGCCGGGCACGTGGCAAAAGCCTCTCCGTGGTCTGGCCCTCCCTCCAGACAGCAGAATGTCTCCAAAGCCAACGGAACTGGTCAAAAAGCAAGAACGAAGGGAACAGAGAACACAAGTGGAAAAGAAGGGGAATTCGTACAGGCCACCAAAAAACAAAAAAACAAACAAAAAGAAGTGGATTGTTCGATACAGACACAACTGCCGACAGCCTACAGGTGCCCACACGTCCAGCAAGGATGAAACACTGGGCACCAGTCAGAAATGGAAAGGAAAAGGCCTGGCATCCACAAGGCGCAAGCAGGGCAGGCGCCTGAGAGGCAGGGCTGCCCCCGGTCCTGCAGGCCGGTGTCACCTTTAGAAAGAGCTCACATCAACCTCGCTGCTGGAGCATCAGGTTAAGTGAGGCACACAGGTGAGAAGTTAGCAGGAAAAAATCAGGCCTGTTTGCTGCAGCTTCCATGACTGCAGGGTGCGAGCAGGAGGCGCCTGTGGGGCAGCAGAGCAGCTGGAGCCACTGGCCTGGTCCCTGAAGGTGCTCAGCTAGGGGTCCTAGGAACCTTGGCCTGGGTCAGACCCAGCCTGCCCCCTTTGAGGACCTGTGAGGGCAGCTGCCATAGAGTGTCTCAGAGCAGACAACAGAAATGAGAAGCCAAGCCGAGGACCAGGCAGACAAGCCCTGCACTTCACACCCAGGTCTTATCAGACATGCGGGAGAGCAGAGTTCCACATGGGGACTGCAGGGGACAGGGCATGGTGCCCCTGGGGACAGGCAGAGGGTACCCAGCTCTGCAGGACTGAGCAGTCCTTCCCTCCCTCCCCACCAGGACCAGGCGGGCCTCTGGGAAGCTGGCAGGGCCGTCCACGTGACCACCCCGGACCCTGGCTGCACAGAATAGCTCAGGAGCATCAGAGCTGGGTGCCCAGGAGCACAGACTCCTAGGCATCCTGAAAGGCAGCCCACACTTTCCCCCTGAAAATCTCCTTGGCAACCAAAGACCCAGACAACCTGAACTGGGGGGTCATGAGGTTAATCCATGACGGACAACAGAATGCTGAGTGGGTAGCAGCCGGCTGCCCAGCTGATAAAACCACAGCAAGGCTCTCTGCTCTAGCCCCACTATTTTTTCCATTTCCAAGTGGATTAGGGGCCTTTCTATAATTAGTTGTTCAAATGCAAACATGGTAAGAATATAAATTATTTCCCACTTACTTGACTAGCTGCCTAGAATTTGAAATACACGATTTCGCCCAAGCTGGGAAAGTTCCAGCTGCACTAACAGCAGAGAAACGTTTCCAACGTAAACATTTTTTTTCTCAAGACCCGAGTGACCGGAGAGGCACCCTGCAGCCCCCCAACCCAGACAAACTCGGTTACCTTGTCGCTCCAGGGCCCCGCTGGCTCCTGCAGGCTGGTCAGGTGACAGCAGTGCAGCTCTTGGCCACGTCTGTACTCCCAGAGCCGCAGGGTGCGGTCCTGCACACAAGGACAGGTCAGCAGACCTCTCAGGGGCATGGCACCCTCCCCAAGCACCCAGGCTTCCCCCAGGTCGTGGGGATGGTAACTCTGGGACAACCAGAGCACCCTTCTCAACCAACGGCTCTTTGCTCTAAAGAGCTCATGCAAGTCATTCAGAAAAATGGGCCTGGCCAGTGTGACTCTGGTTGAGCGTTGACCTATGAACCAGGAGGTCATGGTTCAATTCCTGGTCAGGGCACAAGCCTGAGTTGCAGGCTCAGTCCCTAGCAGGGGGCTTGCAGGAGGCAGCCAATCATTGATATTTCTCTCTCTCTCTCTCTCTCTCTCTCTCTCTCTCTCTCTCTCTCTCAAATCAATAAAAATATATTTTAAAAAATATTTTAAAAAAAATTTTTATAGAAAGAAAAATGGGTAGCCACACACAGCAAAATAAGCAAAGGACACATGGCAACATGATGTCACATGCCAGGTTATATTTGGGACGAGTATGCACACACATGAGCATACACATGCATAAACACACGGGCACATCAATGATCAGGCATTTGCACAAGGAGAAACACATGGGGATACTGAGCATGTGTTAGCAGCAGTGGTGACCAAATCCAGGTCCCTATAAGACTCAGAAAGGGTTCCTCTACCAACTGTTTGAAATGAGATCACGATGTTATTACAGATGTAACAATAGCCCTTAGAACGGACTCCCTGCACAAGACCCTCGAGCTGTACACACACAGACCTGTACACACACACCCCAAGTTCACAGCCACAGCAGGAGCAAGGCCCAGCCGCTCTAAAATGCAGAAAACAAGCACCACCTAGTGGACGGCCACCAGTGAAAAAGGAACACTGACTCCAAACCACGACTGGGAACAAAGGACAAGCTCTTGGCTGCGAGCATGGCTCCTGCCCGGTCACCACAGAGGAACCCAGAGGGGCCCGTGGCGGAGTGGCACTCACCCCGGATGAGGACAGAAGCAGCTCAGGGTGGTCGGGCACCACGAAGATGCGGCTCACGAACCTGCAGCACAGAGAAGCAGAGTGAGCCGCTGCTGCCGTGACCTCCGCACGACTCCTGCCACCTCAGAGACAAGCCTGTGCTCCCAAACCCCTGACCTCCAACAAAACTGATGAGTAACGTGTAACTGGTGATGGCCGTGTGGACAGTGAGGCGGAGCCTGGAGCTCGCTGGCCGTGTCTTCTCAGGAACCCAACAACACAACAGCCTCCACCAAGGGCGGCCCTAGGACCCAATGAAGCCCGGCCACCCTGCTGGACAGACCCTGTGCTCCTCTCAGCTGCCTGCACACAGCACCAGCCGCCTTCCATGCCGGGGAGAGACATGAAAGACAGTGGGGGACGGAGGAGCAGCAACACTGCCCGAGGCCAGGCTCAGACCAGCTGTCCCTCAGCCTGAGGAACCACCTCGCCCAGACACCCAGCTCGGGCAGAGGGAGACTCACTCAGCGTGCCCCAGGCAGAAGGACTCGATGTTGTGCGGGGCCAAGGCCCAGCTCACCCGGATCTTCTCGTCCCGGTCGGCGGTGAGGACATAGCGGTCGTCAGGACTCACGGCCTGTGCGAGGGTGAGAAAGGACAGATGCAGTCACAGGACAGCCAGAGCCACTCCCCTCCACCACCACCCCTCAGACCTCTTTCTCCAGCCCCCATTCCATATCCATGAAGACACCACCTCAACACAATGCCTTACTGCCACCCATGCCTTCCTGTCCCCCATGCCTTCCTGTCCCCCATGCCTTCCTGTCTCCGGCACCGGAGTCACCTTCTTCTCCCTCCTATTTCACAGTCGCCAAGTCCTGACTCCCCCCATTATACCTGCATGTCCCCGTGGGAACCCACCCCAGTTCCACCACCCATGGCTACTGCCCAGCCCCCACTGGGACTGCTCCTGGCTCAGGAGCTGGGAGGACACCATGGAGATGCCCGTGAAGCATGAAGGATGAACTCTGACCTCATGACTGCGCCCCTCCACTGTATCACCCTGACCTGGGCTGACCTCATGTCCGGAACCACCCAGCGCCTTCCTCACTCGCCCTGCTGTCAGCCTCACGTCCCGGGATCCCAATCCTCCTGCTCATGTATCTGCAAAGGGCTGTCCCTGCCACAGGAGGACCCGCACCCACCCAGCCGCTCAGCGCAGACCCCCGCCCCCGCCCCACCTGAGCCCGACCACAGCAGAGTTACTAAGCACTTCGACCACCACATACCACATCCAGCAGCATCGACAGGTGCCCAAGTTCAAGTTTGCCGTATTCGTTGGGCTCCAGCACTGAAAAGGAGTAAACGTCCCCAGACTTGTCTGCCACCAAAACCTTCTCCTCAGAGGCCGTGAACGTCAGGGCCGTGCACCTCCTCACCACGGTCCTAGGAGGCCAGAGAGAGGCCCAAGGTTGGCTGACAGACTGACACAGGTCAATGCAAGATCCTGCAACAGCCCTGCAAGCCGTGCGCCCCCAGCATGTGGAACTCAGATGTCAGAATGAAATGGAAACTGAAGCCTAAAGGAATTTTGACCCCAACACACCATCCAAACAGGCCCCTGTGCTTCTCGGGAGCACAGGGACACAAGGACAGGAAGGCCGGAGGCCGCCCAGGCATCGCTGCCAGAGGACCCGCAGCCTGAGGACCGCAGGAGGAGGCACAATAAACATGGTAAAAACAATGACGAGAGACAATCAGGCTCCGGGTAAGATTCCTCAAAATTCTCCCAGCCCTGTGATTTCAACAATGGCCGTGCCCATTCTAATAAGCCAATTAAGCAGCTGTGACATCCCAGCCACAGTGCTCTGGAGGAGCAGCTAGCACAGTCCTCCAGGGGCGCTGGGCTGGGATCCAAGGAGCTCAGCCACCCGAGAATCCAGCCCCACCTTCACCCAACCCCCCACGCAGCACCCCTCCCACCCAGCTTCTGCCAGACTCCGCATCATGTCCCTTTGTCTTGCACCAGATGGCGGCTTTCAGCTGCTCAGGCTAAATTGGGCCTGGCAATGATTCCAGGATGCAGCTGAGCTTTACAGAGTAGGTTTAGGGGTTTGGGTCCAGGGGAGTCAGGTAGCATAGTGGTCGGCAAACTGCGGCTCGCGAGCCGCGGTTTGCCGCTCTGTTGACTAATGAGTTTGCCAATCACTGACCTAGACTCTCGATTCCAATAATTACAGGCTGTTGTTGTTCCTTGTGATTAAGCCCCTATCCCAGTGGTCGGCAAACTCATTAGTCAACAGAGCGGCAAACTGCCGACCACTGAGGTAACAGAAGGGAGAGGAAGGGCAGGTCATAGGACAGGACAGTTAGGAGGCCTCCGGGCTTCCCCAGGGGAAAGTACCCTGGGGAAGGCAGAGGCCACAGCAATCTTCCGCCTACACAGGGTCTCCTACAGGGTCCCTACACAGGGTCTCCTACACAGGGTCTCCTACAGCGTCTCCTACACAGGGTCTCCCATAGGGTCTCCTACACAGGGTCTCCTACACAGGGTCTCCTACACAGGGTCTCCTACAGGGTCTCCTACACAGGGCCCCTACACAGGGTCTCCTACACAGGGCCCCTACACAGGGTCTCCTACACAGGGCCCCTACACAGGGTCTCCTACACAGGGCCCCTACACAGGGTCTCCCACAGGGTCTCCTACACAGGGTCTCCTACAGGGTCTCCTACACAGGGTCTCCTACAGAGTCTCCTATACAGGACCTCGTATACAGCGCCTCGGCACCCTCCCCTCCCTTCATGGAGTGCCTGGGTTCAAAAGCTCCCCACAGCACACATCCCAGCAGCCACTCTCCCCATCTTTAGACCCTGTGGGTAGAACAAACCCAGATCTGATGTCCAGAGGCTCTACCTTTTCCAGGGGCTTGTATCATTTGAATACAGGTGTTTTATAAAATGGTGTGGTTTCGTGTGTAAGATTTCTCATTAATACATCAGAAATATAAAATACCGCCGAAACCAGTTTGGCTCAGTGGATGGAGCGTCGGTCTGCGGACTGAAGGGTCCCAGGTTCGATTCCGGTCAGGGGCATGTATATTGGTTGCGGGCACATCCCCGGTGGGGGTTGTGCAGGAGGCAGCTGGTCGATGTTTCTCTCTCATCGATGTTTCTAGCTCTCTATCCCTCTCCCTTCCTCTCTGTAAAAAATCAATAAAATATATTTTTAAAAAAAAAAGAAATATAAAATACCAAAATAGAAAACAACATGTCCTCATCTTTTATTCAAAAAACCTTGTTTTTCTGGCCTCAGTTCTGAGCCTGAAGTCCTTCTGACTTGCCCAGTTCACAGGTTCTCTGCTCTTTGTCACTCTAAACTTTACCATGAAAAATGTCATTGCTACCCATAATTTCCTTCTCAGCTTTTCCTCAGAACCTCCAAGGTGAAGTTTTAAAGCAGCTGCAGTAAGGACGTGCCCGCTGGAAGCTGTAAATTCCCACAGTAGGACACACTGTGTAACCCGAGGAACCAAAAAAGCTGTCTTCACCTCCCTGATCCCATCCACACCCCCGACGCTGCACTGGTCAGGTCCTGCCGCAGAGAAACCACAGACCTGCAGCAGACATGGGCCCCGGGCTTTGAAAAGTATGCCGGCACGCAAGCGCCAGGAACAGGCTCACCCAGCCTCCACAGCCCTGAGCGGCTGTCTCCACGCTGAGCTACCGAAAGGCCATGTGCAAGTAACCGGTGTATGGGCTCCTCGACCACAAATGGGAACCTGAGTTCCCTAACACATAACCAGATGAGAAGGGAGCAGCCCAGTGGGAAAGCAAAGCTCGCTTCGAGAAGCCAGCGCACAAGACACTGGTTCTTAAGAATAAAATGTGCTCCCCTCACTCACACTTACGTAAACAGGACACCAACTTCCTTCTACCAGACTGTCTGTCGCCATTTTTGGAACTTCTCCTACAGATAAATGAGGTTTATTATGTTTGGGAACACCAGGAGACACCAGGGACACAGGCACAGAGGGCCGATGTTGTGAGAAGGCGGTCAGAGGACAGCCATCTACAAGCCAAGGAGAAAGGCCTCCGGGCAAACCCTGCCGACAACTTGATCTCAGAATCCCAGCACCAGAACTGTAAGGAAGAACTCTGGTTTTTTTACGCTGTGGTGTTTGTCACGGAGGCCCAAGCAGAGAAAGACAGCTACCATCCTCTGTGACTGCTCTCACTGGCTTGCTTCTCTCTGGCTTGCTTCCCATCCTCACATCCCTCCCTCCTTCCCACAGGCTGTGGAAGCAACTCAAAACCAAGGCCAAGTACAAGGATCCCTGTTGGAGAAGCTCAGTCAGACCCCCAAGGCCCCTTGCAGTATTTACCCCAAATCCTGAAAGCACTTATCTTCTAGAATCTAAACACTGGCTAATGTCCAGGCTATTTAGGCAAGAAGATGCTGCCTAACAGGCCTTTCAAGTTAAGGATGATGTGAATTCATAGCAGTCGGCTACAAAAAGCGATTCATTATCAATTATAACCTGCATACATGGCAGCAAACTTTCACGTTACATTACAGGGAAACTAACTGCCTGTGGGGAGAACTGGAGAGAGGAGGTGGAGAGAGATTTACAATTCACTGTACATCCTATATCCTTCTGTTGAATTTGTCTTTTAAAGCTGTTAAGTCATCTATTACGGTCATCTATTGCCTGATATATGAAAACACACATAAGATAAAAATGGAATACTGTTACCAGGCTTTATTTTTAACCTGAATGGAACACAGGGCAGAGTGGGTATTCCTTGCTTGTGATGTCACCTGGAATTTGGCTTTTTATTCTTCTCTTAGGAAATGAGATGAAATAAAAATTTAAAGAGCATAGCTGTCCCCAACACAAAGGGAAATTCCTTAGTCTTGGTCATTTAGTAATTCAAACATTACAACCGGCACGTGTTTTCCTGATTATCAAGGGACATTTAAACCATGCAGCTTCAGGGAAGACAGAAAGAGGGGACAGGGGCTGACTCCGCCCTTCCAAACTGACTGGGATCAGCTTCCAGACTCCTGGCCAGCAGTTATGAGTGAGAACCATGTCCCCACCCCTGTCACAGGCCCTGGGCATACAACTGGAGCTACGTGTTAGTTGCATATTATAACCGTTACTGTCACTACTGTTATTGGCAAGCAAGTGTAAGTTGTGTGTTCAACAGGGTAATTATTCAACATTAGCATTTCATACCTGACACTCAGACATTGCCATGGTTTTGTACGGAAAAGAATCAGACGCTTACTGTCATCGGTTAAAGCAAAATAGCTGCCAGACTTGGAGAAGGTGGACGCCAGGATCGTGTCACTCCCCTTCTCCACGGGCTGTCCGTCCTCCCTGAGAAAGAAGGAGAACGGTGAGGCCTTAGCTGAGAAAGGCTGCATTCCTCTAGGCCAGCCTTGTTCATCTTTAATGTGTACAGAGGTAGAAAACGCCTGAGGTTCATGCAGCCAGACTATCAGACCTATTAGGGGACATGGGGAGGTTCAAACAGTCTAATGTTTAAGGAGTAAAAGCTACCTGAACAGAACAATTTCTCAGTGTACACACCAAAATAAAAAGAGCTGAGGTGGAAGGACCCACGTGGTCTACTCCCTCATGGACACGAACTAATCAAGACTAGAAGCAGGAGCCCAGCCGGCGTGGCTCAGTGGTTGAGTATCAACCTATGATCTAGGAGATCTCGGTTCAATTCCCGGTTAGGGCACATGCCCAGATTGCAGGTTCCATCCCCAGTAGGGGGTGTGCAGGAGGCAGCCAATCAATGATTCTCTCTTATCATTGATGTTTCTATTTCTCTCTCCCTCTCCCTTCCTCTCTAAAATCAATGAAAATATATTTTAAAAATTTTTAAAAAGACTAGAGGCAGGGATTAAATAATAATTTTTAAAAAGCTGAGCCACATGACCAATTCTAGTAAAGAAAGTCACCATATAAAATCATCACACTTGCCCTAGATGGTTTGGCTCAGTGGATAGAGGGTCGGCCTGTGAACTGAAAGGTCCCAGGTTCGATTCCGATCAAGGGCACATGTCCAGGTTTTGGGATCGATCCCCAGTGGGAGACTTGCAGGAGGCAGCCGATCCATGGTTCTCTCTCATCATGGATGTTTCTATCTCTCTCTCCCTCTCCCTTCCTCTCTGAAATCAATAAAAATATATTTTAAAAAAATAAATATAAATAAATAAAATCATCATACTCTGCTTTTCTTACCTTTCAATTAGCTAAGTTAATTTCATGCAACTGCCCCCAGTGCACTTAAAACTGATTGCATTATTTCAAAGTGCCAATAAGATCGTTATTGACAAAAACTAGTTAAAAGTACTTAGAAAAGTCCTAATATTCTTAATGCCTAATTCGAAAGTCCCACATTTCTTTCCTGAGGTACCCAGTTTTCTACACAGCAAGGTAAAGAGAAATGAAGAGTTCAGTGAGAAGACAACCATCTCCTTCTTAGGCTATCAGGTCCCACTACTCAAACCATGAATCGAGTCCTGAGGAGACTTCCCCACTATCTCACCCTTTATTTTCTTGTGACTTCTTTTCTGCAGTACTGCAATCATATGTGAAGAGGCTGTCGTCATCATCACTGAAGAAAAGTAACAGAAAGATGTTTAAAAAGTACTTTGTTAATTAAAATGCTCATTTCTTTTATTTCCCTGGAACAGAAAAAGACTGGCCTACTCATTAAGTTAAGGGTCTCAGCCACAACAGGTAACTAACTGTCTGGGTTCGCTACCTCAGGCAACAGTTATGGAGCTTTATTCGCCTAATCTCTATTTGGGTTCGCCATACACAACTGGCATGGTTCTGCACAAAAATCCGTTTAGTGAAATGAGTGAGAACAAAAGTCAACAGAAAGTATCCTACTCTTTCAGGCACTAGCACATGAATGTAAAATGGTTATGTTTGAAGAAATGTGTTCTGATATTGTTTTCAGTGGGTTTTTTGTACCTAAATTTAAAACTGCCTTTTCTAGTTTAGAAAAATGTCTCACCCAAAAAAGCTCCCTTAGCTGCCAAGCACTGACAATACAGGAGCCCCCCATGTTCCCCATTACACCCTAAATTCTCTACTATATATCCCTCCCCCCACCCCCTTCTAGCTCACAGAAGGCATCTTGTACAAGTGTATAGCCTGTAAATGACTGCGCTTTAAACTCTTCACAGGGAGCACTGGAGCATAGAAAAGAGTAGTCCTCCAAGTCAGAAACTGTGCGGGCCACTAAGGAAGCAAGCAGATGGATGTCTCCCTGGGGCATGTGTGAGACACGGGGAGCCTCGAAAACAAAGTAATCTGGGATACGTGACAGGTTTGTGAGTAAATGTAACACTGAGTTGGGAGTCCTGAAACCAGGACACTGAACAGTGAGCACTGATAGTGCACTTGTTAGGAGCGTTGTCGGTTTCAAGCATGAGAATCAAAACCCTGAGAAAAGAAACGGGTGGAAACGGACCACTAACTAACATCCCTGAGGCTCCCGAGACAAGAACAATGGCGCAACGAACATTTCCTGATTTAAAAATCCCGAGCGCTGTGTACGCACTGGGGAACCATAGGAAAGCAAAAGCAGAACGGTGTGAAGGGCCACCAGGGAGGTGAGCGCTGCGGGCCCCGAGTGCACCCGCGAGTAAGGAGTGTCGCTGAAGACCCTCGAATCCTGAAGAGCGAGGAGGGCGGGGTCGCTAGATGCGGAGGGGTGAGAGGAAGCAAGGCGCCAACGCAGGGCGAGGGAGGCCAGCGGGAGTGCGCCCGAGAGCCAACCCCTCCAACCAGGCTACCTTCCTCCCCACGCTCCGATCTGGCGGGCGTCCCCGGGACCCCGCTTTGGCCCCATCCAACCCATCATTGGGGCCCACCTGGCCCCCTCAGACCAGCCATCGAGGGGGCGGGGCCCTGGACAGGTGGCCAGGGGAGCGCCCGGGGCGGTTCTGGGGAGAAAGGCTGGAAGGAATCGGTGCAGGCACGCAGCCAGGCCGAAGGGGCAGCGGAGGGCCCGAGGGCGGCGGCGGGACTCCCGCGGGGCACCCCAGCACGAGCGCAGCCCCGGGCGCAGGGAAATCGGGGTCTCCAGGCCCCGACGCGCGCCCGCAGCCTGGCTGCCTGCTCCAAGGCCAGACCCCTCACCTGCCCGCGGTGGTGGTGGCCAGGAACCGGCTGCCTCCCCGCACCACCAGCGCCTGCCCGCACAGAGCCAGTCCCGCGGAACTCGCCATGAGCCCAGCCGTCGCGCTAGCACCCACGTGCGCCGCCCAGCGCCTCTGCCCGACCGCGCCGGAAAGTGACGTTGCGCGCAGACGCAGCGAGGTGACAGGTCACCGGTGACAGCGCCGACCCCGGGCATGCGTAGAAGGTCTTCTCTCCCTCTTCAGCCTGCAAACCGGGTTTCCTGTCTCTTGGCGATTCAGGGTCTGTCGCTGATCAAGTTTGTCCGGGGGAATACACAGCACACGCGATAACGCTTGCTTGATGTTGGTCTTTTCCTCCAGACGGAATAGGCCGGCTCTGAATTCTAATCATGCACCATGAAACCACATGAGGTCTGGCCCCACAGGACACGGAGCAGTGCATAAATGAAAACTTAGAGAACTGTGCTTGGCCACAGATGTAAGCACAACTCAATCATTTTGATCTTTTTGAGATGCTAAGTCACTTGCCTCACACTTTGATTTCTTACAGTACTTGTGCAAACAAGACTGATTTGCCTCAAGATCTTTTTCTTATCAAATTCCCATATCTTGCTTTTTAATTTTAATCAAGTCTGAATTGAAATGTTTTTAAGCTAAGTCTCATTTTCATAATCTTTCCTTTTTTATGTCTCTTCTGGAGCTACTTATTTTGTTGTGAGCTATTAGACATTAACGTTTGCCTGCAAAAGTATTGTTTAAGTGGGTTTTATCATCATTACTCTTATATATAAGAAAACTATAAATTTCATCATTACTATGATGTGTTGATATTTTACTATCTAATTATCTTAGCACATTACCCAAAACCCACAACTTGAATTTCAGTTCTGTGTAATTTGTCTGTTGTTGTTTTTTAATTTCTTAATATGGCTTGTTAAATTATCACCAAGCTTTCAATTCTATGAAATTTTAAAAACAATGAGGGTATATTAATCATTTACAGCTTTGATAAAAATGGAGAATTACTTGGTTTCATACCATCTCTCTTGGTGATTGTTAGTTTGCCGAAGGAGGAACACACGAGGCCAGAGTGGTGAGGGATGAGGAATTTATTTTATTCGATCAGCCCCCAGTGATGGGAGTCAGCGGCTTTTAAAAGACTTTTGGCGGGCTTTTTTTCTGGGTGGAGACTTCTTTGTGCATACCCGGAGGGGAGATAATGGAATGTGGTCACCGAAAGTGAAATGTAATCAAAGGGAATGTCCATAGTGAAATGACCTGAAAAGTCAGTCCCCGGGTGGGAGGGGTATCAATTCAATTGCTCCATCAAACCTCACAGTAATTTTCTCAAAGAAGGCAGCTGTGTTATTGGTAACTCTCTCTGCTATCCACTGCCATAACAATGCATGGCAAACACAAAATTTTGTGACCGAAAACAGCATTCACTTAGCTCGATTCTGTGGGTTGGCTGTCCAGGCTGCCCTTAGCTGGGTGGTTCTTTTGGTGTTGAATGAGCTGTGCTCTGTGCCTCTGGCCAGCCACCTAGCTAGAAGAGAACTAGCTGGTTTGAATGGCCTGGGATGGCTCATCTCTATTCCATCTGGCCTCTCGTCCCCCAGAAGCGTAATGGGTATGGTGTGCATGGTAACCAAAATCAGGAAAAAGCCCACAAACCTCATGAGATCCACGCAGAACTAAGTGCACTTTTGACACAGTCTATTGACCATAAAAAAAAAAAAACAAGTCACAAGGGCATTAGGAGCCCAGGGGTGGGGAAATAAACTGCCCCTCCTGACAAGCAGTGCAGCAAAGTCACATACAAAGGGCCTGAGCAAGGGAACTGGTGGAACAGTGAGGGCATTTTTAGAGTCCTATCTACCACAGTCCATCCTCTGGCCCCAGTGATTCATATCTATTCACCTGGAGAGCACTTACCTCCTCCCAACATCCCCAAAAGTCTCCTCCAACCCAACATCAGGCTCAAAGTCCAGGGTCTTGGGATCTGTACTAGGTTGGATGTGGCTCCTCAGGTGCAGTTAGCTCCTCTGGATCCAGAGACCTACAAACTAAAAGGCCAAGTTATCTCCCCTACACAGCCACCCTGCCCCGGTGAGCTGGGAAAGGAAGGATAACCACAGGAAACACTTCCGTTTGGAAAGGGGGAGCCTGGGATACACCCAGCAATCTCCTGTCTACAGCAATTCTGAAACCCACAGGGAACTGTCTGCAGGGCTCCCAGGAGTGGGAAATATTCCTTGATGAGGTAAGACATCCCATCCTGACTCTTGCCTCTGCCCTCTAGGATATCCCTCCTCTTCCGGCACCTTCTTGATCACTTTGAAAAACTTGCCCTTTGAGCAACTCTCTTAAACCTTTGGCTGCCTTAGCAAGTTGGGGGCCCAGAGGCCTTTTTTCACTTTAAACTTCCCAGTGCCCTTGAGCCAGCAGGTGTGCTTTGTTCCATACAACTCCCATAAAAACGCTGTGGAGCCCGACAAGTGTGGCTCAGTGACTGAGCATCCACCTATGAACCAGGAGGGCATGGTTCAATTCCCTGTCAAGGCACATGCCCAGGTTGTGGGCTCGATCCCCAGGAGGGGTGTGCAGGAGGCAGCTGATGAATGATTCTCTCTCATCATTGATGTTTCTATCTCTCCCTCTCCTGTCCTCTCTGAAATCAATAAAAATATTTTATTTTAAGAAAAGCTTTATGGAGATGTCAGCATTGCAGTTGAATAAGATAGATCCCTCATCATGTCCTGTCCCCCCCCCCACCCCATCAAAACAATGTAACATCCACAGGCAAAAGTGCCCTCGTGGGAGCTGTGGGGTCCAGTACCATATGCCAAGGAACCCAGGAGTATCACCACCTATGCGTCAGATAATAGGCATACACACCTCGGTCCCAGCTGTAGTGGCTGCAGTGGCCCATGAACTGCCTCCACCCCTCTCGGCCACAATCTGGGAGCCCCTGGAAAACACCATCTTAGACCATCACCCAAGAAAGAGCTTTGGTAGGAGTCCAGGTTTCCAGTGGGCAAGTTGCAGCACATCATCAGAGCAAAAAATATGAGGGTAAGAGGAGCAGTTTGACTTTGCCAGCACCACCCCTCCCCTAAGGCAGCCCAGCTTAGGGCCAAGAGAGACCTTTTCAGCCATGATTTCTCCCACAGGAGAAAGTGAGAGCACTTGAGTGAGCACCCAGCTTCCCCAGCTGTGCCAGATGCTGCTGAGGAGTCTATTTCTCCCTTGCCCCGACCAGAGTACCGAATTGTGAGGCTGGGAGAGCAGGAGATAGAATTCTCAGAGGAACTTACAGGGACATCAACACTGCTAAATGCATCACAGACTCTATCAAGAAGCCGGCCCCTGACCCGCTAGAGTGACCTGCAGAATCCACAACTGGCCCACAGGCATCCAGCACACCACACACCTCCTCCACACACACTTCTACCCTGTGAGCAGCTCCCTGTGCGTTCCCAGTGGTGGTGAGAGCCAATTTGGGCAAAGGAATAATGAGCACACATGGGGAGGGGAGGGGAGAAGGGGGCTACGTCTGTGGGACAAGGAGAGACATTAATGTTAATAAATGTTAATTAATAAACTTGAATTGTAGCACCACTTTTGGAAAACAAAAGCAAGTGTCAGCACCCGCCTTTTGCACTGCAGGATCCAGAAAAGGCATGGAGCTTAGGAATTCTACCACAAGAGGGAGCAAGACACGTGAAGCAAATGTATCCACAGAAGGTCTGAAAGACAGAATCCCTAGCTGGGCTAATGGAAGGTACTTCTCTCCCAGAGGCAGTTAGCAAAGATTGAGGAGGTGGACTGCTACTTCAAATGTGAAGACAGCAGCACAAGACTTCAAAGAACATGAAAAATCCAGGAAACAGGATATCACCAAAGGATCACAATAATCTTCAAGTAACTTATCTACAATGGAGATCTTGCAAGTTACCAGATAAAGAATTCAAAATAGCTGTTTTAAGGACTCTCAATAAATTGCAAGAAAGCAGAGAAGGACAATTCAATGAAATCAGTAAAACAATGCATTAAAAAAAATGAGAAGTTTAACAAAGATAGAAATCATAAAAAAGAATCAAAGAAAATTCTGGAGCCTAAGAACACTATGAATAATTAAAAAAAAAAAAAAGGCAATAGAGAGCATTAACAGAATGGATCCAGCAGAAGAAAGAATCTGTGAGTTAGAAGACAGAAACTTTGAAATATTCCAGTTGGAAGAGAACAAAGAAAAAAGAAAGCCTAGTCAGTGATGGCGAACCTATGACACACGTGTCAGCACTGACACGCGTGCCATTTCTGATGACACGCGGCCGCTGAGGCGGCCGCATGCCGAGGATGAAACATTTGCTGCTCCTGAGGATGAAACATTTGTGACTAGAGTCTTGGAGTTAGTTTTTTCCTCAAAGTGACACACTACCCGAGTTATGCTCAGTTTTTTGGCGAAGTTTGACACACCAAGCTCAAAAGGTTGCCCATCACTGGCCTAGGTGATCTATGGAATACTAACAAAAAGAACAATTTGGCCAAAACCGGTTTGGCTCAGTGGATAGAGCGTCGGCCTGCGGACTGAAGGGTCCCGGGTTCGATTCCGGTCAAGGGCATGTACAATGGTTGCGGGCACATCCCCAGTAGGGAGTGTGCAGGAGGCAGCTGGTTGATGTTTCTCTCTCATCGATGTTTCTAGCTCTCTATCCCTCTCCCTTCCTCTCTGTAAAAAATCAATAAAATATATTTTAAAAAAAAGAACAATTTGCAAATTGTTGCAGGTTCAGAAGGAGAAGAGAGAAAAAAAGGGGCAGAACACTTATTTAAATAAATATTAGCTGGGAACTCCCCAAGTCAGGGGAAAGATTTGGACATCCAAGTTCATGAAGCTCATAACTCACCAAATAAACTCAACTTAAAGAGATCCTCTCAAACACACATAACAATAAAGATAAAGTAAGAGATCCCTAGCTAGTTTAGCTCAGTGGATAGAGCGTCGGCCTGCAAACTGAAGGGTCCCGGGTTCAATTCCAGTCAAGGGCACGTGCCCTGGGTTGCAGGCTCGATCCCCAATATGGGGGCATGCAGGAGGCAGCTGATCAATGATTCTCTCTCATCATTGATGTTTCTATCTATCTCTATCTCCCTCTCCCTTCCTCTCTGAAATCAATAAAGATATATTTTTAAATGCATTATGAAGTATCTCATACATGTCAAAAATATATAAGATACAAACACTCATGTACCTACAACACACCTGAAGAAATAAAGATTACTAATGGAACTGAAGCCCAATGCTCCCTTCCATGTGGCTCTCACCCCAATCCACCCCCCACCACCACCACCACCCCTCCAGAGGGAGCCATTATCCTATTCTTGTGGTGGCCTTTCTTGTTTAATGAGTAGGAAAGTTTTTATGTACTCTGGATACTAATTCTTTTTTTATTACTAATTCTTTATGAATTAAATAATTTCCTAGTTTGTCTTTCTTAACTTGGAATGTCCTAGATACAGCACGTGTGTGTGTGTGTGTGTGTGTGTGTGTGTGTGTGTGTATTTAACACCAAATTCAAAAGAGAGTAGGTCTGTAGACATTTCCGCCTGCCAGTGCCCAGGCTGAGGCAGACACATTTCCTGTGGCTTTTTTTTGCTAGCAGGTGGCTTTTCCCAGGTTTACCTTGTCAGTGAGGCGCAGCTCTGCTAGGGCTTCCTCTGCTCTCCAGCCCACTCCCAAGGGTTCACAGGTCCCAAGTCTTGTCTTCTCTTCTCCTGATATCACTTAAACCATGGGACGGGCTCACTGAGATCCGCAAATGCTCCCTGGGCAGTGCGCTGGGCTTCTTGGGTTTTCTTTCTTCTGGTGTTTTTTTGTTTTGTTTTGTTTTGTTTATTTGTCCCTGGAGAACACTTCTATGGCCCAGGACATTCCAAACTATGAAAAGATGATCACATGAGACCAAGATGGGTATCACTCAGAAGAGCCTGGTGGACACGAAAAGCAAATCCATGTGGGAGGCAGGCACACTCAACCCAGGCTTAGGAATTCCCTCGGTTAGGAACCCAGAGAGACACGAACCTCAAGGACATCACTGCACAGGGATCATGAACAAGCACCAGCAGACAACAGGAAACAGAGCTGGATGTGTGAACAGAACTGGTGATTTAAATTATGCTTGTAACGTTTTGCCCAGAATTGCTACATGTTCTGTAGCCCAAGGGTTTTTCACAATACCTAGTGACCAAATACTGCCAGGAAGAGAAGTCATTGCATGTGTTTTCAATCACAGTTTTAGGTGCTCCCATTTCACTTTAATTTTCCTTATTTCCTTAATTTTCCTTGGCAAAAAAAAATTTTTAATTTACTTTTCCTGTATGCTGAGCTACCTGTTTTTATTCTTTTTTTTAATTTTTTTTATTGAGATATTATATGTGTACATATCTTACCATTACCCCCCCACCCCACACCCATACATGCCCTCACCCCCCAGAGTTTTGCGTCCATTGTTTATGCTTATATGCATGCATACAAGTCCTTGTTTTTATTCTTTTATTAAAAAGAAAATTATCATCCTTGGCCAGGTATCTCAGTTGGTTAGAACATTGTCACAATATGTCAAGGTTGTGGGTTCGATCTCTAGTCAGGGCACATACCAGAAGTAATCAATGAATACATAAATAAATGGAACAACAAATTGATGTCTCTCTCTCTCTTTCCCCCTCCCCCTCTCTCTCTAAAATCCATAAATAATATCTTAAATAAAAGTAAAGAAATTTATCTTACTAATTTAGAAAAGCATAATATATAGGGTCATTCTAAACAATATTTTAAAACCAGTGAAACTGAAAGCTCTTTAAAAACAATCTTAATTTAAATGCATAATTAAATTGTGTTAATTTTCATAGGATAGTGGCATAATACATTCTTTTTTTTAAGATATATTTTATTGATTTTTTACAGAGAGGAAATGAGAGGGATAGAGTCAGAAACATCGACGAGAGAGAAACATTGATCAGCTGCCTCCTGCACATCCCCCACTGGGGATGTGCCCGCAACCAAGGAACATGCCCTTGACCGGAATTAAACCTGGGACCCTTCAGTCCACGGGCCGATGCTCTATCCACTGAGCCAAACCGGTTACGGCCATAATACATTCTTTTTGGGGCTTACATATTAGACAAGAATGCAGCCGGACTGATGTGGCTCAGTGGTTGAGCATGACCCAGGAACCAGGAAGTCACAGTTCCCCTCCCAGTCAAGGCACATGCCTGGGTTTTGGGCTTGATCCCCAGTAGGGATCGTGCATGAGGCAGCTGATCTATGATGCTTCTCTCTCGTTATTGATGTTTCTATCCCTCTCTCCCTCTCTTTCCCTCTCTCTCAAATCAATTAAAAAAAAAAAAAAGAATGCAGAGCTAAGGTGTGCAGATGGCGTGATATCTGAGTATTTTTATTTTCTTCTTTGACCCCAACACCTTTGAGTTCACAGTTTGGGTCCAAGTAATGCTCCAGTTATCTAGTAAGTTATATTTTTAAAAGTTTAATTTTTCCTTAGGAGACATCTAGTAGTTTATATAAAACTATAGGTGATTACAAAAGAATATGGACAAAGTAAGTTTTTGAGGTTGTTAACCTCAAACTAGAAAGCCGAAGTGAGAGGCAAGCAGTGTTTGAGAACAAAGGCTAGCTAATCAAGAAGCAGTGACTGAGGCAGAAACCTAAATAGTGTTCCAATAATGGGACTGAAGGCAAGAGGTTTTTATGAGAAAAAGCAGGGAAATCATTACATGAACAGAAGGGAGGGATTTGTATTGCTGTTAATAAGCTGAGTTATTCTTTAGCTACACGTGGCTGTTTACTAATTCTAAAGAATGTCTTTATTTTTAGTCCTATAGTCAGGGGGTGTTTCCTGTTAGCTTTACAACTGTTTGGAAGACAATGCTGCTCGGGCCCAGTCCGAAGGTTATTTTGCCAAGTTCAAAAGTTCAAGGAGTAAGACATGCAGGCGGGACCTCTGGAATTGCTGCCCGACTCTATTTTAAAATGGCTCCACTTGTGCCAACTTTTCACAAGGTTTTACCTAAAAATGCGGGGTTGGTACTTGGTAGAGCTCCAGGCAGAGGTGATAGGTGCCTGCAGAAAGAGTTTGGACGGAGAATTAACAGTTGGAGGACCGACCCCTGCTGCCAGCAAACTCTAGGCTAGTTTCTTAGCTGATTGGAAAATATGGTCTAATCCCCTCTCCACAAATACTCATTAAATCACCAGCCCTTTCTAGCCTCTGCATCTTTGATTTTTTGGCAGCACTTTATATTTGCTTCTTTTTTTCTAAAATATTTTTATTGATTTCAGAGACGGAGGGAGAGGGAGAGAGAGAAACATCAATGATGAGAGAGAATCATAGATTGGCTGCCTCCTGCAGGCCCCCCACTGGGGATCGAGCCCGCAACCTGGGCATGTGCCCTTGACCGGAATCAAACCTGGGACCCCCTCAGTCCACAGGCCAACACTCTATCCACTGAGCCAAACCAGATAGGGCTGTATTTGCTTCTTGCACTTGGCTCTGTGTTTTCTATTCCTTTTGGCCAAATGCAGTGCAGACTAGTAATAACCTCCCCACCTGACTGCACTAGGTTCCCAGTAGATCCTGTGCCCTCCAGGCTTAGGCATTGATCATACATGCTGCCATAATGACCTTCACATGCATAATTATGTTGGTTCTTTGAAAACCATTAAGATGACATCTCCCTACTCACTGGGTCTCTTCTTCCCCAGGGCTCCCCTCAACCATATCTGCCCCCCTCCTCAAATCACTCTGGCTGGTGATCACACCCCATCTCACTGGGGGAGGCCTTTTCACTTTGTTTGTTCTTGAATCTTAAGACACCAGCCAGATGTCTACCTTTAGCTGATTGTGCCTGCTGTTGGGGCTCCAGATCCTGTGAAGGAAGGTGAAGTGGACTACCCAAATCCAGATCAGGTTCTCCAAGTGGCAGCTGTGGGTAATCACCTTCAATTATATTAAATTATATATATATATATATATATATATATATAATTGATTTCAGAGAGGAAGGGAGAGGGAGATAGAAACATCAATGAGATAGAATCATTGATTCACTGCCTCCTGCACGCCCCCTACTGGGGATCGAACCCGGAACCGGGCATGTGTCCTGACTGGGATTTGAACCTTGACCTCCTTCACCTTCCATTTTCTTAATCACTTGTAAAAAAGGACAGTTCACAAAGACAAGCATGAACTTTCCCCTGGGACAACAAAGTTAATTTGGTTTGACCAAAGGATAATTACTCTGTTAGCATGTGGGGGTTTTTTTCTTCTCCCTGTAGGGATGTTAGTAGGACAAGGGTCTCAAGGTCTGGGCAGTTCTAAATGTCATTACTAAATGTTATCCTTGCTAAATGTTAAAATGTAATACAGTATTTTGCAGGCCAGCTGTAAACAGGATGAGCTTGACAGGAACCCAAACGGGATACATGTAGCCAACTGTAAAGAAGAAATCAATGTGTAATCAACCAAATATGTATATAAGCAATGGCTAACTTGGATGTAACACTTTATTTAAGGACACTGGGCATAGAAGGAGTGGGGGCGGGAAGACATGATCAAAAGGGAAGGAAGCCGATTACTAACTACATTTACTCCACGATTGTGTCTAACTCTGGGGAAAATTTACACTGAAAGCTATAAACATTCAGGTAAAATAAACTTGCATTTCTGATCTGCCTGGATCCGGTATTAGTGTTGTCACGGGCCAAAAGCGCGCTCACGGTCCGGCCTGAGGTAGCCCAGGACACGGGGCAGTAAACAGAGGTGACCACAGAAGACTACGCCGAGGGGAGGACGGAGTCTGATGGGATGCCGCAGGGTGGCCGCGGAGGGAGGCCGGGCACGTGGTGCGGTTTGCACTTACGTGCAGAGGGGCTTCAAGCCCACCAAACATTACAGGTCTGTCGGCCACGGCCAGAAAAACTCCCTCCGACCCGCGTTCCGCACACTATGACAGGAGGCGTGCCTGGCAATAAGCACGGTGCGGTCCCTGCGCCCAAGCTGCTGCATCACCCGGGTCCGGGAGAAACACCAGTCCGCGACCCACGAATCCACCGGAGGACAATCCCTAGTCGCCCCACGGAGAGCCGGGAGCAGCTGGGGTACGCGCTCGAGACCACGCCTCCGCCCCGCCCCGCCCCCTGTCCCCTCTTGTGATTGGTGCCCAGGGAGCATGTACTCAATGGCGCGCGCGCAGAGGCTGCTTCCCCTCCCGTCCCTGCCTGGGATTGGTGCCCTAGGTTCAAGGGGCGGGCTTTCAGCTGGGGGTGCGCGCGCAGTGGTCGCGTCAGTCGGGAAGCGACCTCCTCTGGCCGGCCGGCCTCGGAGTCACCGCGATGGCGGCCTTCGTTCTGCTGCGGCAAGGGCGAGCCGGGGCGCTGAAGGTAAAAGGGAGCCGGGCGGTGCCTGGGAGCCCACGTAGGGCCGGGGCGAGGAGCGCGGCCCTAGCGGCCACCTCTGGCCGTCATGGGAGACGCTGACCCGCTTCCCGGCGGAGGGGAGAGCGCCTGGCCCGCGCAGCAGCCGGGGGTGGGGGCCGGCGAATGGACCCCCGACACCGGCCGGGCCCCCGGGGGAGCCTCCATTGTGCGGAGCTTCCGGGTGGCGTGCTCCTCCGTGCGCTGTCCAAACCGTTCCGGACTGCGTCTTTACTTACTGAACCAGGAGAAGAAATGAGGGAACTCCTGGGTATCGAGCTGACCTGGTAATTCATTTCGCAGTTACTAAAAAGCAAGCTTACGGTACCTCGTGTGTGAAAAGAAAGGAAGAAAGAAAGGCTTTCTTCCTCCATATGTTAAAAACAGGCCACTTCACTATATTGAAAATGTGAAAAGGTTCTTATTACCGAAGCAGTAACTATTCATTCCAAAATAATTTAAAGTACAGATGGGAAATCTGTTGTCAAAGAGTCTACTATTTACGCCTGGATGTATCTAGTTGCAAATGAGTTTTTCTGCTTTCATATACACACGTGGGTAAAGTTACAAACAAAAAAATAGTTTCTCCTTCAGATGTACACTACAGACACCTCTGTTCTGTGTGGAGCATCTAAATCAGTGCCCACCGCGTAGTAATAGTAAATATATGCTGAGTAAAACAACAGTTTATAAAGTGCTTGCCACTTATGATATATTGTAAACAATTTTGAAGCAATTATTAATCTATATCATTTTTCAGTTACTATTTTAAATATTATCCTAAATTATTTTCTAAGTATAGGAAAACATTTTACAAAGAGAACCATAGTATTTTGCAGGTTAATAGGTAATTGGAGACTACAAAAAAGGATGCACAGGAAAAAGTCTGGTTGGAGAAGTACCTAAATGCTAATAGTGCGTGTTCTTTTCTTTTTTTAAAAATATATTTTATTGATTTTTGACAGAGAGGAAGGGAGAGGGATAGAGAGTTAGAAACCTCGATCAACTGCCTCCTGCACACCCCCCACCGGGGATGTGCCGGCAACCAAGGTACATGCCCTTGACTGGAACCGAACCTGGGACCCTTCAGTCCACAGGCCGACGCTCTATCCACTGAGCCAAACCATTTTCAGCGGTGTGTGTTCTTGAACTCAGGTGTTTTTCTCTTTTTCGGTGTTTTATAATCATTATAAAATATGCCATGTGAGTGCAAAGCAAAGCATTTATATGTAGTAATAATACATAATCTTCATATGTAGTAATAATTGTAAATGGTATAATGCTAAAATAGTCTTTAAATTATTTTTTAATTTTTACATTACAGTTTACTTTCAGTATTGTTTTGTATTGGTTTTAGGTATACAACATAGTGGTTAGGCAATCATATACTTTACAAAGTGTTCCCCTGATAATTTCAGTACCCACCTGGCACCATACATAGTTATTGCAATATTACTATGTTCCCTGTGCTGTACTTTATATTCCCTTGACTATTTTGTAACTGCCAACTTGTACTTCTCAGTCCCTTCACTTCTTTCCCTTAGTCCCCCAACCCCACTTCCCTCTGGCAATTACCAGCCTACTCTCTGTGTCTGAGTCTGTTTCAATTTTGTTTGTTCTTCAGATTCCTAAAATTATCCTTATTAATTCTTTTGTCAGACTCTGCTTCTGGAAGGACAAGTGTTTCGAGGACTCGCGTCTACAGCCTCTCTCTCTGCAGAAACAGGAAAGAGTGACAAGGGACTGCCACCAAACTCCAAGAAGCAAAGTCCACCAAAAAGTAAGATTTTGATGGTGGTCACGGGGGGAAGAATGCAAATAAATCAGTCAGCTTTCCAGGAATAAAAGAGTCTTACTGGCTCCATAATTTATGATTGTTCATTTCCAGCAGCATCCAGTTTATAATCAGACATCAGATCTGTAACAGATTTTAGACCAAACACATCAGTAATGTAACAGTCTTTTACTCAACATTTAGCCCTGAACTGGTTCTGTCTGTATTTACTGAATGATGTGTAGCAGCGGGATACAGAGTATAAAGGCTCTGAGTATTCAGATGGCCCTAATACAGACCCCGTACTCCCATGACGTGGCCATAAACCCCACTTTACTTTTCTTTCCCTGATTGTGACTTTTTTCAATGTTTTGAGACTCCTCTGTAGTCTCCCAAGCTTTGCTCAGCCACAGTCCAGGACTGCAGGCATCAACATTTTGTGACTGTGAAGAGAGCAGGCACCATTTTTCATTATATGACTGACTTTGATGGAGTATGATGTCTGCTTTGTTTTGAGCTCTTCTACAGTCATTTTGACTTTTAGCACCAGTTTTCACTTTACTTTTCCCCTGAATACCAATGTAGCAAATCCTCATTGAAGGAAAAGGGGAAATGTAACTATGTTTTAAATACTTCTCTTCTGGGAATCTTATGTTCTATTCCCCGCGCTCATTGTTAATTGATTATAATCCAGATTCATTGCATTTGGTCTTAACTGATGAAACTTTACTAAACTCTTTAAAAATATATATGGTATCTGTAGTCTCTTGGCAAATCTTTTGTTTTCTTTTTTATTATTGGGGTGACATTGGTTAATAAAATTATATAGGTTTCGGGTGTACAATTCTATAATACAACATCTATTACTGTGTTTTCACCACCCCAAGTCAAGTCTCCTTCCATTTATATCCCTTATACCCTCTTCTACCTCCTCCTACCCCCCTTCCCCTCTGGGAATCACCATACTGTTGTCTGTCTGTGAGGGTTTTTTGTTTTTGTTGTTTAATCCCTTCACCCAGTCCAGAAACCCTCCTCCCCTCTGACAGCTGTCAGCCTGTTCTCTCTCTATGAGTCTGTTTCTATTTCATTTATTAGTTTTTTTGGCATATATTTAATATGCATGTGGAGTTTAGAATGATAATTTCAGTTTGTCTTATTTTCGTGAAAATACCATTTTCTTAGTTTAAAAGTGTTTAGATTCTTTTGTTAGGTCCCTCCTTGGTCTGC
The DNA here is from genome assembly GCF_951640355.1 of Cnephaeus nilssonii. NCBI lineage: Eukaryota > Metazoa > Chordata > Mammalia > Chiroptera > Vespertilionidae > Cnephaeus > Cnephaeus nilssonii. Next base: position 7,364,277 of record NC_137074.1, read on the forward strand.
ACACAAAAGCATGAGTAGGTTCTAAGAGATTGGCCCTCTGTTGAAAGTGCCAACCTGCCAGCTGCCTTTCACACGCCATTGATCTCAGCTAAGAAGACACCTTCCTGGTGGTGTCTTTGGCTCCTGTACACTGGAGGCCTGATTTTGACAGGAACGTTATTTAATTCTGTCCTGTACCTGCTTCATTTTTAAATCCAGTGTTCTCTTTTTTTAATTCATAAGTTTTAAAATAATTATCTTATACATAAGGACTTTATTTATTTTTGTGTGGACATAAATATAATACCATTATCACACTTAAAACATGTTTATAAGAATGTCAGTTAAATTCTGTGGGTGCCGGGCATGTTTCTAACATTCTTTCATTGTTTACTGATGAATGACTAGTTGAGTTTCATTACTAATATTACCCTTGGCCTTGGAGAAATTTTATCTTTTTCTTTCTGGGCTTTTTTCCCCCTGCTTGGTCAGTAAGTTTTTTATTGTCTTTATCTGAAAATATACATTAAAAATTGTGGTTTGGTTTATTAGCTCTCAGCAGCCCATTCCTGAGCTCTGAGGAAGCTTGCCTTCTTCTGAGCTACCAAATCTTTTTTCTAGACACTTTGGGATGTCTAGAGACATTTGGGAGTGTCTTCTTTCTTAGGCCTCCTGCATAGACAGGATTCTCTCGTATAGCAGCACGAGATTTCTCACACATCTCCTTTGTGTCTGGAACTCCATCGTTCTTTATGAACTTAGAGAGTTGTTTTTGGTAGGCATCTTTATCTTCTTCCATTAGGGAGCACATATAACCTGCAACGTTCTGACCTATGATGTACTTCCGCATTGAATCCCTTGCTTTCTGAATCATAACCAGGGAATCATTTAGTACTGTGAGGGATAGACAAGCCTCCATCCATAGCTCCCTTCAGGGCCCCAAAAACTTTATTGCCAGTAGTAGTTCTGACAAGCCCTGCATCCAATAGCAGGTGAAGGCACCAGGTTGACCAGCGATGCTTTCCACATTCTATTCACCTGTAGCCTCCTCCACTTGGCCTTCATAGATCTTGCCCATACCAACTCTATTGAGAAGCCTGCAGGCCAGTATAATATACTGTAGCATAATTTGTCAGGCCAACCTTCACTCCATACTTTGGGAGTTCATGAGTATAAACTGCACAAACCATTCTGTCTCCTTCTATACAGGCACAAGCAATCTGACAATTCATATCTTTGTTACAGTACTATCACCCTGCTTTGGGGTGTGTTCTGCTTATTTTTATCCTGGACTGCCAAGCATTTATGGGCATAGTAATCAGTTTTTCCCTCTCATCACCCTCTAAATTTCACTTGGTATCTCTTGAAGTAGGCCTTATTTTTGACAACTTGAACAAACCCTGTTTTGCAGAAGAGAGATCCACGTTCGTGGCTCTGAAATTTTATATCTACAATCCTGCTTCATAGGCTTGTGAAATTGGGTTAATAGATTTTAAAATATGGTAGAGCCAAAGATTCCCTTTTTATAAATACGCTTCTGTATGTGAGTGGGAATGAGGTGCTTCTCCTGTGACAGTTTGGGGTGCAGTTATGAGAAGGAAACCCTTAGCTGGGAGTTGGCCTTGGCTTGTAGCTTTTGCCTCTGGATACAGCAGGCCCTGCAGGCCCCTGAGCCTCAGACCCTTCCTGCCTTAGTGGGGTCAGCACATCCCAGAATTTAAAAAATAGTGATCCCCATTTGAAGACAAAGAAGTAATGCTTCTGAATAGATGTGTGCAGGTGTCAGTGTTTCCCCAGAGCTCGGTGATTGGGAAGCATGAGACGGAACCGCTTATCGCCCACAGGTGGCACACTACCAGATTAAACCCCTGCCAGTGGTGGGTGTGTTTTATTACATTTGTCTTTCAAGGAAAGTCACTACCAAACTAAAACATTGTCAGATCTATTGGCATCCTGCTTCTAGACAAGGTGGGCTACATAAGGCCTTGGAAATCATTTGGTCTGGCCCTGCCAAAGCATTAGAGGTGCGTTAATTAAATGTTTGACCAAATATAGCAGGCTCATTTTTAAGTTGATTGTTTTGAATGGCCCGCAAATGATGTTATAAATATTCAGATGGCCCTTGGCAGCAAAAAGGTTCTCCACCCCTCAATAGACAAACGTCAGAGATTTCATGAAAACACAGGTAAAGTCATCCTTACATTCCAAGTGAGAGCCATTGTTCCTCTCCGTGACTCTGCTGTGTTCCAGGAACATCGTTCTGCACTACTGAATGCAGATTTGGTGTGAGCACTGGCACTTTGGTCCAGCAGTTACTGGAGGCAACCACAGACCATAGTGGCAAGCTTCCTTCTGAGTCACAAAGGATGCTGGCTGTGCTGAAGCGGGTCAGAAATGGACTCGCAATAAAAAGCAGAATGCAGTCGTTTAGTCTATCATTGTTAATCTCATTTGAAATTTTCTTTCCATTTTTAGTAGGTGATGAATCAACCTATAATGCAGTTTTGATAACTTATTTACAATTTTAAAAACCTCCATAACAAATTTTGGAAAATTTAGGTATAATTTTTCTACTCAAAGAGCCCATCTAAGATAAGCCTTATTTTAAATTACCTTTTTTTAAACCCCATCCCCTTTTCCACCCAGCCCTCCCATTGTAACCATCAGTTTGTTCTCCGTGCGTTTGTTTTGTTTTGTTTGTTCATTTGTTTTTACATTCCACATATTTGTCTATCTCTGACTTATTTCACTCAGCATAATACCCTTTAGGTCCATCTATGATGTTGCAAATGGCAAGGATTCTTTTTCTTTTTTGAATTGTTGAGTAATATTTAATATATATACCACATCTTTATTCATAATCGATGGACATCTAGGTTGCTTCCATATCTTAGCTATTGTAAATAATGCTGCAATATATCTTTTCGAATTAATGTTTTCATTTTCTTTGGATAAATACTCAGAAGTAGAACTGATGGTTTTTATGGTAGCTCTATTTTTTAATTTTTTTAGGAACCTCCATACTGTTTTCCACAGTGGCTGCACCAATCTGCATTCCCAACAAGAGTGCACAAGGGTTCCCTTTTCTCCACATCCTCCCCAACACCTGTTCTCTCTCTCTCCCTCTCTCCTCCTCTCCTTTTCTCCCTCTCTCTCTCTTTTTATTTTTATTTTTTTAATATATTTTATTGTGGGGGGGACAATGGTAAGATATGTACACATATAATACCTTAATAAAATATATATATATTATTGAATTTTTACAGAGAGGAAGGGAAAGGGATAGTTGGAAACATCGATCAGCTGCCTCCTGCACCGCGCCCCCCCCACTAGGGATGTGCCCGCAACCAAGGCACATGCCCCCGACCAGAATCGAACCCGGGACCCTTCAGTCCACAGGCCGACGCTCTATCCACTGAGCCAAACCAGTCAGGGCTCTCTCTCTTTTTATCCTTACCCAAGGATATGCTTTTTTATTGATTTGAAAGAGAGAGAGAAACAGAAACATCAATCTGTTGCCTCCCGTAGGCTCCCCGACCAGGGATCGAACTCAAAACCTAGGTATGTGCCCTGACCAGGAATTGAACCCTCAACCTATTTGGTGTACGGGACAACGCTCCAACCAACCCAGCCAGGGCATTTGTTCCCTTTTGATAATAGCAGTCCTGACAGGTGTGAGGTAGTATCTCGTAGTTTTGATTTGCATTTACCTGGTGATAGTGATGTTGAGCATCTTTTCATATGAATATTGGCCATCTGTATGTCCTCTTTGGAGTAGTATCTGTTTAGGTCCTCTGCCCATTTTCTAATTGGATTGTTCGGGGTTTTCTTTTTTTCCTCATTTTTAGAAAATTTTTGCTCAGTGTAGAAGTGGATTAATGACACAGGTGAGCAGGCTATTGGGGTTTGGAGGCCAGCTTATCCTGTACATTGCCATTAGGCATACCTGAACTGTATGGTTTAGAGAGACAGGGACAAAGGGAGAGTTCAAGTGTGTATCCGCTTCTTTGCCTCATTTTTATATTTGGCATGATCCTGGAGCTCTGTGAGTTCTGAGAGTTAACTACATCAGCACCTGCTCTGGGCGGTCAGGATGCAGATTCTACGCTGGCACCTGGCCACAGAATTAGACGTGGCGTGAAGGAAGTAGTGCTGGGAGTGGAGGTGACGGCTCTAAACAGTCACCCATGCTCTAGTTCAGTCAGATCCTTCTACACTGCCATTAACCTCTGGCCCATTTCTGATTGTTTAGTATTTCTGTTTTCTTTCATTGTTTTCTGTCATTCTATTATATATGAGTCCCTGAGCTCAGAAGACAAAAACCTTTTGGCTCAGTGGATAGAGCGTTGACCTGCGGACTGAAAGGTCCCAGGTTCGATTCCGGTCAAGGGCATGTACCTTGGTTGTGGGCACATCCCCGGTGGGGTGTGTGCAGGAGGCAGCTGATCGATGTTTCTCTCTCATCGATGTTTCTAGCTCTTTATCCCTCTCCCTTCCTCTCTGTAAAAAATCAATAAAATATATATTTTTTAAAATAAATAAAAACCTTTTGGATACTGGTAATATAGAAAAGCTAGAAATACAGTTTTTTTCACTTTAGAGACATAAGATTGATATCTTTTTAGTATAAAATTGACTTCTAGACTTGAAAATCAAGACTCTGGATTTAGAGTTTGCTCATTTGTAATATTTCTTAAGTTTTTACTTTAGATTTGAAAAGTAATTTTAATTTATAAAAACATGTCCTATATTTTTCTTTTAATATGTATACTTACAAAAGATTTACCCCCTGAGAAAACTGAAATTAGCTCTAATCAATGTACTGTGTAATTTCATTTTTCATAATTGACTTGACAAAAATGTAAGACTTTTTTATGTTAGTGCTTACTAGATTTTGTGCAGTAAACCTGTTGCTTCCAATGATATATATGATGTTAAATTATTTTAGACTTTTGTGGTCTTATAATACTTTGCTTTCCTTAGCTAAAGAAATCCCCAAGTGGCTTATGATTTTGAAGGACTTCTCTTCCTCTTAGGGCAATTTCATTTGAACTACTTTATACCCCCTCTCTGAGCCCCCCACTGTGTATGTGTGTATATGTGTGTGTGGTGTTGTGTGTGCATTTGTTTGTTTGTTTTATTAACCCTCACAAGAGGATATTTTTCTATTGATTTTTAGAGAGAGTGGAAAGGAAGGGGAGAGACAGAGAGAAACATCGATGGGAGAGAGACACATAGATTGGTTGCCTCCCGCACATGACTGGAGATCGAGCCTGTAACTGAGGTATGTGCCCTTGATTGGAATCAAATCCAGGATATTTCATTCTGTAAGCTGACGCTCTATCCACTGAGCCAAACCGGCTAGAGTATGAGCCCCCCCACTCTTAACACACATGGATGTGTATACCCCAAGCCCACACCAGACTTTTGTCTCTACTTTTGCTTTGCTATTTTGTTCAAAGAGTTCAAGTTCATACAATGTGGGTAACTTCTTTAATATATGAGAAGCACCAGTTTTTTTAGGGTTTTAAGAAATACATTTGTAAAACTTCAACAGTCATCTGAAAGTATCTTTATATTATAGTTTAACCATCTTAAATTTGGATGAAATAGTTTAAAAATAATTACCAAAGAAGCTCTCTTGTGAAAAATGGGAACGTTTGTTTCTGTTTTAAAAAATCCCCATTTTTAAAATTTCCATTTACAAAGAAAAAAAGCACCTACATTTCTTACTGTTCTCTCATGTGGTTTGGCTTTCACTTAAGAGTGGGTTCCCCTGAAACGTTTCTTGGGATTATTACGTTGAAGATGTTATAAATGACAAGTTGGTATATGATGAAATGTCTGTGACATTGATGAATTTAGATTGTTTTACTAATTATTAAAAATAATCCTCTTTATGCCATTTCCTAGATGTAGTGGACCCAAAAGAGAGGGGCAAGCTACTAACCACTCCAACAGCAGCTGAATTATCTAAAAACTTAACTTCACCCAGTTCTTACTCATCAATTGTGAATCAAGGTGGGACAGTAGCTAGCCCTAACCCTGGTGACAACGCACTATTCACAGATGATGGGGTTGCAAAGTTTTTGTCAAGAAAGACTTTGGTAGAGTTTCCTGAAAAAGTTCCATCTTCATTCAGAAAACAGGGCTCTGATTCAGAAGCTCTTCAGAAGAGCAAGAGAGTGATGGACAGTTCATCTTCATCGTCATCTTCATCCAGCTCCTCTGATTCAGAGTCTGACGAGGAGAAAAATGGCTCAGAAGTTGATTCTCAACTGGTGAGCAAAGGCAAAGGAAGGGTTTCAAAATTAGAGGCCTCCCCTTCCTTTGAAAAGAGAGCCTCCAAAATTTCAATATCAGCAAAAGAGAAAACCTGGTCACCACAGCCACAACTGGACCTCCCCGTGCCAGAAAAGCCCCATCAGGCAAAGAAAGGGACCTCCATTATGCCGTTAAAGGACAAGAAAGATGAAGCAAAACCCACAGTACCCAAGTCACAAGTAGGTGAAGAGTTTATGAAGCAAAATATAAAGGAAAAAAAACTGCAGAAAATAGTTAGCTCGAATAAAATAGATGAAAGCCAAAAGCCATTTGAAGGTAAAAAGATTTCATCTGACCATACAAAATCAGGGTTACCTGCACAACCGAGTGGTGGCCCAGTGCCCACTCGATTGACAGAAGAAACCACCGCAGGAAGACGGCTGCAAGCAACTCCTCCTGAGACCAGACGAGGAAGCTTAGAAAAACAAGTCCCAGAGCCTGATGGGGAGGTGCCTCTTTTCCCATTCAAAAAGGAAAGTTTGGGGAAGCAGGCAATAGAAGGACCCTCAAAGGCTAACAAAGAGATTTTGGAAGATCAGGTACCAATGAAAAATTTGAAGCCAGTTCCTGTTCCTAATAAAGAGGTTCTCCATGAAAAGACAACAGTACTAAAGCTTGAGGCAAAGGGTGAAATCATGGAAGACTCAGCAACCCAAGTGGGAGACCGGCAGGACACACAGGGTACACCTTGATTGTTGAGAACTCTGCTTGTCCTTCGGGGGTGGTTAGACTGAAGAACTAGGATATGAGGCATACTATGATTAATCAGATTCAGTAGGAGAAATATTGCCTATAACTCTCAGATAAGCAGAGGAGTCTATGAATTATGAATAATACACACCTTATAAACAAAATCCCTAAAACGTTTTACAAGGAAAGAGTCAGCCCTTGACACTCCTGACTGTTCCTTAGCCAGTATAATTTTGAACACTGGCAGTGTAACTCATCACCCTCAACTTTGGAGGGTGTGCCAGTGTCCGCTGCATGAACTTGCAGTGCAGCCCACTGAGTGGAAAGGGGAGTCCTGTTTAATGTGAAGGGCGGTAGTTACACTTGGTCTGATGGACTGCGTGAATCTTTTCACTGGACTTTTCCTTCTCTGCTTTACTGAAAAAACAGTGGGCTGCTTTCCTTTTCTATAATGAATTTTATGAAGGGCTTTTTTGCTACCACAGGTTTTTAAAGGGAAACTGTTTATTCTTATTATGTTACCATTTACTTGTACATTGAACTTCATAAAATACAGTGTGCTTTAGGTAGGTCATGGCAAAACAGTAAAGGAGGTCTCCAATTTTAGGGTCTGTCTCTCTTCAAGACACCTTTAAAATGCATTACTAACAAACCCAGCTCCTTCCTGTCTGCTCTTTATACTTTTTAAAGAGTATACATTTTTTCCTGATTTATGTTACCTGGTCATTGTTATTGGTTGCGTTATGTTGACACAATTTACGTGTTTCCTTCCCTCCTTTTTCTCCGTTTGTCATTAATATGCACAGTGCCAGCGCTTACCAGACTGCTCAGGACCTCAAGAACTGCCTTGCCTAACGCTCCTGTTTCAGCCATTATGTTGTAATGAGGAATACCGAAACCTTCAGGAGGAAAGCAGAATTTGGGGTTTTCAGATTGCACATCTTTTTGAAAAAACTTTGCTCCTAATTTTTCATGGATGTGTGAATTTTCCAGTATTCTCTTTGCCCTTTGGAGGAGAGTGATGCGTCCAGGAGCGCAGGGGCTGTGTCTGTGCAGTGGGCTGAATGTCACTAAGTCCACCCGGCTCCGTGCCTTCCAAGGGGCTCGGTTTTTGATAAGTTTTCTATACCCATGTTTACCTTCACTGTGAAGATGCCCCACACCACATCGAAGATACTCGACTCGTGGAGATTGGAAAGGTGTCAGCTCTTTAAGACATCATTTTTACTTAATACAATTAAAAAAATAAAAAAGAAAACCAAAGCTTTTGATATGAATTCAAATAGTGGGAAAATGTATTTAATGTTTTTGTGCAGCCCAGAGAGCTCCAGTGAGAACTTAACCCGGACCTTAGCCGACATCCCACGCAAGCTTGATCCTGCCGTCATTCTGTCTTGCATTCCACCTTGCTGGCGAGCGATATTTCTTTTGCTTCAACCTCACACTTCTAGTTTTAAGATTACCAAATATCTAGTGTATGGGTTTTAACTTTTTTCCACTTAAGGAAACAAAACTAAGTAATTTTAGTCTATGAATCTAAAAATCTAAAATTTATCAACAACTTTAAAAAAAAAACGCTACACATCCCATTTCCAGTACCCCTTAACTGTGTTGTTATTAAAACAGTTGGAGTTTGTTTAATTTTCTTGTATTCAGAGACTTAGAAGAGAGTCACTGCTTTTGAAAATTTTCTTCTGTAAATGTTTGTTTCTGTTTATTTCTAGTAGATCTTATATATTTTTCCCCTGCATCTTTATGTCACGTGAAAGTCCCGCCTTCATAATTGTTCTAGGCATTTTCAGAGTTCTGACAAGTCCAGGGTCTACAAGTACAAAAAGCAAGATGTTAAGACACATTATAACAACTATTCCATTTCATAGGCTATATATTTTAGAATAGATTTTCAGCTAATCTCTTCATTTTGGTTTTGAAGATACTGTTGCTCTCATGGGCTTTCCTTTTCTAATTAAACACTCCATAGCAGGTAGGGTTCTAACAAAGCTCTTTCCTTGTCCGATATGCTCACTGTACATTTCCCCCACAGAGCCTGCACCAGCTGCCGCACCAGCCGCCGCTCCTGCTGAGCCGTTCGACAACACCACCTACAAGAACCTCCAGCATCATGACTACAACGTGTACACCTTCTTGGACGTGAACCTGGACCTCTCTAACCGGAGGTTGCCTCAGCCCTCTTCTGGCCGAGAGTCACCTCGCCACTGAGAGCTCAGTTTAATGATCACTTCGTTGTCCGCTGTGTTCTTGTCTGCAAAATAAAGTCTGCTCAAGTCGTAAGGCCTGGAGTGTCATTGGTTTCCCTTTTATGCCTTCACAGTGAATGGCGAATTAGCAGCACGACTGCTGATCATTTACTTATTCAGCATGTGTTTAGGAATTTTTCTTTAAAGCTATGGCTCACTGAACACATGCATAAAATTAGAGAATGTGAGTTCTTTCTAACTGTGTGGTTCTATGTTGAGCCCCTCGGCAGTTTAGCGTTAATCTGGGTTACCAACTAACTAGGTGTTGACAAATGGAATGGCAGCTTCTAATTTTCTAGACCTAGTTCTTAATAAATTAGGAGTAGGAATTTGCTAATTTTAACTACTGCATTGCAAAGAAATATTAAATCATAGCCTTTTGTTATCAGGAGAAACAATCCTTTTGTTCACTTGAATTAGGTATTTGATGTAAACTCAGAAGCTTTTAGTGGTGGGATTAGCTAGAGGAAATTTTATAGGGTCCAGCAGCATCTTTGTTCCCAGGTGGCCACAGCCGACCCAGCTAAATTAGCTGCGGTGGCCGAATAACCTTCCATCCTTCAAAATGTTCCATGCCTTGGGTGTGTGTCATGCAGTGTCTGCACCAGGCACCCTGTGGGGACAAAGTAAGACTGCTCTGAGACAGCAACAAATCTCGGTAAGAGTGCTGCTGATTCAGAGCTGAGATAAAAGACAGCATCCAGTCCTTGGGCAACACTTAAACAGCCTGCCATGGAAAGTTCGTCTGCACATACATGACAGTTTCATGATTGGCTTTGTTCTCACAGAATCCCTTGTTTATGGGCTTCATTTCATTTCATATGAATTCTGGTCCTTGGCCTCCAGTCAATTTAGCAAATACTGTGGATTTGTAACTCATGATTCACATTCCTGTAATCCTACATTTCTTAAAATTAGTCCAAGTAAGAATACCAAAATTGAAAACAGTCTTGAAAACTAGTACTAAGATTGTCTGCCTCAGATTTTCTTACCACCCAAGAGGCTTAGCAACTCAGCAAGTCTTCTAAGCACATTTTTTATTATAAAAGTACTAAAACCACATTACCAAAGGGAAAATGGAAAGTAGTAAGATTACCTAAAATCCAATATGCTAACCCAGCCATTATTAACATTTTACATGTTTCCCCAGTGGTGGTGGTTTTAGTTCGATGTAATAGTGTATAATGTACATACAGTTTTCTTCCGTGCTGGTTTTTTTTTTCATGTAATAGCTTGCTTGTCAAACTGGCCCACAGAACCCCTATAATGTGCTGGGGTCTCAGGATGGTAGGGGAAATAGAATATGAAGCCACAGAGTGTGTTTCCCTGGATTGTTAATGCCACAGACTTGCAAGTCTTTATCTAAAAACTAGAGGCCTGGTGCATGAGATTCATGCACAGTGGGGGGGGGGGGGTCTCCTCAGCCTAGCTTGCACCCTCTCCAATCCGGCTCCCCTTGGGGGATGTCCAACTGCCGGTTTAGACCTGATCACTGGCAGTCGGACATCCCTCTCACAATCCAGGATTGCTGGTTCCTAACTGCTCACCTGCCTGCCTGCCTGATCACCCTAACTGCCCCCCCTTGCTGGCCTGATCACCCCCAACTGCCTCTGCCTGCCGCCTGGTCACCCCTAACTGCTCCCCCCCCCCCCCCCCCCCCCCGGACCTGGTTGCCCCTTGCTGCCCCTCCTGCCGGCCTGGTCTCCCCCAACTGCCCCCCTGCTGGCCTGGTCGCCCCATGCAGCCTGCTGTCCAGTCATCCATCTGGTGGTTTCGGTTGTGACAGCCCCTGGCTTTTTATATATTAGGATGAGTATGAGTATATTTCAATTTGTTTGAAGTTTTCCCTTGGAATCAGTCCTGTGGGGTTGATTTTCAGTCTCCCTGGGACTTTGGTCCCCTCTCCTCTGCCCACCAAAAAGGCTTGAAAAGCAACAACAGACAGTGCCTGGCGGGTCTGCGTTTTAGACCCATTGTCGCTAATGACTCCTTCATGTCCCATCTGGTGGCGACACGATGGTTGCCCACTGAGTGCAGTTTGCAATCTGTGTTATTTCCAGTGTTCTCGTTTGAGGAGTACTGCCAGAAACAGCAGTGTGAATATAACTTGTTTTGTGTTTGGTATTGTCTCAAGATGGATTTCCAGAAATAGATCTGATGGATCACATGTGATTCGTGAACATTTGTCTTACTTTTGTTTCTGTGAGATTTTTTAAAAATATATTTTTAATGATTTCAGAGAGGAAGGGAGAGGGAGAGAGAAATTGAAATATCAATGATAAGAGAGATTCATTGATCGGCTGCCTCCTGCATCCCTCAGACTGGGGATCAAGCCTGCAAACCAGGCGTGTGCCCTGACCAGGAATTGAACCGTGACCTCCTGGTTCATCACTTGATGCTCAACCACTGAGCCATGCTGCTGGACTCAGTGAGATTTTTTTAAACCAGTTTAATAGGTTTGAGCTAAATAAGGTAGGTAATTGTTTTATCTTCTATATTTTTCCTGTCACCTGCACTCTGGATTCTTTCTAGACATTTGATCTCTTGTAACTGTCAAATCCTCTGATGTTTACTGGCAGCTGGCTAATAACTGAAAATCGCAGATGACTGGGACGGGCATAGGGTAGAGGGGTGTCTGATTCTGCCTCCAGGCATGTGCTTTGTATTTTAATAGTTCTGTCCTCCTGCCTGTCTCTAGCATTCAGAACCAGGCAAGTGCTCAGCAGCTCGCTACCCAGCACTGTCTGACCTGGCCCCATGCTGGCACCAGGAAGTAATCCGAGGCCTGTGAAATGAGCTCACCCACAGCACAGAACTTCCTGCACCCCATAGGATGCTGCAGGAGAGAGAAATGCTACTAAATCGGTTTGTCCTGTGGAAGCAGGGAGTGGCGAACTTTTTTAGGCTTTGCCACATACCTACAGTCAGTGTTGCACAGAATTCTTTTAACCCTTTAAAAATGTTAAAATCACGGTTAGCTTGTGTGCCTTACACAGGGCTTCTCTGAGGGGCCCCCAGTTTGTGGACCCCAGTATTAAAGGGCTCGCCATAGATCACTGAATTGAATAAAAGGGCTGGCCAGAGAGAAGACTCAACAAGGGGTGTGTTCTAGGTGTCCAGCCCCCCTGGTCCTACCTCCTCTCCCTGGCCCTCTGGCCCTTTTCCCTTCTCTTGCTCTTATTCTAGAAGGGATCTGAAACAGCACCGCGGGGGGGGGGGGGGGGTCAAAAATTAACAGCTAAAGTGCTGTTTCTTCTAGAGCAATTTTCACTCATGGGCCTGTAATAAACATTACTGTAAGTGTCTCCTAAGTCAGGCCTCGTCTGGGACTGTGGGTTCAGAGATGACAAAGACAGTCTCTCCAGGGGAAGGGAGGGAAGCTGGTGAAAAGCACCGGGAGGTAAGGTGCCGCATCCAATGACTGCCGGGTGATAACGGAAGTGAGCTGACTGGGGAGGAGGTGGAGGTGGGCGTTCATCACAGAAGGCTGTGTGGGACATGAACCCACCAGGTGCCGGAGGAATTGTGGAGGGGCCTGCGGGGTCTTCAAGGCATCGGGATGGGATTGCAGAGGCCTGGATGCTGAGGCATCCGTTGGTTTTCAGGAAACTCAGTCCTTCGGCATTGCCGGAGACCCCGTTTGAGAGGGGGACACAGCCGGCATGAGTCATGAGGGCTGAATCATGAGGCTTGGGCTCTGCTCTCTGTGAGTCAGCCCCGGCTGCCATATCAAAATACCACAGTGAACGGCCTAACCCACAAATGTATCGTCTCACAGTTCTGGAGGCTGGAAAGCCCAAGATCAAGGTGCTGGCCGACCCAGTTCATGGTAAGAGTGCTCTTCCTGACCTGCAGTGGCTGTCTGCTAATACCATCGCATTGGAGATCAGGGCTTCAATATGTGAATTTGGAGGGACACACACATTCAGTCCACGTCAGACTCTAACCTGTAGGAAAAGAATTTAGTGTAGCTATCCTGTTTTACAAAAAGAGCCAAGCTGATCATTTGTTTGAAATACTCTGACAAAAAAAAGGAGGGAAGGGGCTGTAGCAGAGGAGATAAAAGAATGGTAAAACAGGACATGTTGAGACTGGGTGATGGGCAAATGGAAGTTCATGATTCTGCTCTATCTTTTCAAGTGCGTGGGAACTTCCATAATAAAAAAAGTATTTTTAAATCCTAATAGGAATATGGAGAATAAAGTTGGAAAGGAAGAAACTTGAGGCAGAGAGAGGAGACAGATCCCCCTGGAATTCCTCCAGGCAGAGTGACGAAATGTTGCACTCAAGCGTGGCTCCGCAGCTGGGTGGCCAGGTAACTTGGAGGTTTGGATAGACATAGCCAAACTGCCACCCCGGAAGGTCGTTCCGGTTTATAATCTTTCCAACAGTTTATGAATGCACCTGTCCCATTACACCCTTGCCAACAACAAGTATCACGGTCTCTGATATTTGCTAATCTGATAAGTAACTTTTATTGGAGTGTGGGTGAGCTTATATTTCCTTCAGGGTTACAGGCATAAAAAGCGAGCCGCTTTGATAATAACCATGTGTCTCTGTCTCTTGTTCTATCTGCTCTGTCCATTATTTGATACAGTTTTTCATTTTCAGCCAGTTTTCCTGTAGTTATCTAAATACATTTCCTATTTCTTTTCCGTGTCTTTGGACATCTAACGATTGCTGATACTGCTTTTGTCTGCCTTCTTTGAGAATATGTCAACACCATGAGCCCTTCATGGGAGAAAAATTGGACAATGGAACCCAGCCAGCTAAGAGATGATTAACATGAAAACTCAGGAAGTGAGGAGCCACGGTAAGAAGACTGGGCTTGGCCATAGAATTCCTTTGCATCTAGAACGAAGATGAAACAAATACAGGATCGTGGTTGCAAGACAGGACGAAACTGTTACAAATCCTGACCAAGTAAAAATCATAGAAACCAAAGACTCTGGAGGCTGGAGCCAGGAGCGGGGAGGCCGCCCCCCTGAGAGGAACCCAGCTCATCTTTCAGAGCAAGTCAGGCCTGTCTAAAATAGAAACGGGGCTCAGGAAGGGGCGAGGCTTCGCTCGCCATGGTTCCCAGCCTGCTGCTTCGTTTCAGTGGGCCTGATTAGGAACCAGGGTCTTCTGGGGGGAAAAAAACAAAACCCAGTTATTTATCTGAAGTTTAGAAATCCTTTCATTTTTACTTCAATTTCTTTTTATCAATTAAATTTAATAATTTAATGCTTTGTATTTTTAAAAGTGTCAGAATAAGTTCTTTTATGTTCGACGGGCTCTTGTACAGAAAATACTTTGTTTTAATTCTCTCCTGAGGATATTTTTTCCATTGATTTTTAGAGAGAGTGGGAGAGAGGGAGGGAGGGGGGAGAGAGAGAGAGAGAGAGGTCGCACCCCAACCAGGGCAGGGAATCGCAACTGCAACCCAGGTATGTGCTCTTGACGAGGAATCAAACCTGAGACCCTGTGATGTGAGGGCCAACGCTCTAACCCCTTGAGCCACACTGGCCAGGGCAGAAAATGCTTTTTTTGAGTTGATATTTAAATTTTTAAAAATTATTGTAAAATTTGAACAAATTTTAAATCAAAGCTTTAAAATGTTTTTAATATTCTGTCTTTTAAGAAATCTATTTTTTATTAAAGCCTTTTTGTAAATATTATTAATCTATTTTTAATTGATTTTAGAGAGAGTCAAGTAGAGAGAGAAAGAAAAAAAAACACATTGATTTGTTGTTCCACTTATTTATGCATTTATGGTTCTGATCGGAGATCGAACCCTCAACCTTGGTGTATCAGGATGATACTCTAACCAACTCTGCTACCTGGCCAGTGCTTATTACTCTATTTAGTAGTCATATTTTAACAATCACTTCTAAACTTAAAAACTAAAATTTTATTGGACATGCATTTCTTAGTGAGATGGAGTAAAACTATTCTTTTCAATTAGTTTTTATATTCATGACTGAATATTACTTAAGGCTAGAACAGTTCATGAAAATTAATAGCCAAAAAAAGAGAGAAAGTATAGGTCACTATCAGGAATGAATTTGGATTTTGTGGGGCCTAAAGCTTATAGAATTAAGGAGAGCTCTTTTTAACAAAAAAAAAGTGCAGAATTACGAATTCAAAGTAAGGTATATAAAAGTGAATATTATTTAGAATGAGGAAAAAAACTTACAAATTTTCAAAGCTGGTAGATACCATAAACCTCCTCGCAAAATCCAGAAAAATAATATATTTTTTTTAAAATATATTTTATTGATTTTTTACAGAGAGGAAGAGAGAGGGATAGAGAGTTAGAAACATCGATGAGAGAGTAACATTGATCAGCTGCCTCTTGCACACCCCCTACTGGGGATGTGCCCGCAACCAAGTTACATGCCCTTGACCGGAATCGAACCTGGGACCCCTGAGTCCGCAGGCCGACGCTCTATCCACTGAGCCAAACCGGCTTCGGCCAGAAAAATAATATTTTTATTAACTGCTTGACTTACCTCCATATGTGTCAGGCAGTAAATAAAAAAAACTTTTGGCTGCGTACCTTTCCATTGCTTTGTCACATGACAATTTTGTGGTACTATTTTGCTGGAATATAAAGGTACTTCAGTCTTTCCCCTTGCATGGTTGGTCAAAATTTGTACTTTGATAATTTAGATACCTTAAAAATGTGACTTCACACACAGATGTCCTTGCTGTTTGTACTACTGCTCCAAGCATAGGAATTGTGATAAATTTTATTTCACACGGTTCCCATCAAAAAAGAAAAAGTGAAGCCCATGTTTAACTGCACAGGCTGCACTCGGGAGTACATTCCTGCAGGAGAGGAATTCCCCCGTCCCGGTACGGAGGGGAACCAGATCCTTTGCTTACCACTTTTCATGATTGAAGGAATTCACCACCAACTAGCTTCTGCCAGGCTTCGTGAATTTCAAAACCTGCTTCCTCTTTTCCTCCACCTACTTCTGGTGCCAAGCATCTCAGGACATGGTCATATCTCATGTTCATGGTCATTTCATGTCTGTGGCCAAGTCACATGTTTGTGGCCACATCCCATGTTCACATTTCATGTGCAAACACACAAAAGGGGTGAACTGGGGAAGAAAAGAGGGCAGTTTCCTTGCACTTTTCTAGGTGGTGCAGACCTAACTGACCACCTGGACGCCCTGGTGGAAGCCGCCCAGAGGGTTCCTGGACCACTCTGCCCCAGGCCGCAGTCTCCCCTCTCTCTCTCTCCCTCCCCCCCCCCCCCCCCCCCCCCCCCCCCCGCCCAGGAGCGAGACCCACACTCGGATCAGATCCAACCTCTCCACCTGGGCGCCCTGAGCCTTGGTTTCTTCCTTCCTTTAAACACTGGCTTTGAAATCTTACCAATGGGAGCCCAGGCTCCAAGCATATCTTGATGTTTTTAGTTCCTCACAAGCCTTGCCAAGGTTTTTATTTTTAAATGTGGGGCTTAAAATATATCGTCCTCAGCTCAGAGCCAGCCAGAGGAAGCCAAAGTAAAGCACCAAGCACCGTCTTCTTCAGAACATATGGCCAGTCACTGCCGCGGAACGAGGGGGTGCTCAGGAGAGAGAGGAGGCTGGTCCGAAATAAAAATGCAGGTTTAGTGCATGGAAATAGGCAAAGCCTCATGCCAACAAAAGCTGTTTTCAGACAGAGAATTTTTAAACTATAGAGTTTGTGGAAAAGAGAAAAAAAACGAAAGGGGTGGGAAAGACATTCCCAAAACGGACCTAGGCACTGGGGACCTGAATGTCCTATCTGAGCATGGGCACAGGACACAGGAAGGGAGGGAGCGGTGTCACCAACAAATTTAGGACGTAGTTTGGACATAACTGAACATGTACACACTGCTCTTAGCGGGTTCATCGCCAGGATGGGCCCTCACCTCTGCCTGAGTGGTACTTAGCTCAGTTCCTTTCCTTTCTCCCTTTTCTTTCTCCGGCTCTCAATTTCCACCCCCTCCCTTTTCATTGTGCCGCTGGGTCCTTTCAAGCATCCTGATGGTACCACCAACTACACAACTGCAAACTCAGGTCATCTACACGCAGGGGACCGCTTAAACAGCTTATGGCGCTTGAACCATTTTTAAGGTTTATTTTTCAGCATCTTTTGATGTTCTCTGTATATTTCTTTTTTTGTCTCAATCTTTTGGTTATTTGGTCTAAAACCCATCATTCTCCCCTACGCTTTTAGCATGCTGGGAGATGCCAGGTCTCTCTTCTGCTTCCAGGGAAGGCTCCAGTTTTTATTATTGTTATTAAGGAGTTGACCACGTCGAGCAGGGAATTTTAAGTAGCGTTGCTGGATAGTCGACGTTTTAGATATCTGAATTTATTATTGGCGCTAGCGTGTCATTAGAAAAAATGTGCACAACAAAAGGGGACTGTCGGCGGTGTAATTGTAGAGGCATTAGGTTAATATATAATGTAGAAGTCTGTGTAATGGATACTTTTTATTCATCATAAAATTTTCAAATGACTCGCAGATGTGCAGCCCTTGCAGCTGTTGCTCCCTCGCTAATGGCCTCGGGCTCTGACTCAGAGAGATAGTTTGTGCCAATGGATTCTGGCAGGGACTACGGCTCTTGTGATACTCCCCCGGAGGAAATCATTCATTGTCAGCAGGGGCGATGATGACAAGCCCATAAAAGGCTGAATGGGGAGGGGCTGGCGAAGGAAGGCTGGACGTTGGCATGTAAAGAAGGCTGTTGGAAGCTGATTCCAAAAAGAAATATATTGACCCCCAAATTCTTACCATTGATTTACTGACTTCAAAATGCTTACCGTTGATTTACCCAAGTCTGTTTCTATTTACAAAGTCTGCTTCTCCACCCACACCCCCCACACCCCCCAACAAAGCAGGGCTGCCATGAACATCAGCTTGAAGCCAGAACTACAGTTTGGAGAGGGAACTCCCTGCCGGCGCCCACTGCGCCCTCACCTGCTGGTGCAGAAAGTGTCTGCGTTCCATTGCATAGACCCCATGATGTTCCCCATCACACCGGCCCCTAGGGGGGAATGGCTCAAACTTGACCCCGTAGAAATCACTCCAGGGTGCTAGCAAAAATGCCAATTTCTGGCTTGGGCTGTCAGGACCAAACATGCAAGTTAAGGAGACTGGTTTTATTCTGGCTGCTACAGGAAGGAGAGGCCGCATCCAAAGACCAGAGTCCTGCCAGGGTGGTCTCGCCTTGAACTTTTACGGAAAGGCCAGACTAGACCCAGGCAGGGTGACGTACAGTGTCAGTGTCCGCAACAGAGGCCGTTTTCAGGCAGTTAGCTGAAAGGGAAATGTGCATCTCTGTGTCTAGCTGGTTTCATGGAACAACGCTAATCCCGGCTAAGCATTCATGAGACAAAGAACAGGAAACGGGGCGGGCGTGGGCCGGTCCTGTGTATAAAAGGCATCTTCTGTGAGTCCTGTCCGAGTTGTGAGGGAGAGCAGACAGCAAGTCTTACCTAAATTGCACAGGGAAGTGGGGGGCTCTCAAGGTCGCTGTTTCACGGGGGTTCAGCTAAGATTCATCCTTTTCAGCGCCACAAAGCTGCGTTTTGGACAAATGCCCAGTGACTGGAGACAGGTGGAAGTGGACCAGACTTTGAGCAACTCTGTTTGGGGGCACTGGGGTGGTGCAGGTGCTGCCCGTTACTCCAATATCACTTTGCCATTTCTTGGTTGGTGTTTGCTGGCCCATCTCCTCTCACCTGAACTTTCTGACCAGAACCACCCAGGAAGTCCCCGAGACAACCCTTGGCGCTGGGTAGGTGGCAGCTTCTCCCAGGGGGGCACAGGCTACTTCCTGCTGCCTTCTCCCCATTCCTGTGCCTGGCCAGGGCCAGCGGAGTACAGAGAGCACACAGACCAGGCAATCTGAGGACACTACCTGGCACTGGCTCCGAGCTGTGGCCTGTGGCCAAGGGATGCTGCAGTGCTAGTTCCTAACGCCTGGTTACCAGGAGCTGTTTGCCCATCAAGGGAAGGACACGCAGGGAGCAGTTCCCAGAATCTGGGAGGCAGGTGACAGCATGAAGCTGGGAGGAGGGACCTGACTCATGGTGGCCGGGTATGACCCCACACACACTTTCCTCCTACCCTGTGGATGCTGACAGTGCCTCCCATTGGCCAGCCCACCTGGAAGCCGAAAGGAGGGAGCCCGGGGAGCAACCTGTGCAGGTGGCCCTCAGGGCACAGAGCAGGTGGGAGGAAGTGACTGTAACAATGTGTGTGACTCAATAATTAAAATCGAATATGACTGTTTTAAAACATAAATAAAGCAATAACAGGGAGAAACGCTGGACTGTTTGTGACCCATCCCTTAGCTCAGGGGGGGGGGCTGGAGCTCCTTCCCTCGAGGTGCCTGGGACTGTGCATCACCTGTGTGGCCAAGGGGAGAGGCCCCCAGCTCCCCGAGGTGCTGTGTTGAGATCTGGGGGTGAGTGTGGGACTGGTCATGACCAGGTAGGTACCTTTGGCCAAGAAGAGTGCTGGGCTGAACAGAGCGATTCTGACACCAACTCTGGAGTTCAGTGCAGGCCCAGGGAGTGAGGGTACACCCGCCCACAGGACTGCCTTTATTCTAGACACCACCCAAGCTTTAAGGGTTCCAGGCCACTGGTGTTTCTGGCCAACTGGAGAGTAGTTTCAGGCGTTCCCACCACCCTTCTGGTTCAATCATTTGCTAGAATGATTCAGGACTCAGGAAAGCACTATAATTTTACCATAAAAGATACAAATCAGGACCAGCCCAAAGAAGGGACCCACGGGAGGTCTGGGCGGGCCTCCAATGCAGAGCCTCCGTGCCCTCAGGTGCCAGCCTTCTGGCACATCCACGTGTGTCTCCAAACAAGAAGCTCATATGGATTTCCCATGTTTGGAGTTCTCATTGGGGATTTATCACAGGCGCACCACTGAACTACTGGTCACGTGATTGACCTCAATCTCCAACTCCCCTCCCCTTCCTAGAGGTCAAGAGGTCAGCCTGCCGCGGGCCCCTGGATCCGGGCGAGCCTGGGTCCCGGGTCCGGGCGAGGCCGCGGGCCCCTGGATCTGGGTGAGCCTGGGTCCCGGGTCCGGGCGAGGCCGTGCCCCCCCTGGGTCCGGCCGAGACCAAACCAGAGGGAGTCGGACCTGCATTATCACCATTTGTCCACCATCCAGAGCTGAGGGGTCAGTGCCGACATGTACTCATAAGGAACTGGTGGACATTGATATTGGGTCTCAAAAGAACTGTTGGTCCAGAAAGAAACTCACTACAGACTGATTTTTTGCCTGTCAGCATAACTATTATTGCCCGTCGCACATTCAATTCTTATAAGTACATCTCTAGTGACACATGATTTCGCTCATCTAGGGGAAATGATGAACAACATAGACTGATGAACAAGAACAGAACCAGAAACAAGGAGGCACCGATCGGTCTATCGGGCCTCAGAGGGAGGATAGGGGAGGGTGGGGGGAGGGGGGAGAGATCAACCAAAGGTCTTGTGTGCATGCATAAGAGCCTAACCAATGGTTAAGTTCAACAGGGGGTTGGGGCATCCATGGGGAGGGGTGTGGGATGGGAATGGGGGGATGAGGACAAATATGTGACACCTTAATCAATAAAGAAATTAAAAAAAAAAAGAGAAATCAAAAAAAAAAAAAAAAAAGAGGTCAGCCTGATATCACTTGGCTCAAAGTCCCAGCTCTCTGAACCCCTGATGGTCTTTCTGGCCTGATGGGCTCTCATCCTGAAGCTATTTAGGGGCTGTCAGGACCCACCTCATTAGCATAGACTGGTGTGGTCTGAGGGGTTAAAGGCTGCCTCCAAACTAGGGACAAAAACAGGACAAATCCCTTGCTATACTAGTACAACAGCTTCCAGCAGCACCACAAGGGATGAAGGAAACTCCCAAATCACCTCTGAGAGCTGCCATGAGAGGCACACACCTGTGGGGACAGTGGAGGGTGGTGACATGTCTGGCAATGTTGCTCTGAAGGCCCAGGTACCCAAAGCTCAAAAAGAAGTCAGGAGAAAACCCCAGACATTCAAGGTGTCTTAGTGGGAGATGGCCTTTGCTGTAAGTTCTCCTTGTAGGAATGCTGGCTTTGCCAATGCAACAAAAAAAGTATTTCTAGAGCTGCCATTGACCAGAGGTCACACATTTATTCTTTATGACTCCATATGTTTGGATTTTAAATAGCATTCTTCTGAGTAAATGTCACTTTGGGGATTTAACTTCCTTGTTATTCTTTAAAGGGATCCTGATTTATAGTTTCAGGAAGTGAACTCTTTTAATTTATGTAAATACTCAGGGGCTGAGATAAATCCATCTATGTGAGTAATCTGTTCGGATATTGTTGCCACAGCTGACATTGTGTGGGTGACACACTCTCTGTGTAACTGAGGAAATCAATTTGGGGGATAGTTTGATTTCACTTACAGGACCAGTGTTAGGATAAAAGGAATTGACTTCTGGTACCCTCCTTCCCCACAGACTCACTGTATCCTTTTGGGTGAGATTCTTAACATTTTAGTGCTTCCATTTTCCCATAAAATAGAATTAATAATGCTTGCTTCTACTGCAGTGAAATAGCCTGATATCTGGGATTTCTTTTAAAGTACTTAAGGGGGGGGGGAGGAAGGATGAGAAACAGATGAGAGAAAATTGGCAAAATATTAATAATTTTACAGTTGAATGATAGGTACACAGCAGTTTATTATTCTCTTCTACTTGTGTGCATGTGAAAAAAATTTTAAAAATGTTAGAAAATAATAACACCTGCCATCCTCCTACAGAGAATGCATAAACTGCATCCTGTCCTTCTCGCACCTCGGGCCCCTGGAGGAGGATGCCACGTAAACACAAGCCCGAGCTGTTACTCTGTGGCCTTCAAATTATTACATCACACCTTGAGCATTGTTGACAAGGAGACAGAAAATAGATGAGGACCCATGGGAAGAATGGCTATAAAAGAGGGAGATAAACCTTCCAGAGCATGGGATGCTACCCAGAGGAATTTATCTTCATATGACAAACTGGAGGCCCATCTGGGCACACTGGTGATGTAGGACATAAATCTGCAATAAATCAAAAATATATTGCCTCGTAGCTGACAATTTATTTCTGAAGTTCCATGTGTGTAATATTTCCAGTCTCCTAAATGGTAAATAATAAATTTTTATTTATAAATCACCAGTTCCCAGATGAGCACACTGAATAAAAATAAGCTGTTACAGAAGCTGGTTAATTCCTGCCAACCGACACCCAGTAACAGTGATTTACTGAGTTTGGGGAGTCAGTGAGCCAACGGGGGAAGCTAATACATTGAAGAAGTTGTGCCGATCACAGCACAAAGCTTATATTGTGGAAAGTGCAGTGGCATTGTATAGAAAGATACAGCATTTATGTGCTGTAAAAGTCATCAACATACTGTCCCTACCTGAAAGAAGTACATTTGAGAAGACATATTGTTGGCTTCCCACAAATCCCTGAGCTTTCTATAATAGTATAAGGAGAATTAGCTAAAGTAGTAATACATCTGCTGTAAAAAACTCAGAAAGGACCAGAATGCCTCATTGTTATGTCGAAAACATGCCCCATTTTCTGGATGTGTGTTCGTCTCAGCCTGTAGCACTGGCTGGGGAAAGGGAGCACAAGGTTTCATTCCTCCCAGCCTCCGTGATGGGATCCACAACTAGTGATAAACAAATTATTCTGTAGCTCAAGGACGCCCCGATTTTTCTAAGACAGAATAAACATGAGTGTACAGAAAAAGTCTTTGGTAATTCAGAGTCGCTGATGAAAGGAACAAGACAGGAGCAGGAGCTGATCTTTGTTAACAAACCAGTGTGAATAAGGCTTACAGAGAAATCTTTAATAAGCAAGAAATAGTTTTAAAAAGAAAATTTGGGTCCCTGACCAGGTAGCTCAGTTGGTTAGAGCATTGTCCCAATATACCAAGGTTGCAGGTTTGATTCCTGGTCAGGGCACATACAAGAAGCAAGCAATGAATGTATAAATAAGTGGAACAACGAATGAGTGTTTCTCTCTCTCCAAAATCAATAATTTTTTTTTTTTATTTTTTTATTAAATTTCTTTATTGATTAAGGTGTCACATATTTGTCCTCATCCCCCCATTCCCATCCCACATCCCTCCCCTTGGATGCCCCAACCCTCTGTTGAACTTAAGCATTGGTTAGGCTCATATGCATGCACACAAGACCTTTGGTTGATCTCTCCCCCCTCCCCCCACCCTCCCCTATCCTCCCTCTGAGGCCTGATAGTCCGATCGATGCCTCCTTGTTTCTGGTTCTGTTCTTGTTCATCAGTCTATGTTGTTCATCATTTCCCCTAGATGAGCGAAATCATGTGTCACTAGAGATATACTTATAAGAATTGAATGTGCGACGAGCAATAATAGTTATGCTGACAGGCAAATGAATCAGTCTGTAGAGAGTTTCTTTCTGGACCAACAGTTCTTTTGAGACCCAATATCAATGTCCACCAGTTCCTTATGTGTACATGTCGGCACTGACTTTTCAGCTCTGGATGGTGGACAAATGGTGGTAATGCAGGTCCGACTCCCTCTGATTTGGTCTCGGCCGGATCCAGGGGCACGGCTTCACCCGGATCCAGGGGCCCACGGCCTCACCCGGACCCGGGGCCAGGCTCACCCGGATCCAGGGG